>NC_089267.1:37377274-37680304 GCF_963930625.1 Muntiacus reevesi | reverse complement strand
GATAAGCAAGAAGTAAAGGGAATCTTTTTGTGGTTTAATTTCAAAGTTCGTATTCTCTTAAACACAGCACCAACCACACAACAGAACTGTTGTTTTGTAATTAATGGCAG
Organism: Muntiacus reevesi; assembly: GCF_963930625.1. NCBI lineage: Eukaryota > Metazoa > Chordata > Mammalia > Artiodactyla > Cervidae > Muntiacus > Muntiacus reevesi. The sequence continues at coordinate 37,680,194 of NC_089267.1, read as the reverse complement.
GCTCTCTGCCCAGGGAAGCAGAAAGCGGCATTCCCTCCAGAGTCCAAGGCGACAGACAAGCTCGGGGGCAGAGTCTTGGGTAAGGGAGGACTTAACCTCCAGGGCTGAACAGGCAGGAAGTCCAGCTCCAGCTTCACCACCTGACTGGCATCCCCAGCCACAGGGTCTACATCTGCTCTGTATTACTTCTCAGCAGCTTCTTTCATTTGCATGCAGTCCAGTATTTACTTTCTATACAATGGCCAGCAAAGCTGTTTGGTGCCCTGAGTCAGTTAACAAGAATAGTCTAAGACCAAGTCTGAAGGACCAATTCCCTTCAATTTCAGACAAAGATTTCATTAAAAAAAAAAAAAAAAAAAAAACTCTTGACTAGCATTAGGTGCAGTTAGCAATTTCCAGAGAAATCAGTGATATATTTTTCCCTAGAACAAAAAAAGGTAAAAAAGCTTCTATAAAATTTGGTAAAAACTTACTGAAATTATTAGAGGGGTGGGATGGGGAGGGAGATGGGAGGGAGTTTCAAAAGGGAGGGGTTATATGTATACCTATGGCTGATTCATGTTGAGGTTTGACAGAAAACAACAAAATTCTGTAAAGCAATTATCCTTCAATAAAGAATAAATTAATAGAAAAACTTACTGAAATCTTTAATAAATAATTTCAATTTACAATCAAATGACAAATTCACTCCAGGCACTCTGCTGGAAGTTTTCACCCTGTGTTCTCTGCTCTAATCCTCAGAAACAATCCATTTAGGTAGTATCATTGTCCCCAGTTTATTGATAATCAAATTGAGGGCCAGAAAGGTTAAATGACTTGCCTGAGGACCCATGCCTCAAACCTAGAGTAATGAGCCTTACAAAGGTAAGCTCTAATGTAGTCCTGTTATTCATATTATTATCAGCATGATTATGACTGAAAATAATTTCTCATTAACCAGGCTGGATCATTTAGGGATACTCTGTGTAATAAAGTCTTATGATTAATATAAGCAGAAACCTCAGATTCGATATTTCTAATCACATTCTGGAAAAATTCAGATGCATAGTTACAGCAATAAGCACTCAGTCAAAAGAAGACAGTTAATCATTCCAAATAATGCTGAATCCAGGTGATATTATTCCCTAACAGACTGGGCTTCTCATGCACACACTTTTGCTGATGCAGCTGCTTCACTGGATGCTTTAGAAAGGCTTTTTGATTTACGGTTTGAAGTTAAAATTACCAGAGAGTTTTAAAAGCAGTATGAAAGCCATATGCATCTTACTGTCACTATCTTAAGACTGTGCCTTTCCTTTTTGCCTACATTTTTGCTTGAGTGACTGGAATCTAGGTATGGGTAAAGATAAGAAAAACAACCGCTTAAAATGGAAAACATCACAAAATTATATGAGATATTTTAAAGTCATGAAGTGAAAACAAAACAACAAAACCCCTTTGGTGTCTATAGTCACTTTCAGGAAAAATAAGTGAAGGAGGCAAGGCAAGCACATTGACATGTTTTAGTGTGTTTTTCCTATTTGTTTTCCCTGCCAGAGATACATCCTATTTATCAAGGTCTGTACACATGTTGAAAAATGAAAACAGACCCTGTCTGCTGCAGGCCAGAACCGAGGTTTCCTTTAATCTGGTACCATGTAGCTCCTAGAAGCATGTCCTAATGGAAGCAATCATTCACCAAAGGCTTTAGATTTTGTTGTTTTTGTTTTAAAGCATTCACCCAAAAAAAAATCTTTATGAAAGAGTATCAGTATCTTTTAAATTTTCAACAAGGGACTTTTTTTTAAAGGGGAAAATACATATGTAGCAATTCTGAGACAAATCACTTTCATTATTTACGGGGTTTTCTTTCCTCCATTTTTTTTTTATTGTGGTAAAATGCACATAACACAAAATTACCACCTTAATCATTTTTACATGTCATTATTAGTGTTTTCAATAAAAATAATGGCCCTAGGAATATTTTAAAAAGCCTCTAAAACATTTTTCTTTTTTAGGAATCTCTGAAAATATTTCTTCTGTGTGAGAAGCAGTGTTATAAGAGGCATGACATTTTATCTACAGCATAAAGGTTTGCCCACTGCAGCTCCCATGGAGTGAAACAATTCAGGTGTCTACCTGGTAGACATTTTTCATACAATATGTGGCGTAGATAAATTATACCCACAGATCACTTTTTGAAGTTTCATTTTATCCTCACATTTACCAAATCTTTGGCTAAAATATTATCCAAAAAAGCGAAATGGCTTTGTGTTTCACCTCTAGATACTCAGTCTTTTCTTTGAAGAATGGGAGTGGAGGACCAGGGTATAAAAAGCATGAAGGTGGAGCAGTAAGACTCCTAAATGAATGTAAAGAATGAGTAGTTAGCTGTTTGAATAATCTAGAGTTGACATGTCAAAGGGTCAAGGCAATAATCTTCAGCCACAAAAAAAAAAAAAGTCTATGAAAGTAACAAACAGGAAAAATAAAATAAAATTCTGAAAAATGCTCTCACTTCTTTGGGTTCTGTTCAAAGATTTTTATCCCCAAACTCCTATATGTGTTTCATTAAGGCTCCTAACTATCACATGCTAGTTACTCTCAATGGCAAATCAAAATACAAACAGAAAATTCAAAACACATGTTAAAAGAACACCAAATTCTTTGAAGTTATTCTTGAAGACGCTCCTGCTGTCCAATTAAAGAAAGTTTTGTTTTCTGTTTTTTGGATTTTTTTTTTAAAGAGGAAGCTGAAGAAGAGGGGGAAGGGAAGGAAAAAGAACAATGCAGAGGAAGTTTTTTTTTTATTAAAGATCAAGCTGCTAATTAAGGTTTAAAATTCAATTCTGTATACATACTGTGTCTCAGGAACACCCATTCTGGTATGTCCTAAATTACATGCCATCTCTGGGGATAATAAGCGAAGGGAGGCCAAGCCCAAGAAGGGTTGGCAATCAAATGCAAGACAACTACACTCAGAAGAATTTCTCTAGCATCTACCTACAGAATGCAGTTGGTCACATTTATACTAAAAACTTCTTTCAAAAAATACAGTTCAAAGATTAAGTTTCCTTTTGCTATCCATTCACAATAAAATATTTGTAGAGATTTGACATCTTTTGATAGAATTGTATCAGTTGCAATACACATAATGTCCATTCAATTTTACAAAGTACATTTTAATTAAAGCTACACATATTTTCTGACCTTTAAGAGCCTGGAGACCCAAACTCATTGTTTCAATAGTAAGAAACATGATATACAAGCAATCTCTTATCAAACATAAACCTAGTTCTGATTACTTTTTGTATTTGAACCTGATACAAGTAGTTTGCTCTGTCTGGAAATTTAAAATCAATTGCCAAATGGGAATGGTACTCTTGAGCCCACCATCAGAGTTAGTTTCTTATTATCCTTAGCGAGTCTTGGTCAAAACTTTAAGCACCACTCAACAGCAACTAAAACCTTGAAATTTAAATATTTAAATATCTCTATCCTTGCCAAAACTTTTTATCTACAGAGCTGACTCTATAAATAATGATGAGGTTAAAACTGAACCTTCAACTATCTAATCCTTGATTTGCACTAAAAAAAAAAGACAGCTTATGAGTTTGTTCACTTTAACTATGAAATCAAATGAAAAATCTGACCTTGTGATGCCCAAATTCATTCAAAATGGTTCCCAGTTTTCTGGTGTTGCTATACGGTTTTTGGGCAGCAACAGCTGGATGGGGGTCCCGCCAGTCGATGGACAAACGGTGATACCAAAGACGCTCACTTTCCAGAACATGAGCTGATTTAACACTAGGATCAAAACGATGCACTTCACATCCATTGTTGGCCATGCCAACCTCAAAATGGGTATCATCACTTCCGAGGCTGTAAAGAAAGAGGATAGAAATCAATAACAAAAAAATATAATGGAGAAAAAGTGTTAACTGACAAAAATGATAGTGCCAAGGCCAATTTTCTTAGCCATATCAAGGCTTCTCCTGTTTTAGGACATGGCTGGTTATACACATTCAGTAAACCTTCCTCCACAAAAAGCATTAAAGATAAAAGCTTCTGGATAAAAGAAGAGAAGAATTAGGTGCTAAATGCAGACTAGAGAATCACATGTTCAAACATGTAGGAGCATATCAAATTAATTTTTTATTGATATAAGCTATAGTATCAATGAAACAAAGACTATCTAGTCATCTCAGAAGATATTCTCAGAATATGCCAAAAATAAAAAGTCCAAGCATCAGTTGCCTTTAGGGAGAGGTGCATTCTGCTAACGAGGTAATTTGTCTTCCTTGTAATGACCACTGTGCTGTGCATGCAGTTTGACTTAAAACAACAGCTGCTTTCTTTAGAAATGGGGTGTATTTTAAATAACACAGTTAAAGAAAAAAGGCAGACGTATGTGGTTCTACTGAATCTGGTACTCAAGAAGCAAAAGAGGTATATCGCCTCAATTCACATAAGCAAGGGGAAGAAATTAGGAATTAGTTGTACTTAAGTACCCAGTTAGGTTACACTTTGTGGAATATTTATATATTTACAAATTTCTAATTTACTGAGAAATATTTCTTACGTAGTGATGTAAGATTCATAGCTTTGATTAAAGCATCATTTTGAATGAAAAACATTAAATTAACCAAGAGAGGATGATTTTTTTTTTAACAATGAGTATGACTTTTCTGCCCAAATACTATATTTAGATGTGATTAAAGATACCAACTGGACATGGACCAATAGCCTGGTTCCAAATCGGAAAAGGAGTACGTCAAGGCTGTATATTGTCACCCTGCTTATTTAACTTATATGCAGAGTACATCATGAGAAACGCTGGGCTGGAAGAACCACAAGCTGGAATCAAGACTGCTGGGAGAAATATCAATAATCTCAGATATGCAGATGACACCACCCTTACGGCAGAAAGTGAAGAGGAACTAAAAAGCCTCTTGATGAAAGTGAAAGAGGAGAGTGAAAAAGTTGGCTTAAAACTCAACATTCAGAAAACTAATATCATGGCATCTGGTCCCATCACTTCATGGGAAATAGATGGGGAAACAGTGGAAACAGTGGCTGACTTTATTTTTCTGGGCTCCAAAATCACTGCAGATGGTGATTGCAGCCATGAAAGTAAAAGACCCTTACTCCTTGGAAGGAAAGTTATCACCAACCTAGTTAACATATTAAAAAGCAGACACATTACTTTGCCAACAAAGGTCTGTCTGGTCAAGGCTATGGTTTTTCCAGTGGTCATGTATGGATGTGAGAGTTGGACTGTGAAGAAAGCTGAAGGCCGAAGAATTGATGCTTTTGAACTGTGGTGTTGGAGAAGACTCTTGAGAGTCCCTTGGACTGCAAGGAGATCCAACCAGTCCATCCTGAAGGAGATCAGTCCTGGGTGTTCATTGGAAGGACTGATGCTGAAGCTGAAACTCCAGTACTTTGGCCACCTCATGAGAAGAGTTGACTCATTGGAAAAGACCCTGATGCTGGGAGGGATTGGGGGCAGGAGGAGAAGGGGACGACAGAGGATGAGATGGCTGGATGGCATCACCGACTCGATGGACATGAGTTTGAGTAAACTCCGGGAGTTGGTGATGGACAGGGAGGCCTGGCGTGCTGCGATTCATGGGGTCGCAAAGAGTCAGACACGACTGAGCGACTGAACTGAACTAAAGCAATAATTAGTAATGGTTTTAAGCTACTGAGTTTTAGAGCAACTTGTTACACAGCAATAGCTAACTGACAAACCTGGCATTAAATGTAAATCCAAGAGTTGCAATAGTAAAAGTGAAAGTCACTCAGTCATGTCCAACTCTTTGACCCCATGGACTATACAGTCGATGAAATTCTCCAGGCCAGAATATTGGAGTGGGTAGCCTTTCCTTTCTCCAGAGGATCTTTCCAACCTGGGGATCAAACCCAGGTCTCCCACATTGCGGGCAGATTCTTTACCAGCTGAGCCACAAGAGAAGCTCAAGGATACTGGAGTGGGTAGCCTATCCCTTCTCCAGGGGATCTTCCCGACCCAGGAATTGAACTAGGGTCTCCTGCATTGCAGACAGATTCTTTACCAACTGAGATATTAGGGAAGCAATAGATACTGCAAAGCATTTTTTAGTAGTCAGATTTGTTTCTATATAGATCAGAATGTTATAGAAATCACCTGTCCCAAAAGATTTTTCATGTAATTGAATTTACCAAAATTTAGATGAGCAAACTTGTGCTTTCATGGAAATATGGAACTCATCAGAAAAATGGAAGTTTGGTAGCCCCACTAAGAGATCAAAACACTAGTCAAAAAAGTACTCATTAAATATGACTTGTATATAAATTTTCTAGAGTAAAGAAATGTGAATGATTTATTTCTCTTTGAATTTTCAGAACACCATTTCAAGAAAAGATCTTCTGTTGTAAAATATGTATATATTTTAATCAAGGCCTCAAAAAATTTTAAGAATTAACCATATACAGTTGTATAACTAATTTTTAGTAAGCATTATATTATACATTGATATGTTTTCAATTTAAACTCATTTCTTATAGTTAAAAAAATAGCAAATGCACTTTAAAAACTTCAAGTTGTGTATAAATATACAAAACAAAAAGTAAAAGTTTCCTACCACTAGAATTTTAGCCATTAATTTCCAGAGATAAAAACTTAGCAATTTTTTGTGTATCCTTCCAGAAATTTTCTACATATATACAAGGATTCTCTATTAGAAATATCATAAGTACCCATACACATATATAAGTTAATTATTAGATGATGAGGAACTATTTTGGGTGATATACTAAATAATATGAAACTACTGAAATTTGCAAATTTTTTGTCATGCTCTTTTTACTGAATAAAATCCACTTAATTTAAATATATAATATGCACTGTATTGGAAAGTAATAAACTACATTTATTTAATCAATGCCTGTAATTCTTATTTTCCTTTATTCAAAACAGTACTTCTTCACACTTAGTTTAAATTAGTCAAGTTTGTGGCAGGAGTAAAAAGCAAAAGGAAGAAAAAAATTTGATATACATAGGTGTTGCAAAAAGTGACCCAAAGAGGTAAAGTCAAGACTCAAACTCAATCCAGGCAGTTCCAAAGCATGCACTGTTTATACTCTACCTCACTGCAAATAAGTGCAGGACACAGAATTATGGAAGGAATATTTGTGAACTTGGGTATCTACAGAATTGTCAGCTACTAGACAATAAAGTTCCATAAAGTAAAGGATTGTGTCAATCTTGCTTACTTCTGAATGCTTAGTGCTGAGGGGATAGATGAATGATGACAGATAAACCTACAAAATGCTGCGCTAAATGAAAGAAAACTATTAGGTAGGGCCTGGAATTTCCAGAATATACAGTCCAATATCCAACATGACATGGGATGGGCTATATTTCACTGACAGATAAATTAACCTGGTGCTTGATCTGAAGAAACTCATAAGTAGTAAAGAAGAAATATTTTTGAACAAATATCTATAATAAACTAAAATAAAATGATTATTTATACCAAAAGTGTATTTAGTCTATAAGGAAACTATTTTCTGCTCTTATTTAACTGAAAAGAGAATTCACTGTGGAGAAATTTTACTTTATAGAAATTTTTAAAATATATATTTTATGTATATATTATAAATATAGATCATGATTGCATGGCTCCTACCTTAAGGTTTAAGATAGTTGTTCCAGTTCCTGCCATCATAACTGCATTCCACCCAACAGGAAAAGTAAAAGGAGAGGTGAAAGTCACATGCTTTCCTCTTCATGACGTGGCCTAGAAATTGCACCTATCACTTGCACTCATATCATATTGCTAAAAGCTAGTTACATGGCCCCTTGCAGCTGCAAGGAAGTCTAGAATACGCAATCTTTGGCAATGACTATGAGCCCTGCTAAACTCAGGAGTTCTGTTACCAAAGAAGAAGGAAAGAATGAATATTGGTGGACAACTAGAAATTCCTGCTACAAGCCATGTTTGAAACAGGTAAGCTGTCAATACACATATTCAAAGATATAAGCTTTCATGAACACTGTAACCTATCCCTCTATATGGAGGAGAGGATAAATTCTATAACTCATGCTTATATTAACAAATATTAATATTATTCCATATATGTTGATGTAAAAGTTTGAGATCACAACAAACTCTTCAGCACAGAAGGGTTGTCAAATCTGAGGGATTTGTTGAAGAAATAGGAAAGTAGGAAGGGGCAAATTATAGGGCGAAACACCCAAAGGTAACAGAATAACAGAGTAACATCTTGGCCCTCCTCTCCTGATGTCTCAGAGAGCAACAACCAGTATCCCTAAGTGTTCTTGTGTGGGTTGCACACTAAACAACTCGAAGGGGCACCACTCCTAGTCATCATAATGATTATCCAACAGATGGTAGTAAAAGTTCTTGAGGGAGGAGATGCCTTTTCCCACATGCGTAAAAGTATCCCTTGGACTAGCAATTGCTTGTACTGGCAATTGCATGCCCTTTGATGCTACTGAATGGTAGAAGGGATGTAAAATCCCTTAAAATCTTTGATTATTCTTTTAAAAATATTTCTATTAGGGTAACTATCCTTTATGTTCCCTAAGATGCAAAAACTCAGAGTGTAAACACATGAAGAGATATTCAATATCATTAACTAGTAGGGAGAAACAAAATAAAACTATAATGAGATGCCATTTCACAGCTACTAGGATGGCTATACACAAAAAGACCAATAATAGTAAGTGTTGATGACAATATGGAGAAATTGGAACCTTCATACACTGTTGGTGGGAACATAAAATGGTATATAACCAAGAGATATGAATACATATGTCCACACACAAAAATCCATACATGAACATTCATAGCAATATCATTCATAGTAGCCAAAAGGTGGAAAAAACCCAAATGTCTATCAGCTGATGAATGAATAAATAAAATATGGTATATCCATACAATGCAATATTATTTGGCAGTAAAAAGGAATGAAGTACAGATACATGTAATAACATGGATAAAACTTGAAAGTATCATGCTGAGTGAAAAAATCAGTCAAAACACCACATATTAAATGCTTCCATTTATATGAAATGTCCAGAGTAGGTGAAACTATAAAGACAGAAAGTAGATTAATGGTTGCCTAGAAGTGGGAGATGAAAAGAAGGAAGTGGGTATGAGGAAATTGGGAGTGACCACTACTGAGTACAGGCCTTTCTTTCTTGGGGTGATGATAATGTTCTAAAATTGACTGCAGTGACTAGAAACCATTGAATCGTACTCTGAACGGATGAATTTTGTGGTATGTGAATTATATCTCAATTCAAAGCTGTTTAAAAAACTAAAAAAATTAAAAAATCAGACCATATATAGGGAAAGTTTTTAACTCTCATCACTGAAGACAGAAAGGTTGGAAGAAGTAAGACAATTTGTATTTCCCCCAGGATTATCAGTCATCCTTTCCTCATTCCAGCAGAAACCAGAGAATCTGGACAAATAATCACCTAGATCTGTAAACTGCCAACTACTAGAAAGTAAGTGTGTGTGCTCAGTCACTAAGTCACGTCTGACTCTGCAATCCTATGGACAGTGGCATGCCAGGCTCTCCTGTCCATGGGTTTCTCTAGGCAAGAATACTGGACTGGGTTGCCATGTACTCCTCCAGGGGGTCTTCCCAACCCAGGGATCAAACCCACATCTCCTGCGTCTCCTGCATTGCAGGAGGATTCTTTTACCACTCTGAAAAGTAATAGGCTTTCCAAAGCATAAATGACAATGAATAGTGGATAAAAATATTTTATAATTATTCATTTTTATTAAATAACATTCCATAAAATGCCAAGATTTCATCTAAAACATATATTCTTAACTGGAATGATATCATCCCTAAGCAGGGGAGAAAATTGATTCTTTAAGTATATGTTTAGAGTATAGATAATATATAAGTTATGTAAATAGATATACAGTGTATAGTATTAAAATTTCATGGGGAGGATGATTAGGGGGAAAATTGTCTAAAAAGAGTCCTCGGGACCATGATTTTCTAATTCCTCATTCATATAAAAAATGAGCTCTTACTGTGTTAATTAAACTATTAAAAGATAAAAAATTTTGGCTCTGGAGCTCATTCATTTCTCTTGAAAGGCTCAGGGTAACCAGAAACTCCAGATTTTCTGCCTAAGATATTGGCTTTTGTTGCCTAAACCACATATCAAATTTTCTTGTCTTATGCTGAGAATTTATATCTTAAAACCAAATGGTACATCATGTCAGAAAACTAAACAAGAGGCAAAAAAGATTTATCTACATATTATCCCCTCAAGTTTTCTCCTCTACTCCCACTCCTACCCCTGAAATATAATCTTTGATATAAAGGATTAAAAGGTGATTTTTCCCAATTCACTTTAGCTACCATCTTCATTCCCACCCCATCTCCCTACCATCACCCCTCCACCTCAAATACAAGAAGACTTGCAGGGCAGACCCCATCTGAAGTCAAGCAAAAGACAATGTTATCACATGACCTCACAGCCTCTTCTCACTTAACTTCTCTTTCCCCTTCTCCATAACATAACCTTCTTTTTCAGTGCCTTCCCCTATCTTAATTGGTCTATTCTATTCCTTTTCAAAACTAAAATGGATCTGCTTTAAATTTTCAACTAAACTTGACTCAGACTACACTCCTAGAAAAACTCTTTTACATTAACTGCAGAATAAAAAGCTTTGATTCCCAGCAAAGAAATTTCAGATATCAGAGAGAATGTAGAGGTGATAACTTCTTCATTTCTTGGAGGTGGAAGAAAGGTAGGACACAGATCAGAGAAGGTTATTCAGCCTCTACCTTCTGATCAGTATGTCCTGAGATCCTTTCTTCCTCTCACTCCTAAAAGGTCATCTCCAGCTGCAGCTTCACTCATTACGCTCAGTTAGGAGAGGAATGGCGAAGCACAGCAGTGGCTTGGATGGTCTGCTGCTGCAGCCCTGGGGCTTAGAGCTTGGGCCTGAATGTAGGAGCACCATGACCCACTTGCCTCCTGCCCAGCCTATCTATCTCCCAACTCTCCCAACACTCCCAAATGTTTCTGCTTCATTTCAGAACCACCATTTGTGGCCTGGGTCTCTTTCTTCCCTCAGCATCAACTGAGACGTTGTCAGTTGGCTATTACCTTCCCCTAAAGCAAACAATTCACCTGAGAATATTCTCAATCCTGAGAAATAGTACAATGAACATAAACACCCATAATCCAAAGCATTCTTTTTTAGGGCATAAGAAAGATTTTCTTTAGTTTCCAGTTTTCAATTAAAGCATTGTTAGGTTTTGAATCAAATGTTGGCCCTTGAAACCAATCCATTTCTTTTCCCAGTAGAATTCAACTGTTCCTATCTGCTCTTTACAAAGTTGATTTTTGAATAGTGAACATTTAAATGAAAATAGGAAACTACCTTTTATATGTAATAATCTGAAATCTTACAGCAGAATGACTTTATCTAATGGCTTTGAAGTATAAGAAAAGCAAAAAGGAACTTGAAAAATTTCCCCCAAAACAGCTTTCCCAGTTTTGTTTTACTCAGTTATATTCTTTAAATGAAATTATTCCAGGGTGTAAAGTATTAAGCAAAACATAAAGGCAGTTTGGAGCAAGAAAATAGGACCAAGCTGAGATCTTTAATTTGCATGTAGAACTATGCAATTATTTTTATGACCTACTTTCATGCATTTTTAATATGATATAAAATAAACTCCACTGTCACAACGTCCCATTCTTTCTCCAATCTTGCAGCATAGCTGGTGGGCTCCAAGAAAAAAGGAGCTCTGCTCTAATCAACTGGCTAAGCAACTCATTCACTAATCTTCAGCCTCCTAGTTTAACTCATGGCAGAACCAGCTTCCCTCTGGAGTCTTCTTACCTCAGGCAATGTTTATGTAGCAAATATATATTGAGTGCCTACTGTGTACCACACTTCACTGATATACACTTCATTTAACCCATAAAAGAATGTTTCCATTATCCTGAGATTCTTATTTGAAACCTGTTTGCTTGCTTTTTAAATCCACAATGATTACAACTAAGAATTCTTGCTTGGTAAAGTTTGACAGCAATCGTGATCCTCTATGCAATTAGCACTTTGGGTGAGCCTCTGTATCACCCAAACGTTGGCCCTGAACCCTCATCATCTAGGAATCTGGTTGGCAGTTGTCACTCATGAGCCTGAATGTAAACTACAGAGGAGATGAAACCTATTGGTGAGTAACAAACATGACACTTGTGAGGATCCCCAGTATTTTATAAAGGACTCCAGGGATCTTGCCTGAGAAACTAACCACACAGCTTCTAGAGTCAACACAACAGGGTATTCCAAACAAAAGTAACCCTCTCCTGCCTTTTATTTTTTGTGAGATATATATAATTTGTAAATTTTCAGGACTGTTTATATGAATACTGATGCACTGAGTAAAATAGTCTCATTATTTTATAGGTATTCTTTTACAACAAGCCCTCCAAATCTATTTGAACATTTAGGTCATTTTCAGCCTGAATAACTGAATGTCAGTGTCTCCCACAGTTGTGACAAAACCTTGTTATTTTCACAGGCACTCCCTCTTTTTATTTATTTATTTTTTTAATCTAAAAGTATACACATATTTACCATTGGCATAAAACAAAAAAATTCAACAGAGGCCATTTGTCCTGGGTCACTCATCATCACTTCAGTCAGTCAATTCAGTCGCTCAGTCGTGTCCAACTCTTTGCGACCCCATGAATCGCAGCACGGCAGGCCTCCCTGTCCATCTCCAACTCCCGGAGTTTACTCAAACTCATGTCCATCGAGTCGGTGATGCCATCCAGCCATCTCATCCTCTGTCGTCCCCTTCTCCTCCTGTCCTCAATCTTTCCCAGCATCAGGGTCTTTTCCAATGAGTCAACTCTTCTCATGAGGTGGCCAAAGTATTGGAGTTTCAGCTTCAGATCAGTCCCAACACCCAGGACTGATCTCCTTCAGGATGGACTGGTTGGATCTCCTTGCAGTCCAAGGGACTCTCAAGAGTCTTCTCCAACACCACAGTTCAAAAGCATCAATTCTTCGGCCCTCAGCTTTCTTCACAGTCCAACTCTCACATCCATACATGACCACTGGAAAAACCATAGCCTTGACTAGACGGACCTTTGTTGGCAAAGTAATGTCTCTGCTTTTCAATATGTTAACTAGGTTGGTCATGACTTTCCTTCCCAAAGTAAGCGTCTTTTACTTTCATGGCTGCAATTGCCATCTGCAGTGATTTTGGAGCCCAGAAAAATAAAGTCTGACACTGTTTCCACTGTCTCCCCATCTATTTCCCATGAAATGATGGAACCGGATGCCATGATCTTAGTTTTCTGAATGTTGAGCTTTAAGCCAACTTTTTCACTCTCCTCTTTCACTTTCATCAAGAGTCTTTTTAGTTCCTCTTCACTTTCTGCCATAAGGGTGGTGTCATCTGCATATCTGAGGTTATTGATATTTCTCCTGGCAATCTTGATTCCAGCTTGTGGTTCTTCCAGCCCAGCGTTTCTCATGAGGTACTCTGCATACAAGTTAAATAAGCAGGGTGACAATATACAGCCTTGACATACTCCTTTTCCTATTTTCCAGTCTGTTGTTCCATGTCCAGTTCTAACTGTTGCTCCCTGACCTGCATACAGGTTTCTCAAGAGGCAGGTCAGGTTGTCTGGTATTCCCATCTCTTTGAGAATTTTCCAGAGTTTATTGTGATCCACACAGTCAAAGGCTTTGGCATAGTCAATAAAGCAGAAATAGATGTTTTTCTGGAACTCTTGCTTTTTTGATGATCCAGCGGATGTTGGAAATTTGATCTCTGTGTATGAAATTTCTAATATACTCACTGTTGCTTTTTTTTTTTCTAGGGGCATTCTTAATATTTTTTTGTTTCTAATAAGAATGCTCTAATAGTTGAGAATCACTGGCTTCACCAAGGAGATCATCATTAGGCTGAAAATGGAAGTTATCAATTTACTACCAACAGAATGGGAGAGAATGTGGCCCTGGCCATTGGAGCTCTGCAAGTGCCTAAGGTTACTTAACAGACAGCGGAGTCTGAAATGACGGCAGGAGAAGCAGCAGAGCACCTGTTAAACCCATTCATCATTTGTCTTGCTGAAAAAACCTTGTCTGCCTACAGGAGCGTTTTTTGTTTTCTGGCTGTAAAATGTACTTACCCTAACGAATAGAGGCGGCACTGCTTGACGCGGATTTGATGAACTAACCCAAACCTGTCATCGAGACAGACCGACCAGGGCTTTTTTGTAGGGTTGGAGGCAGTAGCCAGGCTGTCTGTGCTCATGTGATCACATGCAATCTGTAAGGATTGGAAATCAATGTGAATAATTTAAAGTACTGGATGATAGATGGCTGGTAGAGACTTACTGCTTTCCCGGTCACTGAAAACCATAATGGGAGAGTTATATCCTTCTCCACTGATAACCACGCGCACCACCACCCCCCCACCCAGGGAATCAGAGGATTGCTGTAAAATGTTTGGAGGAATCTCAAATACTAGATTATAGGTAATCTCGTGGAGATTAGAGGCAGGTTTGAAGGGAAATTAAGAACTGCTATAAAAAAAAAAACTATAGCCTTTTGCACGGATATACAGAGGACAACAAATCAGGAGCAAGGATGGCAGAGAGGAGAAGCCAGGAAAGGCTCTACAGAGGTGTGTTAGTTTTAGAGAAGGAACAGAAGTTGAATAAGAGGCTGAGACCAAGAAGGGCATTCCAGATGCGGAGAACAGTGCTCCCAAACCACAGAGGTCTGTTACTCACAGCATTCCTATTAGAAGTTGTGAGATATGGCTGAGGGCATAGATCTTAGAAGGACACAAGATTATTTACTCCTTATCTCAGGCAGACAAGGTTAGGCCAACATGCGCCAAAAAGGTAGCATGTGTTAATCAAGGTAAACAACTCATCAGAGGTCAAGTGAGAATAATACAAGCCCCGACTAACAAGATAGTACTGTCTGTGATACACTTCCAATAAGCTTCCTCCTGCGGGGATGGGCAAGAGACCCAGATGGGAAGGAGGCTCCTCTTGATCTAGCCAAAGCACCTCTCATAACTCATCCATCAAAATTAGATAAGAAAACCAAAGGGAACATGTATCTAAGTCAAGCAGAAGGAAGCCAGTTTCTAATTTCAAATGCACATTAAGTAAATATACTTAGCGAGGAATTCTGACTTGTGTTTGAGCCTGGCACAGTATGCATGGCTGAGGCTGTCGGAACCAAAGAAAACAAGTTCTGTGGCCAAGGTACTTATCTTACTGAGCAACAGTGTTTCCCTCTAATCCCTCAAAACTCTCATGGTCATCATGATGCCCCATGAATCATGCAGCAGCTCTTGCTGTCACATCGCAGACAACAGACCATACCAGAGGCTAAGGATGTTTTGAGTTTCATTGCTTTAATTCATTGGAAAATATAATAGTAAACGATTTCTTTCTTAAAAAGGTATTCTAGGCTTGCTCAATCCTTTCATTTATTTTCCAGAATGTTAATCTGAAAACAGCATATTATGTGGAGCCAGCGTCTCCATTACTTTTGCTGTAATCTAGGACTGACCTGGCAAAATCATCCTAGCACTATCTATCCATGACTGAGAGAGAGCTTTCTGCTAGAATTTGGACCTTTTATAGGAAAGCTTAAAAAGTGAAATCCTAATATTTATTTGTTCTTTCCTTTTGATGAAACAAAAATGCAAATTTTAAGGCAATAAAAATTTAAACATAAAATTTTATGATCCACCACTCGCCTTATATGTGCAGACATCTTTGGTGAACTTTATGTACAATGCCAACATATCATTTTCCTTAAAGAAGCAACTGGTGCAGAATAGACTGGGTCAAGTAACCTGGGGAGATTCTGGACCTCACTTAATGGAAGTTCTTAGCTTAAATACATATGTAGGACTTTATTGATGTTACTAGCTTTATTACTTGTATTCTATTTTACAAGATTATTATTTCTTATACTAATAAATATGTGACTGAGCCTCCAATAAAAGTAATGATCATTAGGCAACTTAAAACTATTGACAAAATATATAATCCTATAAGATCAAAGATTGTAATAGTGTAACTCTAGACAAAACAAGAAGTAAGCATTTCCTAGACCATAACAGACTAGTAAGACACACGGTCCAGGGGTGGATGGCCAAGTCCAGTAATAGCACATTGAGTAGGCTAACAAGGAAATCCTTGACTGACTTGGGAATAAGCATTCCTAGTGCCTTGGGACAAGCTTGCCATGAAATGCCTCCAAAACCTTGGTCAAAATTAAGACCAAAAGGGACGGGACTATAAAATAAAGGATGTAATTCATTATATAGTTCTACAGGAATCAAGTCATTTGCCACTGCAGTCACTGACCTACAAAACACCTTGAAAGGAATTCAGAGCAAAAATCAGAATGAGACATTCTGTGCTCTGGAAAAACTGGTAGACTAGGCCTTCAGATAGTTAGATATTTTCAGGGGAAAATGTTGAATCCAGTTTCCTGTATCTTCCCATACTATGAAAAGCACTATAACCATTAAGTAAAATATATGCTTTTCACTATTAATAGTAACTTTCTACCAAGATGTGTGCTTGCAACAGGCACATGCCCTGTTGTCAAAATCATATATCTACCAACCTCCCCACTCAGAACAGTCCTCAGAAGCTGAGAGACCATCTCCAAGCTTATAATTCTCAGTTTGGCTTATAAAATTTTCAATTTCTTTCTCAGACTGACTATTGATTAATTTTTGTCAACATCCTCAATCCATTTTTTTTTCTACTTCTCAATCTGCAATCACTGTTCAAAGGAAAAATAATAATAGAAAATGGAATTGAATCTTCTCCCAAGCAACTAGTAGAGAGCACATTTATTAACTGGATCTGTTAACATGTCAATTTGTAGAATTCATTTTCTACTATTCTCCCACAAATAAATGGAAAGTATGCCACTGCCTACCCACTTCGTGTCACCACCCACCCATCCAAAGGAGAGGGTGCTAATCTAATAGTCAAAACTCAGTGTTCATCAAGCTTGTTCTTACTAGTAGGTATGTTGTGATGCCTTAAAACTTCACTGGCACTCGGCTCCATGCCCTGCCTCCTGCAGTCAGTTAGTTAGACCCGGGGCAGTTTGGTCCCAAAGGCATGCCTGGAACTCCTAATCCTGAACCATTTATTCTAAGGTAGTCTCCTGGGGTATCTTTATTAAAGTGATATGATGATCCCATTTCCTGTTGTTTCTTTTTATGTACCCTCTCTGAGAACCTCCAAAAGACAGGGATGTTCACAGCTGCTTGTTCATCATATCCTCCCAACACCATTTAAACCTAACTCTAGCCTCTCTTAATCTTCTAGATTAAGAAGAGGTGGCAAGAATACACAGAAGAACTATACAAGAAAGGTCTTAATGACTCAGATAACCACAATGTTGCAGTCACTCACCTAGAGTCAGACACCCTAGAGTGTGAAGTCAAGTGGGCCTTAGGAAGCATTACTATGAACAAAGCTAGTAGAGGTGATGGAATTCCAGCTGAGCTATTTCAAATCTTAAAAGATAATGCTGTTAAAGTGCTGCATCCAATATGCCAGCAAATTTGGAAAACTCAGCAGTGGCCACAGGACTGGAAAAGGTCAGTTTTCATTTCAATCCCAAAGAAGGGCAATACCAAAGACTGTTCAAACTGCCACACAATTGCATTCATTTCACATGCTAGCAAGGTAATATTCAAAATCCCTCAAGCAAAGCTTCAGCAGTATGTGAACCAAGAACTTCCTGATATACAAACTGGGTTTCAATGAGGCAGAGGAACCAGAAATCAAATTGCCAAAATTTGTTGGATCATGGAGAAAGCATGGGAGTTTCAGAAAAACATCTACTTCTCTTTCATTGACTACACTAAAGCCTTAGGCTGTGTGGATCACAACAAACTGTGGAAGTCTTAAAGAGATGGGAATACTAGACTATCTTACCTGTCTCCAGAGAAACCTGTGTGCAGTTCAAGAAGCAACAATCAGAACTGGACACAGAACAACTGACTGGTTCAAAACTGGGAAAGGAGTAAGATAAGCCTATATATTGTCACTCTGCTTATTTAACTTATATGCAAAGGACATCATGCAAAATGCCAGCCTAGTTGAATCACAAGCTGGAATCAAGAATGCCAAGACAAATATCAACAACCTCAGATATGCAGATGATACCACTCTAATGACAGAAAGTGAAGAGGAACTAAAGAGCTTCTTGATGAGGGTGAAAGAGTAGAGTGAAAAAGCTGGCTTGAAATTCAACATTCAAAAAACTAAGATTATGGCATCTGGGCCCATCACTTCACGGCAAAATAGAAGGGGAAAAGTGAAAGACATGACAGATTTTATTTTCTTGGGCTCCAAAATCACTCCAGGTGATAACTGCACCCATGAGATTAAAAGACACGGCTCCTGAGAAGGAAAACTATTACAAACCTAGATAGTGTATTAAAAAACAGAGACATCACTTTGCCAGCAAAGGTCCAGATAGTCAAAGTCATCTTTTTTCCAGTAGTTAGGTAAAGAAGTGAGAGTTGAATCATAAAGAAGGCTGAGTGTCGAAGAATTGATGCTTATGAATTGTGGTGCTGGAGAAGACTCTTGACGATCCCTTGTACAGCAAGAAGAACAAACCAGTCAATGCTAAAAGAAATCAGTCCTGAATATTCATTGGAAGGACTAATGCTGAAGTTGAAGTTCCAATACCTTGGCCACCTGATGTGAAGCGCCTATTCATTGGAAAAGACCCTGATGCTGGGAAAGAGTGAAGGCAAAAGGAGAAGGGGGCAGCAGAGCATGAGATGATCAGATAGCATCACTGACTCAATGGACACAAATTTAAGTAAACTCTGGGAGACAGTGAAGGACAGAGGAGCCTGGCAGGCTGCAGGCCAAGAGGTCGAAAAGACTCGGACACAACTTAGCAACTGAACAATATCTAGCCTCTCCCACCATATTTCTCAAGGTGTGGCCACCTACATCCTGATAGATGAGTGAGTACTTAAAAATTTTTGAGTCCCACTCCATATTTATAAAATCAGAATCCTTGAGTCTTATGAATGTGAACATACACTTTAATAAACTCTCCCAGGTGATTCTTAAATAGGAGGTCCTGAGAGTTTCCTGGCAGCCTTTTGTAAAGCTCCACTGAAATGTTCCAGATTGGCCTCACCCATGCCTTAGCAAATTAAGGGAAGAGGCTATGCTTGAGCTAGAGCTTTCAACTGAAAACAGCAGCACCTCCAAAACCTCACCCCTAACAGAGGGCCAGAAAGGTGACACTACAGTTATCCAGAGGCCCCCCCAAGAGTCAGGTAAATATTAATGGTCAAAATTCAGGGCATTGAGGCTCAGCTGCTCCCCCCTTATGACCCTTAGGGAGTGGGATTTTATCCTATTAAAGTTAACACTTTCTTCTTCCACAGATTTCCTCTTGTTCAGCTATCTCTATTGGAAAAACATTCTTTTCCATTCAGTATCTGTTATTGTTCCACTTTTCTTTCCTAGTGCAAATATATAACACAGAAGTTTTTCCATTTTCAGTTCATTTCAGTCACTCAGTCATGTCCAACTCTTTGTGACCCCCTGGACCACAGCACGCCAGGCCTCCCTGTCCATCACCAACTCCCAGAGTTTACTCAAACTCATCTCCATTGAGTCGGTGATGTCATCCAACCATCTCATCCTGTCGTCCCCTTCTCCTCCTACCTTCAATTTTTCCCAGCATCAGGGTCTTTTCTAATGAATCAATTCTTTGCATCAGGCGGCCAAAGTACTGGAATTTCAGCTTCAGCATCAGTCCTTCCAATGAATATTCAGGACTGATTTCCTTTAGGATTGACTGGTTTGATCTCCTTGCAGTCCAATGGACTCTCAAGAGTCTTCTCCAACACCACAGTTCAAAAGCATCCATTCCTTGGCACTCAACTATCTTTACAGTCCAACTCTCACATTCATACATGACCACTGGAAAAACCATAGCTTTGACTAGACGAACCTTTGTTGACAAAGTAATGTCTCTGCTTTTTAATATGCTGCCCAGGTTGGTCATAGCTTTTCTTCCAAGGAGCAAGTGTCTTTTAATTTCATGGCTGCAGTCACTGTCTGCAGTGATTTTGGAGTCCAAAAAAATAAAGTCTGTCACTGTTTCCATGTTTCCCCATCTATTTGCCATGAAGTGATGAGACTGGATGTAAGCCAGCTTCCTCACTCTCCTCTTTCACTTTCATCAAGAAGCTCTTTAGTTCTTCTTCGCTTTTGGCCATAAGGGTGGTGTCATCTGCATATCTGAGGTTATTAATATTTCTCCCAGCACTCTTGATTCCAGCTTGTGCTTCATCCAGCCCAGCATTTCACATGATGTACTCTGCATAGAAGTTAAATAAGCTGGGTGACAATATACAGCCTTGATGTACTCCTTTCCCGATTTGGAACCAATCTGTTGTTCCATGACTGCTTCTA
This sequence comes from Muntiacus reevesi, assembly GCF_963930625.1. Lineage (NCBI taxonomy): Eukaryota > Metazoa > Chordata > Mammalia > Artiodactyla > Cervidae > Muntiacus > Muntiacus reevesi. The sequence continues at coordinate 37,659,685 of NC_089267.1, read as the reverse complement.
ACTATTGCTTCTTGACCTGCATACAGGTTTCTCAGGAGGCAGGTAAGATGATCTAGTATTCCCATCTCTTGAAGAATTTTCCACAGTTTCTTGTGATCCACACAGTCAAAGGTTTTGGCATAGTTAATAAAGCAGAAGTATATGTTTTTCTGGAATTCTCTTGCTTTTTCAATGATCCAACAGATGTTGGCAATTTGATCTCTGGTTCCTCTGACTTTTGAAATCTAGCTTAAACATCTGGAATTTCATGGTTCACATACTGTTGAAGCCTAGCTTAGAGAATTTTGAGCATTACTTTGCTAGTGTATGAAATGAGTGCAATTGTGTGGCAGTTTGAACATTCTTTGTCATTGCCTTTCTTTGGGATTGGAATGAAAACTGACCTTTTCCAGTCCTGTGGCCACTGCTGAGTTTTCCAAAGTTGCTGGCATATTGAGTGCAGCACTTTCACAGCATCATCCTTTAGGATTTGAAATAGCTCAACTGGAATTCCATCACCTCCACTAGCTTTGTTCATAGTGATGCTTCCTAAGGCCTACTTGACTTTGCATTCCAGGATGTCTGGCTCTAGGTGAGTGATCACACCATCATGGTTATCTGGGTCATTAAAATATTTTTTTTTGTATAGTTCTTCTGTGTATTCTTGTCACCTCTTCTCAATATCTTAAGCTTCTGTTAGGTCCATACCATTTCTGACCTTTATTTGCTCATCTTTGCATGAAATGTTCCCTTGGTATCTCTAATTTTCTTGAAGAGATCTCTAGTCTTTCCCATTCTATTGTTTTCCTCTATTTCTTTGCATTGATCACTGAGGAAGGCTTTCTCATCTCTCCTTGCTATTCTTTGGAACTCTGCATTCAAATGAATATATCTTCCCTTTTCTCCTTTGCCTTTAGCTTCTCTTCTTTTCTCAGCTATTTGTAAGGGCTCCTCAGACAACCATTTTGCCTTTTTGCATTTCTTTTTCTTGGGGATGGTCTTGATCACTGCCTCCTGTACAATGTTATAAACCTCCATTTGTAGTTCTTCAGGCACTCTGTCTATCAGATCTAATCCCTTGAATCTGTTTATCACTTACACTGTATAATCATAAGGGATTTGATTTAGGTCATACCAGAATGTTCTAGTGATTTTCCCTACTTTCTTCAATTTAAGCCTGAATTTTGCAATAAAGACTTCATGATCTGAGCCACAGTCAGCTCCCGGTCTTGTTTTTGCTGATTGTATAGAGCTTCTACATCTTTGGCTGCAAAGAATGTAATCAATCTGATTTCAGTGTTGACCATCTGGTGATGTCCATGTGTAGAGTCTTCTCTTGTGTTGTTGGAAGAGGGTGTTTGCTATGACCAGTGCGTTCTCTTGGCAAAACTCTGTTAGCCTTTGCCCTGCTTCTTTTTATACTCCAAAGCCGAATTTGCCTATTACTCCATACCTCTTAACATCCTACTTTTACATTCCAGTCCCCTATAATGAAAAGGACATCTTTTTTGGGTGTAGTTCTAGAAGGTCTTGTAGGTCTTCATAGAACCATTCAACTTCAGCTTCTTCAGGATTACTGGTTGGGGCTTAGACTTGGATTACTATGATACTGAATGGTTTGTCTTGGAAACGAACAGAGATCATTCTGTATTTTTTGAGATTGCACCCAAGTACTGCATTTTGGACTCTTTTGTTGACTACGAGGGCTACTCCATTTCTTCTAAGGGATTCTTGCCCACAGTAGTAGAAATAATGGTCATCTGAATTAAATTTGCTCATTCCTGTCCATTTTAGTTCACTGATCCCTAAAATGTCGATGTTCACTCTTGCCATCTCCTGTTTGGCCACTTCTAATTTACCTTGATTCATGGACCTAACATTCCAGGTTCCTATGCACTATTGTTCTTTATAGCATCAGACTTTACTTCCATCACCAGTCACATCCACAACTGGGCGTTGTTTTTGCTTTCATTGTTTTTTTCCATTTTAACCATTTATTAATCATCTCATTTATAGACATTAGCTTTTGAAAACAACTAGGAGTACTCAGTAAAATTCAGCTCCTAAAAACTAATTAAATATTGATTTTTCAAACTTTCTTGTTGAGATTTATGGCCAGGGCTTCAGTGAAGTCGCTTGCAAGCAAAACCAATGAGGGCAGTAACTCCTAGCTAAGCTCTAATTTAGGTAAATATGGGGTTTTTTTTCTCCCTCCAATTCCCCTTGTAATTTTAGCCAAATAAAGAGAATTAAACCTGGAGAAAGGAAAACAGATTGCAAGAAAAAAAAAGTGTTTCTTGAAATGCCTTTTAGTTAATTTAAGTTGAAGAGATCTAATTTATTTTCGTTTCATTTTGTATCCCAAAAGCCTGAATAGCATTTCTGCCAACCCATAACCATAATCTGGCAAAAGGAGCCCTTAAATTTTGCGTACGTTGGCAAGAATCACTTCAATAATCAAATTGCATGTTAAAGTAATACATTATTTTGAAAGGTAAAATATCAAGGAAAGAGTTGTATTTTTGTTGCTCTTATCCTAATTTGCGTGAGTGTGAATGTGTGTGTATGTGTGTGCAGCAGTAAATACAATAGAAACCATTCTTTTATTAATAAATGTGCAAAATCTGAATGTCCAGAGCCGTAGGTTCTTATGTCATTCTCAGAAACAGTTAGATGAGTAGATGATTAGATAGATAGATAGGCTGACTTTAAAATGTATTTTTTCTTTTTAAAACAGCAACTGTTGCTTATATTAATTTTGTACTGCAAGCCATGCTTCCTGAAGGCATATGGTTTGGGGGTTGCCATAAAAAGCTGAATCTGGAGCTTTCCTTTAGAACAGAGCACTGGGTTTATGATTTAACCATTTCTTGTTAGCAGCAGATCATCTATGCCAGAACTCAGAGATACAATCACAGCCTTTCACACTAGAAAACAATAACTACTAAAACTGAACTTGATATTCTGCCCACTCGAACCAAATACCATATCCTTTGGTGTTTCATTAAAAAATGCAGGTCCCCTACCACACCTTTAAGGTCACCACAATCACAAGTCCACAGGCACCTTCCCCATCACAGTCTAATGTCACACTGTCCCATGCTCTGTGCTCCTGTTCCCAAGCTCCCTGGGCCTGGGGAAGCTTACCTACGTATCTGTTCACTCTGGTAAAGAACAACAGCCCTCTTGCTCCCTAGCTGTTTGCCAGTGTGTGGGGGTATTTAATTCAAGTTTGACATCCCAGCCAGTGCCTAACACCATATCTTCCTCAGAGCAAGTACTCAACAAATGTCTGCTGAATTGATGAATGAATAAATCAGTGATGAACATATCAAATGCTAGGTTTTGCTGTACAAGCCTGAATATGGATTTGAGGAAAATATATTATATATATATAAGCCAGCATAAGAGGATGGAAGTGGAATTTGCTCAAGTATCTACAGAGGTTTTTTTGATTTATTGGTTTATTTTTTTTTTGCTTGCCCATTATGACTCACTACTGGTAACTGTGAAAATTTTAGGTAATAGGGATTCTAATATTCTGCCAGTTTTGTAGGCTTTCATTGTCGAGATGAGTTCTAAAAGAGGCACAAGCTTCCAACACAGCTGAAAAGCTCTGCAGAACAGAGAAAAGGGGAGGGAGCACTGGTTAGTAGGATTCCAATTAAACCAGTTAGTGTCATCTCTGCTGAGCTCCCAGCTCCTGGGCTAGTGACTCAGAAGTACACAAAAGCGCAGGACTTTAGCTGGTAAAATGACCTCTGATTACAAAACCATTGTGAGGTCTGGAACTTTATCTAGTGCCTTCTAGAGGCTGCAAAACCTTCTAGTGAGCTTCAGCATCGAAATCTCTATTACTATATTCCTCAAGGTGAATAATAATTATATGTCCATTTATCTACCTTCCCAACTAGCTTGTTAGCCACTTGAAGGCAGAGACTATTCCCAAGGCCTACATTTCTGGCACAGAGTAGGTGCTCAGTAATACTTGGTTAATAATAATTCTATACCAGTCTTATGGTGAAAGCTCACGGAGCTGGGAGGGACCTTAGAATTTGATACAATCTTTTCCTTTCCAAGATCAGAAGAGTCAGACCAGACAAGCAAAATAAATTGCCCAGGATCACAACATCAGACCACATCACAGGATGCTTTTTTTTAAAGAATTTTTCCCTCTCAGACCATAACTCATGGGAAAACTTCAAGAGGGACTTGATGCTTTCACGCCTCAAGAGCTTCTTCTAAGTTAATATGCCTTTTATAAGTTACAGAACATTAACCTGAAATATATATAAAATGGAATTTCAAGGCTTTCATATGGTCAATTTTTGTGGGGAGGGGCAGGGGTTAAGCCCACCATTCTCAAATTCAACTCATACTTTTAACACCTTTCTCTGGGGCTTTTAAGGGCTTCTTCAAGTCACAGTTAAGAGGTCTAGTTTCTTATTCTTTATGTAAAACCAAACTATAAAATTAAAACTTCAGTACTTTAATTAAGTCAGTGTAAGTCCACCAAATTAATTTGCAGCAGCAAAATAAGATGAAATTATGTAAAGCGCAGGGACCAATTTATCATCCCATTACTCATGATGAATTCAACAAGCTTTTACTTCCATGTCTAGGTGACAAGTATTGAAATCTCTGGTTGTCTGACTGCATCATATGAGAAATGAAGTTTTTTTTTACCCCTAAATTAGCCTTCTAAAATTCCAGAAATATATGTTCCTCCATGGATGAAAAATAGGCCGCCAGTGAGATTGGGCAGAGAGAGGTGGGATGTCAAGAGCCAGTGGGCTGAAGGGAGATCAAAAGGCCCGGGGACCCCTCAGTACCATACCAGCTCTACAATGCAGCTTCTGGGGCTGCAGCTTCACAGGCGGTCTGAGTTCTTAATTTACTAGCACTCTCAGTCCAGGGTGAAGTTTCCCTCAGGCCTTGATTTCCTTTTCCATCTCTCTTTCCTCAGGATCAGGCTACTTGAGAATGGAACCTCCTGATTAATGTGTCAAGAGTCATAGACTCTCCTTAATGAAGGGTCTCTGCCCGCTCGGGGCGCCGGGCAGGAGCTGCCACAATGCGTTAAGTCACTAATGAAGGCGGTGCTCAGTAATGATTTAAAGGGCCCTAGGAACAGAGAGCCTTCGGATTCATTAGCTTCTCTACTGACTGCCTGCGAAGTCTCCTTGGCTCTCAGGCCTAACGCGTCTCTGTCTGCCAACCTTCTGTGGCAGAAAAGTACAAAGGCAGATTTCTCCAAATTGGGACTTGAATCTCCAGATGATGGCTTTGTGACACAGTGGACTGCCTACTCAAGGGCAAGAATCTGTCACTTCAAATGGTTTCCCAAAGCAATTTTCTAAAGTGGATCTTTAAAACACATCGCGATGAATCATTAAAACATCTCGGGGTGATGATACTCCTGGAAGGGATAAGATGCCAAAGCAGATGGAAGGCACCTATTATCTGCCTCTAGACGAGCAGATATATTTAAGCAGTAAGGCCTCAGAAACTGTCCCTATCAAGCATCTATCAGGAGGCACTAAGAAACTTCCCAGCCCCTTATTGCCAAATCCTTTAAAACGCGCAACTGGCAACTTTTAGTTTCCAAACGCACTTGTGTTTGAAACACAACCTGAATGGTGCTAATGTATCTCAGGAACCTCACGGCTTCTTCATCCAGGGAGCGAGCAGGGCCTGCCCAAGGCTGGAGGTCTATTTGCCATCGGGGACCCTGAGGGGAGAAAACACAGGTTAGCGTGAAAAGGATCAGGAGGCTGGGGTGGGGGGTGGGAGGGGTCGCAGAGTATCAGGGAGGTAAGACTGTCTGCCTCCTGCAAAACAAACACTGCTGCTCTTGAGCAGCAGGGAGGTGGTTTGGGGCTGCTATCACGAAGGCCACGTGAGTCACAGGGAGACAAATGAGGCCTGAGAAAGCCCAGCTACCAGCTTAAACAGGAGACTGCAAAAGCCAGATGGGATGTCTGTCTCGAGCTTCTGATCAAAGGCAAACTCCACTTGACCCCATCAGGCTCTCTCAACTGCAGCTTTGTATTACCCGGAGCTTCTCCCCATTGTGGAAAAAACCTCCACAGTCTATGGGTTACAGCTTCAGAAATAGGTGCCTCCTAAGGCTGTTTTGTTGTCATGACACCATAATGCCTGAATCCTCAGGGGGCTTGGGTACCCCCCGCTCCTAGCAGAGGGAAATGCAGGGGAGAAGCGGGACCACTGGTTATTCCAGACGTCAGTACCCCTGTCGTCTGCACCATGCACCTGCCAACAGACCTTGGAGCTTGCACCACCAGGGTTGGCAATGGTGACCTTCTAGCACTGCAAGACAACCTCTAGCTTTCAGCAGAAGACGCAAGGAACTCCCAGAGCAGAGTGATCAGAACCCTAAGCCTCCTTTTGTGGCAAGGGTAGAGATGAAGGGTTGGAGGAAAGTAGTGGTGATCTAGAAGAGTCAAAATTGGGGATACCTCCAGTCAAAAGGAAGCTCTAATCATGAAATCCTTTCTAGAGCTCAAGTTCCCCACCTGTAGTGGTCACCACCTGGAAACCTCCAGGAGACTCACTGTGATCCCAAGGCAGAGTACGGTGCAGGGTGTAGGATGGGGAAGGGCAGGAGCCTGGGCAAGGAGAAGCCCCAGCAGTTGGCAGGGTGAACATCTCGTGTGAGGAAAGACTTTGGGAGTCTTGGCACAGAGCTTCCTGCAAAGTGGTTCGGATGGGCTCCCAAACCCCATTTTATGGTGAGGAAGGGGGCAGCGGAGGGTTCTGGGGATCATTCATGTACACAACCCTCCCCTGCCCCCTTCCTTACCATAAAGTGTGGTTCAGGAGCCCATTTTAACAGCTTTACAGGAAGGATTCTGGAGACAAAACAAGGATCATGTACACACACTGTTCTCCAGTCAGATATTACAATGGTCTGAACATGTGTCCCTGCCCCCAAAATTCCTATGTTGAAATCCTAATGCCCAATATGATGATATTAGGAGGTGGGACTTTGGGAGGTGCTTATATCATGAGGGTGGGGCCTTCATGAATAGGATTAGTGCTCTAGATTCTGGGGCCCTACCAGCCTGTGAGGACACAGCAAGAAGGCAGCCATCTCCAGCCCAGAAGAGGACCTTCACCAGGATCCAACCATGCTGGCACACTAATCCTGAACATCCAGCCTCCAGAACTGTGAGCAATAAATTTCTGTTGCTTATAAGCCACCTAGTCTGTAGTATTTTGTGACTGCAGCCAGAGGAGACTAAGACAGGTATTATGACAAGAACCGTCTCTGTCACCCAAAAAGAAACATCTAAACAGACTAGTACTAGGGCACTTTCTGTTCAGTTCAGTTCAGCGGCTCAGTCATGTCTGACTCTTTGCGACCCCATGGACTGCAGCACACCAGGCTTCCCTGTCCATCACCAACTCCCAGAGCTTGCTCAAACAAACTCATGTCCATTGTGTCGGTGATGCCATCCAACCATGTCATACTCTGTTGCCCCCTTCTCCTCCTGCCTTCAGTTTTCCCCAGAATCAGGGTCTTTTCCAATGAGTCAGTCCTTCCCATCAGGTGGCCAAAGTATTGGAGTTTCATCTTTAGCATCAGTCTTTCCAGTGAATATTCAGGACTGAGTTCCTTTAGGATGGACTGGTTGGATCTCCTTGCAGTCCAAGGGACTCTCAAGAGTCTTCTCCAACACCGCAGTTCAAAAGCATCAATTCTTCAGTGCTCAGTTTTCTTTATAGTCCAACTCTCACATCCATACATGACTACTGGAAAAACCATAGCTTTGACTAGGCGGACCTTTGTTGGTAAAGAAATGTTTCTGATTTTCAATATGCCTAGGTTGGTCATAGCTTTCCTTCCAAGGAGCAATTGTCTTTTAATTTCATGGTTGCAGTCACCATCTGCACTGATTTTGGAGCCCAAAAAAATAAAGTCTGACACTGTTTCCATTGTTTCCCCATCTACCTTCCATGAAATGATGGGACCGAATGCCATGATCTTAGTTTTCTGAGTGTTGAGTTTTAAGCCAACTTTTTCACTCTCCTCTTGCACTTTCATCAAGAGACTCTTCAGTTCTTCTTTGCTTTCTGCCATAAGGGTGGTGTCATCTGCATATCTGAGGTTATTGATATTTCTCCCAGTAATCTTGATTCCAGCTTGTGCTTCATCCAGCCCAGCATTTCACATGATGTACTCTGCATAGAAGTTAAATAAGCAGGGTGACAATATACAGCCTTGATGTACTCCTTTCCCGATTTGGAACCAGAGATTCCATGTCCAGTTCTAACTGTTGCTTCTTGACCTGCATACAGATTTCTCAGGAGGCAGGTCAGGTGGTCTGGTATTCCCACTACTTGAAGAATTTTCCATAGTTTGTTGTGATCCACACAGTCAAAGGCTTTGGCATAGTCAATAAAGCAGAAATAGATGTTTTTCTGGAATTTTCTTGCCTTTTCAATGATCCAGCGGACATTGGCAATTTGATCTCTGGTTCCTCTGTCTTTTCTGAATCCAGCTTGAACCTCTGGAAGTTCACAGTTCATGTACTGTTGAAGCCTGGCTTGGAGAATTTTGAGCGCTACTTTGCTAGCGTGTGAGATGAGTGCAATTGTGCAGTAGTTTGTACATTCTTTGGCATTGCCTTGATAACGGGGCACTTTAGTACATATATATATTTTTGACCTTAAATGGGGTGGCCTAGGTGACTTGGGGTTAAATAGAAAGCAAGAAGAATGAAGGGCAAGCTGGTTAGTCAATGTCAAGCCAAGTGTGTGGGCTGGGGGAAGCACAGTACACTCTGGCATGTGGGTCTGAGATAAATGCAGACACTATGTAAGTGATAAAGCATTATTCCAGGTTAGTCATTACAAGACTCATATCACTGTACCATGTCCCGAGAGTCCACAGTCTCGGCAGCCAGACAGACAGTGGCGGAGCACCCTGCAGTCCTCCAGGCTGAAAGAAGCAGAGCAACACAAGGCTGCCTGCAAGTTTGTCCAGGCCTGGGGTTTCAAACTCCCCACATCAGTCTCATGGGATCCTGACAAGAACCCCAGTGCCTGACCCAGGAGCCTTTTGATGAAAACAACAAAGTTTTCATGCTATGGTTTTCCTCTAAATCAGGGATCTGTAAATTTTTTCTATAAGAGGTCAAACAGCAAATATTTTAGTCTTTGCAGGCCATACAGTTTCTGCTGCAATTCCTCACCGCCTGTTGTAGCTCAAAAGCAGCCAAAGACAGTAAATAAACAAATGGTCAGGACTGTGCTCTAATAAAACTCCATTTACAAAAACAGATGGCAGGCTGGATTTGGCCTGCAAGGCTGGAGCTTGCTGACCCCTGCTCTATCTGACTCTGATTTGGTTGTAGGCCATCCTAGAAGAGAGTGTTTACTTGAAATAATGCAAGAGACACAGATTATGATATCTAGGTTACAAAGAACTTTGTCATCTGGGTGAGTTGGGATATGTCGGTCAGGTCCCAGCAGGATACGATGGGAAGAACTGAGTAGAGAGACTATTTATAAAGGTGCAGGCAGAGTTTCAGTTCAGTTCAGTTTAGTCGCTCAGTTGTGTCCAACTCTTTGTGACCGCATGGACTGCAGCACGCCAGGCCTCCCTGTCCATCACCAACTCCTGGAGTTTACTCAAACTCACGTCCATTGAGTCAATGATGCCATCCAACCATCTCATCCTCTGTCGTCCCCTTCTCCTCCTGCCTTCAATCTTTCCCAGCATCAGGGTCTTTTCAAATGAGTCAGCTCTTTGCATCAGGTGGCCAAAGTATTGGAGTTTCAGCTTCAACATCAGCCCTTCCAATGAATATTCAGGGCTGATTTTCTTTAGTATGGACTGGTTGGATCTCTTTGCAGTCCATGCGGCTCTCAAAAGTCTTCTCCAACACCACAGTTCAAAAGCATCAATTCTTTGGTGCTCAGCTTTCTTTATAGTCCAACTCTCACATCCATACATGACTACTGGAAAAATCATAGCCTTGACTAAATGGACCTTTGTTGGCAAAGTAATGTCTCTGCTTTTTAATATGCTATCTAGGTTGGTCATAACTTTTCTTTCAAGGAGTGTCTTTTTATTTCAAGGCTGCAGTCACAATCTGCAGTGATTTTGGAGCCCCCAAAAATAAAGTCTGTCACTGTTTCCACTGTTTCTCCACCTATTTGCCATGAAGTAATGGGACTGGATGCCATGATCTTTGTTTTCTGAATGTTGAGCTTTAAGCCAACTTTCCCACTCTCCACTTTCACTTTCATCAAGAGGCTCTTTAGTTCTTCTTCACTTTCTGCCATAAGGGTGGTGTCATCTGCATATCTGAGGTTATTGATATTGTGCCCAGCAATCTTGATTCCACCTTGTGCTTCATCCAGCCCAGTATTTCTCATGAAGGCAGAGTTTAGGAAACCAATAAGGAGTAATGCAATAACTGTGGCTGGTAGCACCAGGGAGCCCTTCCAAATCCTGAGCAGGAAGGAGCAGGGAGAGGGGGGGAATTTGTGGAACCCAAAGAGGGAAACTGCATGGAGAAGGTGTTTAATAGAAATACAGCCAACCCGATCACATACAGTCCTATTAAAGTACACACTCACCCTAACTGTCAAATGGAAGGAGAAGCTAAAGAAGCGGGAGGCTGTGGTTGGTCCATAGGTCAGCCTACTGGGGTGAGGAGTAGGGGATCAAGACGGAGAGTGGACCTGGAGAGGCAAGTGAAAGGTCTCCCACACATCATCCTTTGGAAAGAGGCATTGAGACTTAACCAGGGAAACATTCACTCATTCAGTGGTCATTTGTGCCTTGTGCCAGGATCTGGGTTACAATTTAATATAGGACACAGCTGTGTAAACCAATAAATGCAACAAAGTTCTGCAAGAGCTTTGACTGAAATCTCTATAGGCACAATGGTGTTACAAGAGAGATGAAGGATCCAAGTGCCAATCAAAAAAAATGCCAGAAAATACAAATATAGATTATGGGAAGCAGTCTCCAATGTGAGAAGCCCAAAATTCTCATTAAAGAGACACTTTAAACATAGTAAAAGCACATAACCTGGGCTAACACACAAAGGTAACATTCTGGATCAATAATAGTGGATCTATAGGGGGAGGTGACTCAATATGATAAAACTATACAATTATCTTAAGAATCCACAAGCTATATCCATCTTGCTATCTGATATTTCTCAGTTCCACTGAGTCCACCATGACAAAGCTAAACACAACAGCTGGAACAGTGAATAAGTTGAGGGTTCTCAGGTGGGGATATAATAGAAATATACAGCAGAGAGATGCTCTCAAAAGTGCTCTGGCTTAATGCTTTGGTTGAGCTATTTAAAAAACATTTCACATAAAGTAATGTTCTCATTGGAATCAGCCTGACAGCAGTTTGTGATTATTTCCCCAAGGAAACCACTAGCTTTTATCATCTCTTTCAATTATCATTTGTCTTAATTCTCTAGTGCACACATCAATATTTATCCTTCAGAAATCCCACAAACAAAGAAAACAACAACAACAACAACAAAGAAATCCCACAGAATTCCCGGAGCACCTTAAAACACTGAAGGCTGGTGTTTACTACAACAGGGCAAAAAAAAAAAAAAACCAACAACTTTTTCTTTTAAAAAGAAACAATTCCCCAAACAACTCCCTAAATGCCAAAGTACACTATTATCCATGTGCTCCAAATATCAAGTGACCAGACAAGGTTACCCCCATCACTCCCAGGGGGTGGGAAGGTAGATTCCTGGTCCCATCTGTTGCCTCCACTTTCTCCTCAGATCAGTAAAGGAGCAGCTTAAGCAGAAGGTGGTGGAGGTATTGTCACTGGGGGTTGGGGCAGATCCATCTGTCCCCAACAGGCTTGAGCCGAAGTGTCAAATGGAGCCTACACAATGTGTTGCCACAGAGAAGTGGTCAGGCTCCTGAGCCCTTGCAGGGGTGGGGCCAGGGGTTGCTCAATTCCTTTGCAATCTGTGGTCCTGCCCCATACATAAACCACGAGGCCACTCAGACATAGGAGCACCTCTTCCAACAGAGATAAGCATCCCAGGAAAGGCAGGGACCCAGATCTCTGAGGAAAGGAAGCAGCCCCCACCCACTTTTGTCTGTGAAGGATTTATCTGGCTCTTCCTCCAGAACACATGCATTGCAAAGTGAACTGGCTTCTTCTAAAGAGGGGAAATGGTTTGATTATATAGAAAAAATTTCCAAAAAATTAACATTAAGCAAAGGATTCTATACACAGCTAACTCATGTTGTTTGGGGGCTATTTTGCAGACATCTGAGAATCTCTTCCCAAAGGGTAAAAAGCGATCGCTGAGTCAGCCCAACTTGGTGCACAGAGATAATGTATCTGGCTCTAAAAACTGCAACAAGCACAACCGTGAGGCTTTCACATATTTTTATAATTTATGACTTCAGCACCAAATTTGTTTCTGGAAAAAGGAAAATGATTCTTTCAAGCCAAAGAAACTGAATTCCAAGGTTTCACTATTACAAGATAATGCAAAAAATAAAGCAATCTTTTAAAATACTCTTTTGCCTACCAGCCTACACATATGCACATAATAGAAATATATTATTTCAAGACCATGAGCCCCAAGCAAAAGTGGTTGCATTAAAATGTATATATACATATAAAAGCAGACCCACCCATGACCTGAAAAGAGAATCATTGATTCTGTCTTGTGCAAAAGCTTTCTTTGCCTTGAAATTTGGCATAACAGCTTTCTTCTTCACAAGTCATTTCTCCCACACCCATGAATGACCTCACGTAGGCCACACAGAAAGTGTCAAACTAGCAACAGTGCCACCACCAGTTGTACAAGCAAGTTTTAGACAAGCATACATATATATTTTTTACTTTCTTTTGAAATAAAAACCAAAGAAAGAGTCTAAGGGTTCATTCCTCTGTGTTTCAATGCTACAGCTCTTTGGGGATGAAACTATATGATCAGTGATTTAAATGATCAGTTTCTTTATTGTGACTGATAATTGGTAGAGTGTCTGGGGTATTTTTACCAAGTTTCGGTATTCTCAGATTCACATTCCCACAGCTAATAAGCTCTTGAAAGGTTTTAGAAACAGCAATTTTCTGTTGTGAGAGATAGCTAACAATTGATTTTCTGCGTTATGGTTGTGCCTGTGGAAAAGAACAAGGTTGTGAGTCCTTGACTCAAACTAAACAATACGCTGAGCGCATGCAATGAGTTAATGTTGGAAAGCCTAAGCTTTCTGGAAAAAAACAAACTCAAAACAAGCAAAATCTATTTATTTAGCAATTTTGCTGCAATTTTGTGCTAATTAACAGCATCTGTTAGCGGGCAGGAAACAAAGATTGAAGGAAATTGTTCTTTTTTAGAAGGAGAAGGGGAGTTGGGGGAGTTGTTGGCGGAGGGGGAGGCACAGAATGGGACCTGGGCAGAGCAGTCATCCAGACACAACAGGGAGCGTGTGAGCACCAGCCACTGCCTTTCTGGGATGCCCTGGGATAATCAGAGTTTCTAGGACTTCACTCAAGTGTGATTCTCAGAGTCTCTGGGGTAGCAGCCCACACGTCCCTCCCCCAGCTTCATGTAACTGATCTTTCTCTCAGAATGGGCCCTGCTTCAGAAAGAGTAAGGGTCAGTTACACACATTTAAAATTCAGGTCCCCATGCAAAAATTCTGTTTAAAAAAAAAAAAAATCTCAGTTTCAGTTCTGGATAACATGGGTAAGCACACCACCACCCTGTGTCTGGCAGTGAATACAGCAATAAAACCTGGACATAACGCACTAAAGCAGCTATTTGAGAAATCTGAAAAGTAAACACTGGCAGGCAGGCTGGGAAAGACCAGAATTCAAAGTACCAGGAAGCAGCAGTGAGGGCATCACTGTTTTTCTTCTGGCATCCCCCTCGTGCCCCCAGTCAAGGTGGTCTCGCACTGGAGGTAGACATCTGCACAGACCCAGAGCTCCAGAGAAGCCCTCTAGCTCAGGCTCAAGGGGGGAAGGGTCTCCTAATGCTCAGAGAAAGTAGGAGGATTCCCTATTTCCCCCTCGTCTTGTATTTCCGTTCCTCCATTCTAGCAGCCCAACTCCCAGGCCATTCCACTGTAGTGGAAGCCAGAGCAGGAGTCTGCAAGAACCTAAAACTCTTAGGAAAGGGAAATTTATTCTCTGATCTCTGAGGCTGTGACCCCAAGAGGGCAGGGGAAAACCCAGTTGAGTATTTTCTCTCTTCTCAAACAGCTTGGCTTTGGACTTGCACATAGTCACAGGAAGGGTGTTGTAACTAAAGTCTAACCTTTCTAGCCAGAGGTTCAGAAACACAGGGAACTAGATAATACAGTCAGCCCTTAATATCTGTGGGGATTCCCTGATAGCTCAGTTGGTAAAGAATCTACCTGCAATGCAGGAGGCCCCGTCTGATTCCTGGATTGGGAAGATCTGCTGGAGAAGGTACGCTACCCACTATAGAATTCTTGGGTTTCCCTTGTGGCTCAGCTGGTAAAGAACCTGCCTGCAATGTGGGAGACCTGGGTTCAAACCCTGGGTTGGGAAGAGTCTCTGGAGAAGGGAAAGGCTACCCACTCCAGTATTCTGGCCTGGAGAATTCCATGGACTATAGTCACAAAGAGTTGGACACCACTGAGATATTTTCACTTTCACTTCAATATCTGTGGATGCAGAATCCTGGGGGTACCGGGGGCCAACAGTAGTACATCACTCTATGACACTTGAGAATCCACAGATTTTGATTTATCTGCAGGTGTGCGAGAACCAATTCCCCTACCCCCATCCCCGTACACCTAGATATGTGCATGCGCATGTGCATCTGTTAGCGTATCAAAGACTTGGAGAACCAGGCTAACAGACAGACCTCCACCAGGTCTGAGTCTGGCCACTGGGTGTCATGCATGTGGGACAGATCTGAAGACCACTGCAAAAATTTTAAAACAGAACTGACAACTGATAGTGAAATCACAATCCATAAAAGGCTGGCTGGAACTTGAGACCTGAACCCAACCAGCTCAACTACCTGGAAAAACAAATATTGATATATGGACATTATCTATAGCATTTAAACACAACTCAGAGACTCAGGAGAAGGGGACAGCAGAGGACAAGATGGTTGGATGACATCAACAACTCAATGGACATGAGTTTGAGCAAACTCTGGAAGATGATAAAAGACAGGGAAACCTGGCAGACTGTAGTCCATGGGGTTGCAAAGAGTTGGACATGACTGAGCAACTGTACAACAACAGAGCCTCCATGATATTATACACACGGAAGGATATAACTCAAAACTACTCAGTATATGAAGAATCAGGAAAATCCCAATTGGTGTGGAGAAAAGACAGTCGACAAATGCCAATGACATGACACAGATCCTGAAGTTATTTGACAAAAACTTAAAAGCAACTATTACAGAAACACTCCAAGAAGTAAGAGTGTACACTCTTGAAACCAATGGAAAGATAGAAAGTCTCAGCAAAGAAACAGGATATATAAAGAGCCTAAAGGACATTTGAGACCTGAAAAATACAATAACCAAAATAAAAATCTCAGGGGATGGGCTCAACAGCAGAATGAATATATCACAAGAAAGAGTCAGTGAACTTGAACACAGATAAATAGAGAGTATCCAATCTGAACAACAAAGAGAAAAATGATTTGAAAAAGACATGAAAAGAACCTCAGGGACCAGTGGGGCAATATCAAGAGGTCTAACACTCAGTTATTGGGATCCCAGAGGAGGAAGAGAAAGAATGCAGTGCAGAAACAAAAATTTAAAGGTACAATGGCTAAAAGATTCCAAAATTTGACAACAGACATAAACCTAAAGATTCAAGCAGCTCAGCAAACCCCTACCAGAAAGGCACAAGAAAATCCACACCCATACCCATCATAATCAAACTGTTGAAAATGAAAGACAATGACAACAAAAAGCTGAGTCTCTTTAACCTTGTGATAGACTTCATAGTGGGCCAGGGTCTAAATAGCTAAATGGAAAAGACAGAGCCAGCCCAGCTCATAAAGGGCTTCTTACCCTGAGGCCCCCTCCCCGGTCAGGCCCAGTCCCACCTCCCCAAGTCCATCTGCTAAATGTCTCTGGCAGCAGACAGCACACATACTGAAACCCAAATCCAGAGCACATTCTGAATCCTCTCCCCATCAATCTGCTGCCTCTGCAACATTACACAGAGTGTAGGCTGGGAAGCAAGAGAACCAGAAATGAAATCAACTCTGACAAGAAAAAAATGCACTATCACTCAAGCAGGCCCTGATAACTTTTAGGAAGAAATTTTTCTAAATAAAATAAAAGGACAAGGAGGAATAAATTCTCAGCTCTAGATTTATTCTCTAAGTTATCCTGGTAAGTTGGAAAGAAATGCCAAACAAATTTGAGTTGGGTTTTGTTCTTAAACTGACACCTTAAAATTCACTATGTTTTCTGTGTGTAGCAAAATAGCTCAAGTCTGGGTAAGACTGATACACAGGAAGGGGTAGAGAAGAGAAGAAAACATATAATGTATTTTAGGAGCCTTTAGGACAATAGACAATTTAGGACAATAGAAAGAAAAGCCAAACTTCTGGAGTAGACTCAGTGAAATGCAGAGGGTTTTATTTGTTTTCATGATGGAGAAATTATATAACATCTGCATACCCAGTAGGCACTCAAACATCAATCATGGATCTTACCAGGGTTACGTATCAACCATGTAAAGAAGGAAGAGTTTCATTTGTCTTAGAAAGGTAAAAGTATAGAAGACTATTTGCCTAAGAAAGCAAATAGGAATGTAGAAACAGCATTTATCACATTTTTAAGAATTCTCCCTCCTTTGTACGTGTGCGTGCACACGCACACACACACTTATACACACTGTATTAAAAACATAAGTTACCGAAACCTCTTGAGATTCGAAGTCCTATAAGCTTAACATCATCTGAATCAACATCAACCTGTGATGAGGTCATGGATTTACTTTTGTTTGAAAACTCCAGCCAGTTCATATCCCCCAAATATTTACCAGTTTCAAAAACATGAGCATCTCAGGATGGAAGGCCTGCAAGACCCCTATAAACCCATTTCAAGGATCCTTGGATCCTGAGTAGCTGCCAAAGCCAAAGGAGATATGGAGTTAGCAGAGGGTGGGGAGAAGAACGGAGAAGAGAAGCTAGAAAAGGGGGGCATGAGAGGGAAAAGTGTTCTCCCCTCACACCTGCACAGCGATCTCCATACTCCCCACATTTACCTAGGTCCCAGCGTTGTCCATAAAGTGGTACCCAGGACTCTTCAGCGGCTCTCAGCACACATGAGTCCTCAACCTCGTGCCAAACCACAAGTCTCCCCACAGGTTCCCTCAGTCTGATCCTGCCGCTGACAGTCACGGACAAGCAGATGCCCCCTAGCCTCTCAGCCTTGGAGCCTCTTACAAGGTTCTGGGCCACAATGTTGAGCAGAGAGCCTGTCAGTGGTAAAACTCAGTGCTGCTGAGCAGTTTCACAGGGAAAGTGTTTCAGTTCCAGAGCCTGAACAAGACATGATTCTTATTACCACAAAGAATGAAAATGCGTCACCAGCATCACCAAGGGCAGTGGGATGGGATGCATGGCGAAAAGAATGCATTCCAGAGGCCTCATCTGAGGCGCAGAGCTGCAGCATCCGTTAGCCACCCTGCAGGCTGATGCGGGGAAGAGCAGCTGCACGTGGCACAACACACGGATGGGACACAAAGCCGTCCCGGAAAGCCAAACAGGGACACTGGATGATGCTTGGGTGTCATCCAGTCTTCTTTGGAAAAGGATGGAGCCAGCAAGACAAGGTGCTCTGCCATGAGTAGGACAGCCAGGGTGAATGCGAGGGAAAAAGAAAGTGGGTTCAGCACACTAGAAAAATCACACACCATGGTCCAAGGGTATCATCAGTTTCCTGATGAGGCTGTCACACCCCATTGTATATAACCCATCGGTTGCACACAACATGTGTATGTGTGTTTGTATGTGTGTTATGTATACATATATGCATTTCTCAGTTTTAAGTGTTCGTTCATTCATTAACTAACTTGTCATCTTCATATTGTCTGTGTTGCATATTGTCCACATTGCCATTCTCTGGCCTTGGTCTTTTTGATTATGATATAGTATCTGGTAGCCTGAGAGAATCCTGCTGGCAATTAGAGATAAGACGCTGGTTCTAGGACATTCCTCACATGATTCTATATTTATAGAACATTTTTCTGTCTGAGTGCACTGTAAGTTATAGTGCCTGACAAGTAGACCCAGCCCAATAAATGTTTCTTTTTCATCTGTGGAAGGCTGCCAGCATAAAACAAGGCAGAGAAGGAGCTGGCTGGACAACTCTGGAACCAAAAGCACTTTAAGCTTCAAACCGAAATGGAAGGAAAGATCTACAGTCTTAATCATTAAGTGGCCCTTTTCGGGAACATGAAGAATTGCTGAAGGAAGCAGACCTCTTCAGAGGTCAATTATTGCAGGGTCTGTGACTCTGAACTGAGAATTCTTTGGCGAACAAGACTGGGACTCTCCAAGATTAGAAGCGAAGCTGCCAAAGTGTTATCTGATCTCGGCCCTGTCCCCTTCCCCCATATCAGACTGAATAACAAGACTAAAGGGGACAAATTGTGCAAATAAATACAGCTGATCTAAGCTGATGAGAAATTCTGACTATATTTCTCAAATGTAAGAGCAAGGAGGACTAACACCTCCTTGCATCAAAGAACAAACTTCCACCAACAAGGAGGAGTTTTAAAAAACAAACAGGTTATAGACTTCAGAGGGCAGAAACTATCTCTAGCCTTAAATTTTATTTGTTTCATACTAGCAGAGGATCATTGCATTCAAAGAGAACTTAAGGGTGATCTAGACCAACTCCTTTATATTAAAAAGTAAAGAAAATGAAGCTCAGAGAACTGGAGCGACACATAAGCCACACAGGTAGGAGGGGGCAGGGCCCTGAGCTGCTAGTTCCATCCTTGCTCTGCTAGACGATGCTGCCTCCATCCCAGGTTCAAGTGTTTCATCTTCGCCATGTCTAGTTTCCCTATTAAGATAGACATTGGATGCCCAAGAGCAATTTAGAAGGGATGCCCAGGTAAAAACCACAATGGGTGTCTTGCACTAGCACACTCACTGATGCAATGGGCAACAAACTCCGGAAATTCTTTATCCATAAGATGTGGAATACATTAAAAAAATTCTCCAGTGGCTCTGCAAATGTCATACATGACAAATATTCAGTGAGTTAAGCAGAAGGATTAGAAAAGATTTAGGCCTTTCTGATGAATGGCAATGGTATGTCTAAGTTGAGACAAGGGCAGCCTGAGTCTCTGAATGATAGCAAGAAGATGAGATCTTGCCTCTCATCCCCACCAACCCACACTGAAAACACTGCATGAGTGATCAATATTTTTTTCTTTTAACCTACCAAAATTTTGAGGATGTTCGTTACTGCATAACCTAGTCTATCCTAACTGATACAGGTCCCTAAAAGGCACTGGGTAAAAGATGGCTATCATAATTCTAAGTGTATCCCCACACCCTTTCCAGTGCCATGGCATCAGGGATTGGATGATAGGCTAGAATAGACCATTGGTCTTAAGGAGATTCTCCCATAAGGAAAGAAAAGAAGTGTAACCAAAGACAATCCATTGCCAGGACAAGATTCAAGGAAGTCAGGAAATGCTCAGATAAAGACCAGGGACACAAACAGATCCTACTCTTTAGTCTGTTTCCTGAGAACATCTTGTCCCTAAAGTGTCAGGCCAGGCCTCCTTCCTCCTAACCAGAATTCTCTCTGTTATTCCCTCATCAGTTCAAATTCCACTTACTCTCAGGATGCAGTTTTAGTCCCACATACTTCTCCCAAATTTCTTAATCACTCAAGCCTCTACTATACACGAAATAAACTCTGCAAAGCAGGTGCTTCAGCAACCTGGTTTGGTTATACTTCTCATTTTATAACTAATCAGATGTTTGTTTGTCATAGGTCTGTCTGTGACAAACCTAGACAGCGTATTAAAAAGCAGAGACATCATTTTGCCAACAAAGGTCCACATAGTCAAAGCGGTGGCTTTTCATGTAGTCTTGTATGGATGTAAGAGCTGGACCATAAAGAAGGCTGAGCACCGAAGAATTGATGCTTTCAAACTGTGGTGCTGGAGAACACTCTTGAGAGTCCCTTGTACAGCAAGGAGATCAAACGAAATCAACCTTGAATATTCACTGGAAGGACTGATGCTGAAACTCCAATACTTTAGCTATCTGACGTGAAAAGCACCAACCCACTGGAAAAGCCCCTAATGCTAGGAAAGACTGAAGGTAGGAGAAGAGGGGGGTGATAAAGGATGAGATAGTTGGATGGCGTCACTGTCAATGGACACAAGTTTGAGCAAACTCTGGGAGATAGTGAAGGACAGGGAAGGCTGACATGCTGCAGTTCATGGGGTTGCAAAGAGTCTGACCTGACTTAGCAACTGAATAACAACAACAGATATTTGTTATAATTTGTTTTGAACGTGTCGATCTTGTTTCTAGAACCAGATTACAGGCCTTGTGAGGACACAATGTGTTTTACTTCTTTTGCAGTCCCCCACAGAAGTGATTCCAAGAGACATTTTTACATTGATTTAAATAACAGCAAGGAAAGAATATAATAGAATTCTTAGGATTAAGGATTTTTTTTTTTTTACTACTTTGGAAGAAAGTAGGGAAATTTACTAGCAGGGATTTATAGTAATATCTTAATCTAGCTAAATATAACTGCTATTTATTTATTTCGGTGGAAATAAATTGTTATCAAACTTAAACGGTCTTTGATTCAAATTAAAGTAAAAGAGATGACAAGTAGCTTAGTAGGAATTCTGAGAGAAACTTTAAGAAACATTGGGGAGTTTTTTGTTTTTGTTATTTTTTTATTGTTGCTGTGGGTTTGTTTGTTATTTGGCCACACCACTGGGCATGCAGGATCTTAGTTCCCCGACCAACTATTGAACTCATGCCCCCTGAATTGGGAGCACAGACTCTTAACCACTGGACCGCTGGGAAGTTTCCAAGAAAGCATTTTGAAAGAAAGAAAACAAGCATTGTTGAGAATTTAAGATATTTCATTCAAAATTAACATTTGTTTTGCTACTTATATACAATGAAATATTACTTAGCCATTAAGAAAATGAAATAATGCCATCTGTAGCAACATGGATGGACCTAGAGATTATCATAGCTCAGTGAAGTAAGTCAGAGAAAGACAAATATATAATATCACTTATATGTGGAATCTAAAAAAAAAAGATAACAATGAACTTATTTACAAAACAGAAAAAGAGACACAGATGTAAAAAAAAAACATGGTTACCAAGGGAAAAAGTGGGGAAGAGATAAATTGGGAGATTGGGATTGACATATACATACTATTATATATAGAGTAAATAACTAATAAGGACCTACTGTAAAGCCCAGGAAACTCTACTCGATACCCAGTGTAATGACCCATATGGGAAAAGAATAAAAAAGAGTGGAAATACATATATATATATAACTGATTCACTTTGCTATACAGCAGAAATTAATACAACATTGTAAATCAACTATATTCCAGTAAAAATATTTAGAGATTATGAAGGTAAAAAAAAAATCAGCATCTGTTTTAATATATTAAAAGGCTAATAAATATCTACATATTGGTTATAAAATTTAAGTTAAATCTGCACATATTCTATATCTTGAAATTATAAAGTCAGGTTTTATCCAAATCTATTGGTTAAAAAGAGCAGAGTTTTTCTATAAAATGGAAAGTTTGTTTTCATAATTCTAAAGATTGTTGACATGCAGCCTTGAAACTATAAATATTTGTTACATAAATTTTGTTAAATGTAGAAAAATTAATGCTTTGGTAAAAGTGAAAACAGGTTTCCCTGGTGATTCAGACAGTAAAGAATCTACCTTCAATGCAGGAGACCTGGGTGCGCTCCCTGGGTTGGGAAGATCCCCTGGAGGAGGGCATGGCAACCCACTCCAGTATTCTTGCCTGGAGAATCCCCATGGACAGAGGAGCCTGGCGGGCCACAGTCCACGGGGTTGCAGAGTCAGACACCACTCGGCAACTAACGAAGCACAGCACAAAGGTGAAAACTATGTTTGCCACGGGGTTTGATCCCACAAAGCCTTGCAGAGACTGACCTTCTGCTCATAACTGACCTGATCTGGTTCTACTCATTCAGTCTACACAGCAATGCTGTGTAGATCCTCTTAAAAGTAAGCGGATTCCTCATCGTAGGAATTCACTTTATAAATAAACTCCAAAATACTTTAGAACACAGTGCACAGTTTTCGTTTTCTTCAACATACATTACAGCAGAAGCACTCTTAATCTGTCTATATAACACCAGCTTGTCAGATGATTTTCTCTACCTGTGCACTCCTGATGCTACCACTTTAGTCATATTTTTACCAGGAGTCATTTGATTTGTTCCCGAACCAGTTTATGTCAGTTGTACAAGCCACTGAAATTACATACTTTCATTAAAATTTAGGCAAAATGATGGAATCTGTACACAGAAAGAAAATGGGTTCTCTTTTTCTATAGAAACCAAGTCAAGAAAAAGCTAGGTGCTATTTTTAAGTACTGTTGCGTTAAGCATGGGTGAAGCAACTGTAAAAAAGAATAACAGAATCACTAAAGTCTAGAGGTGTTGTGCACTCAGATTGCTTCAGAAGTGTCAAATTCTTGCTCTACTTAAGAAACCAAAGCTGGAAATGGTTGGTGATACAGTTCAAATGGGGTTTTGCAAGAATTCCAGCAAGAGGACATACTCACAGCAAAAGATTGGCCAACAAATGCACTAGCATATGTTTTAAGTTCAAACGGGCTGTGTGTATACTATTTGTGATTCTCTATTTTAACCACCTTCTATATAACTGACCGATTACTGTGAATTAATGACTATGTATATGGGTCCACCTGCTAATTACATGGTTGTAGAGATTCCATAAGTGCGTAGTTAGAGAGTGAAACATTACCAATTAACTTAGATGCTGGACTAATGTTGGTGCATAGCTGAGGAAATGTAAACATAAAGCAGGGCTGTAGACAAGGCAGGAGACTGGAAGAGATGACCTTCAACATAATAAATATAGCTTCTCAATAAGTTATGAATTCTTTTTCTAAATGCTAAAATTTTTTAGCATTTAGCATAGAACAAGCACTTTACAAATGAAATGACATAAAAATCAATAACAGGGAGGAACCATTGGCTACAATTCTGAAAACAAACCATGAGGCTCTTCTTTAAGATATAGCTTGAGACCCAGGAGAGCTGAATAGGCCATCAGTAGGGTTGCACCTCTTAGCACATATCTCAACACCGGGCCAGGCCTGGGCTGGTCCCAACTCCACAGGCTGTTAACCAGGACTCTGAGCTCCACCTCCTGAGGACTCAGCCCAGTTGAGATGATTACAGCAGACAAAAGCCCATCACACAGGCACATCTCTCAGTTAGAGACCAACACTAGTTATTAAAATACCTACTCCCAACTTCAGGAATCAACCATTCAAATCATAACTGAACCTGTCCTAACCCAGCACTCACGCCTCCCAAGGGAGGGAGTGGTCCTTCACAAGAGGCCTGAGGGGGCCAGAGGCGGGGTTTGAGGCATCCATATTCTGAAAACCCCTATGAGTGATTCTGATCCACTCTCAAATTAAGAATTTTTCTGAGGTCTGTGAACCCCCTGAAATCAACTGTAAACAAATGTGTATGCAAACAGATGTTCAGTATTCTGGAACACTTATCCATAGCTTTCATCTAATTGTTTTAATCAAATTTTCATAATTCAAAGAATGTGAAGATTCATTGTTCTGAACTCAGTTCAAGTCTTCACTAATCTGGATGTCTACATTAACCAGAGGAATTTGAGAAGCTGAACACAAGCATTCCCTGTACAGAGACTTCCTGTTATATTTCTCTTTTTTGCTTTAGTTTTTTCCCCTCCAAACTCCAATCTGTTCCTATTTCTTCACTTCTATTTTTAAACTGAAATTTTTTGGTTTCAAAATAACTATAATCTAAAAACTCCTCTGATAAAAGACAGGGAAAATTAAGTTTCCAATTTCCCTTACAACACTTCTCCCCTTCCTATATGACTTGGTTATTAAAAAAATTTTTTTAAACCTTACAAGCACTTTTGCTCTGCTTTTCATATTAGGCTAATAACTTGACCAAACATATGTATCTTTATTTTAATTAACAGCATCCTGGCTTGCCTATATTTTTAAAATAACAAATTATACATAGAGATAGTACTTTTTTTCTCCTGTTCCTTGTCTTGACACATCACTATAACAAGGAATGATACTATATCGTATGTGTTAAATAGGCTCCAATCTGTGCTGGTGGTTTGGTTTTATAAATAAGAACATTTTTTGTCCAAGAGGAAGGCCTAGGCACTCAGATTTTCCAAAACAATTCTCTGTATCCAGGGTACCCAAATAAATTCAACCACTTCAGTATCAAAACTGATGTAGCTGTCTGCTCCTGATTGAGATTATGTCCTCTAAGTGCACATTAGTTTAAGAAGCCATTTTTTACTATTTCTGTGCAAAATGAATATTCACTATTCAAAAGAACATTCCCTATCATAATTATATAATCAGTTCAAATTTGTTCTTAAGTAATGCAAGGCATGCTTGAAATTCCAACCTGACAAAATTGTTAAAAGTAAGCTTTAAAATATATTATTTGACTTGGGAAATATCTAAGAAGACTTTGTATCAAACTTAGCATCTACAGTAGTCAACGGATTTTCCTGAGATACAGATTTCAGCATGGAGGTAGTCACAGCATATAGTAGACACTATACTAAATATGACCTCAGTCAACCTGGGTTATAATCTCTATTTACCTGAAACCAATTATTTAAGCAGATTTCTTCTTGATGCAATGGAAATAACACCCACCTCACTCATAAAGATACTATGAGAACTAGTAGGATAACATCAGAGCAAGCCTGTGGAAGCTGGGGAGAGTTATGAAAGTAAGATATTAGCATAACTGCTGCTCTCTTTAACACAAATGCCCTCCAAAACGTATAGGATGCGTCCTGCACACAAGTCATCATGAATGAGGTGACAAGGGTCCTACGGGTGAAAACGAAGGCAAGAAAAAGAAAGAGTTAAGGGAGCTAAAGTCCTTATGCAGAAGCACTTACTCATAGAAGAAGTGCAGTGGGTAGACCAGTGCCTGACCATTTCTTCTGACAAACACCTGGTGGTCTGAGTCAGAGCTCTATGCAAAAAACAGATGCACTAAGAGGCCAGCAAGCTCACAGTGATGGCAGCGGAGGCATCCCCTTTATCGGGCAAACAGCCAGGTCCCGCGTTCCTACTGTAGGGCTGTACGTGCCTGATACCACAAGGCATCTTCCAGGCTTGGGGCACTGATGAGAGAGTGAGAACCACCCAGTTCACCAGTCACCAAGTAACCACACCGAGACACCAAGCCAGGTGCTTCCTAGCAAAGCAGGCGTGTGGACTCCACCATTCTATTGAGCGTGCCATGCCCAGGAGTGAGCACATCAGACTGGGCTCCCAGGGCTCTTGCAAAGTTAGTTTATCTTTATCTGGACAGAGCAAAGCATGTGGTTTCACATAGCCATTCATTCCATGGGCTTCTGAGAATATTTTTTAACTGACATATAATTAACACACCATAAAATTTACCATTTTTAGAGTGAACTATTAAGTGGTGATTGATATATACACAGATTAGGCAACCATCACCACTAAAGTCCAGAATATTTTCATCACCTTGGAAAAAAAAAAACAAACATTTCCAGTAGCAGCCATTCCCCGTTCCCCTCTTTCCCTCCCCTCTCTCCAGGCCCTAGCAACCACTAATCCATTCCCTGCATATTCTGGTTATTTCATTAAAATGGAGTGATGCAATGTGTGGCCTTCTGGGACTCTTTTCTCTCACTTATCACAATATTTTCAAGGTTCATCCACACTGCAGCATGGATCAGGACATGCACAAGTTTTGTACAAACATGTTTTCAATTCTCTTGGGTATATACCTAGCTGGGTAATTTCTAGGCGCTCTTGAACCCTAAAGTTCATGTTAGCACTCTCTGTGTAAACTATCTTCCATGGCAGACAGAAGGAAATACAGTTCACCAGGGTTCCCAAAACCCAAAGGAAGTAATGAAGATGCATAAGAAGAGAAAAGGAGGATATGCATGAAGCAATATATTACTGTTCCCAAAATGTCACTAGTAATATATTTCCCCTATATCACAAAACAGCAGTAGCCATAGCCAGGATGAGAGGAATAGCCCTGGACCTACGTGGGCATAGTCAACATGTAATGAGTGCTAACTATGTACATCCAAGGCATTATATGGCTTGTCTAATCATAGACAGCATGTTGGAAACTTGACTTTTGAAAATAAACACTGATTGCAACCAATTCTGCCTTCCTGCCAGAGTGGCTTAATTCATCCCGATGCTGGGCCTGGATGCAGAAGAGAAAACTAAATTGCCTAAGTAAGAAAATGACATACATTTAGGATTTATTTGCTGTAAGCTCAAGAGAATTGGATGGGGAGTGATGCTTTGAAGGCTTGAAAAGTGGAAGAAAGGGACTGATGTGTAAATAAGAGAAGGCAAGATCAATGGTATAGGCGCCTAAGAAGAAAAGACAGCATAAGAAATCCCCAATGGGCAAGAAATCCTTAATCAATTTTATGTTGATTTTTGTTTTGAACTTCACTGACAACCCCCTCTCTTACCCTGAGACTATCAGTAATGCCTAGATCATTCTAGGGGATAAAAGAAGTGGGCAGTGCAAAACAGAGAGGAGATGGCAGTGGCCAGAGGTGAAATAGTTAGCTAGGAGAACGATCAGAAAATTTAAATGCTAGATATTACCAGAAAATTGAGTGGAGGAAAGGTACTGGATCTCTCACAGCACACAGCTCAAACCATTTTAAGTATTAAACAACGAGTGAACTCAGAGCTGGAAAAAAATAGGTTCATCTGACTGTCATGATAAAATCTAAACAATTCTATATGTGTGTTAGAAAAGGTGGGTAACAGGAAAACACTAGGGTTTAAATCATTTTAACATTCACTGCCTGGAAATGGCCTCAAAACAGAGACCTTGGATGACATGATGACATTCCCATGAGTAATTAGAGAGGACTAAAACATGTCTTCAGTATCCCTGTGGAAAGCCTAGGCCCATTCTTCTCATGCTGCAGACGGCCAAACTCTAGCAAAGGGTCTCAAGGGCTAGATTGGGGCCACTGTAGGTCACTGGTCTCCCCCACAGTCACAGTCATGGTTAGGTGGCCCTGAGGCTACTCCCAGAACAGGGGTAGGCAAATGTCTTCTGTAAAGAGTCAGATAGTAAATATTTTAGACTTTGTGAGCCAAGAGGTAAAATCAAGGCTATTAAGTAGATTCTTACATAATAAGGAGACAAATTTCTACATTTCTATTGATGAAATTCAAAATATAATAAAAACTGTACAATTTTTTTGTAACATAGATATATTATATTTAGATAGCATTTTGCCTCATTGGGGTTCAAAGTTAGGGTCTCCTAACATCATATCAATTGCAAATATTCATCTATGAAAATCATTCTTCACTCATGTGCCATTACAAAACAGGTACAGGCTGGATATTGCTCCAAATCTCTGTAGCATAGTCACCATTGTTTGAAGCAGTCAATGCTGGGAGCTCTCTTCCAAGAGTCTGGGTGAAAAGCCCTGATCCAGAAATTGGAGATCTGGAGGGGGTTTTGGAATAGCTCTTGAAGAATCCAAATGTTCCTCAAACACATTGGTCTAGTACCCCAGTGATTGAAATAACCATTATTTAGCCCTATTTACTAAGCACCTGCTTTGTGCTGGTTCTATCATAGTCTCTGGGGATAGAGTGGTGACCAGGACACATGAGGCCCCCACCTTTATAGGGGATGCGACTGCAAACAAGAATTAGAGAAAGAAAAAATGTCAGAGAGTGGGAATGCCATAGAGAATATAAGAGGAGGTAGCAGAAGGGCAACTGGGATAGGGAGCTACTTTGGATAAAGTAGTTTAGTAAGGAGTTCCTTTTCCTCAATCTTCTTCATTCTTCATTTTATCAGACATTGTATACTGTTTCCAATATGACTTGAGGGAGAGTAAAATATAATCCCATTGTGCTTTAATTTGCTTCCTCTGCTTATTGGTAGGATTTATCATCTCTCTGTACTCACCTCTCTCTTTCCATATTATAACTGTATTATATTATCTAGTAATTATATATGTGTACATGTAATCTACATAATATATATATTTATATATTAGTCTTTCAGATTTCCTCTTCTATTAATTCCTGGTCAAGGCTGTTTGTTTTTCTGTTCAGTTGTTTATCTTTTTTTCTTATTGTTTTGTTTTTTAAAAAACTTTAGGGTATTAACCCTTTATTCGTGGTGATGTGTGTGCAGTCGCTCAGTCATGTCTGACACTCTGCAACTCTTTGGACTGTAGCCCGCCAGGCTTCTTTGTCCATGGGATTCTCCAGGCAAGAATACTGGAGTGGGTTGCCATGCTCATCTCCAGGGGATCTTCCCAACCCAGGAATCAACTCCCTTCCGCATCTCCTGTGTTTCCTGCATTGCAGGCGGATTCTTTACCCACTGAGCCATTGGGGAAGCCGTTATTCATAATATGCATTGCAAATACTCTCTCCCAGTCTATGATTTGCCTTTTAACTTTGTGTCTTTTGTTTAAAAGAAGATTTTAATTTTCAGGTGGTAAATGATCCATCTTACATGAGATTTGGTTGTCTGCTGTCCTTTTCAGTGGGTAAATGGAGGGTCATGGATATTGAGTTTACACCTTCATCTTATCGCTTTTAGCTATGTCTTACCCACATTTATTAATGTCTCTGAGCCTCAGCTTCCTCATCTGAAAAATGAGGACAATTCCTACCTCACAAATTTTTTGTGAAAATTAAATGAAAGGATACTAGCACAGTGGCCATTTTGAAGTCCTTATAGCATGCAAAATACTATGTGCAGGGTCAGCACCTAGATTTAGTTTATCATGTTGGTTGAATTTGCTTTTAAATGAATATAAAGTGCCAAGTATAATAATATGCACTTAATTATTAGACCAAAATGTGGAAAATGGAACCAGAAAATAGAGCAATTATTAGCTCCTTAACCCACAGTTACTCCAGTGGACTCCCCTAAACTAAAGTAGCAGCAGAGTTATAGTAAGTGGCAGTATTAAATAGGCGATTTGTAAGCATCCTTTTAAGTGAAAATTGTATTCCAAAAGCTTGGAAACACATTTCATACCGTCAACCCTAACACAGGCCAAAATTATTTAACAGAAATACTGTAAGTGATATTTATAATTGGTTTTGAGGGAAAAAAAATCACAAACTGATATGAACAGGTAAGCCCTAGCAATTTTATAATAAATGAGTTACATGAGGAATAAGCTTATAATTAAAATGCTAACAAAAAGTTAATATTTACTTCCAGCTTTTACTTATGATTTTTAAAAAAATTTTAGCACTGGAAATATTGACAGTTGAGCATATTATATATGCCATAAATTTCAAGAATAAAAAGAGGAATATTAAAAATTTCAATGAATATTGTGCTTCATACTACCCAGTCAGATGGGCCTACATGTGTTTGATGTTCAGGAGCCAGCATGACAGCAATACAAGGTTGAACAGAGACAACTTAATTTACAGAACTATTTCCACAGGCCAGGCATTTTCACCTACACACTCTCCTTTAGTCTTCATGAGTTAAGCACTACTAATTTTTTACAGAGGAGGAAACTAAAGTTCAGACAGGGTATGTCACTTGTCCACATTCAATAAGTAGGGGAGCAGAATTTAAACTTCTGACATCAAGTGTAAAATTATGAGCCCATCTTATAAGTGAGGATGCATCATAATAAAAAGTTTTCATGACATTTGCAAATCCATGTAAATAAGTCCCCTAGGATCTCAGGTGTTACTTGCCTTCTCCATATTCTTCCCCCCAAAATTGCTGAAAGAAGAGGCCTCCTTTCATACGTAACTAAATCATCCTGCACTCAACCGGTATGTGTTTTTGCTAATTAGGATTTTTAATTGATTTGTTATGCTCTACTGTGGTGCTAAAGAAGACTTGAGAGTCCCTTGGACTGCAAGGAGATAAAACCAATCAATCCTAAAGGAAATCAACTCTGAATATTCATTGGAAGGACTGTTGCTGAAGCTGAAGCTCCAATACTTTAACCACCTGATTCGAAGAGCCAATTCATTGGAAAAGACCCTGATGCTGTGAAAGACTGAAGGCAAAAGGAGAAGGGGATGACAGAGGATGAGATGGTTAGATAGCATCACTGACTCAATGGACAGGAACTTGAGCAAACTCCAGGAGATAGTGAAGGACAGGGGAGCCTGGCATGCTACAGTCCATGGGGTCGAATAGTCAGACATGACTTAGCAACTGAACAGCAATAACAGCAACTCAAAGTAGATGAACAATAAACTAAAAATACTTGTTGTCTTATTGTGTGCAATAACAAACATTATACAACATGAAAACTGTCTCTGATTTGTGGTCAGATTCTGAAAACATGCTTGGAAGTCTTTTGGCTTGCTCTGACTAAAAATAAGTAAATGATTGCCATGAAGATGCATTTTAAACATGAAGTTTGATTCACCTCACCAGAGGCCTTTGTTTGATTTGCACTTATGGTTTTATTTATTCAAATAACTTGCCTTTTTTCCCCCAGGAGAAAAGACCTACAGATCATCACCCCATCACTGCTCTACACAAACAATAAACAACGTCAACGACAATCACTGTACGTAACAAACTCCAGGACACGCTACAGCACTGTTTATAAGATGTAAATCGCGTCTTGTTTTATTTCACTGTTCTGCTAAATTCAGACGTCTGCTTCATTTTAGATCTATGTCCCCTGAAAAGCGCCTTCCATGCTTTATTCAATGCTGCCAAACGTGCAAATTCAGTGAGGCACTGCAAACAGCGAGCATGAGACATGACCTAGACGATGTCCACTTAGATAGGGATGATTGAAGGGTTACCATAGTGTGGTGGCCATAAGTGCTACTCACCAAACAGTTCCTGCTCTCTGACTTCTGAGCACACAACAGACCTCTGGCCCCCTGCATGAGTAGGGCCCAGCATCCAGCTCTAGTCATTGGAATGTGAGCAAAAGTGCTAAGTCTGGCTTCTGGCCAGGACCATCAATAATGCCACACAAGAGCCTCCAGAGCAGTTATCCCTCTGCCGAGGTGACAGGCAATGAATGGTCCAGTCTGGGGTCTAGAGAGAGGATGAAGACAGGACAGAGCAGCACCCCACCCCTGCCAACCCGCAACGGATACGCAGCATAAGCAAGAAGCAAACCTTTGTCAGTAAGAGCCCTGAGATTCAAGGGTTGTTTGTGATCACAGCATAAACTGGCCTCTCCTGCCAGATACCCCAGACAAAGAATGCCGTGAAAAAGAACTTGGTGTCTCGAGTGACAAGTTAGCAGATTTGTATGATTTAGTATCTGGCACTAAATGCTATTATCTTGTCAGGGAAAGGTCCATTAGCCCACAGTTATTCGGACCCCAATCATCATGTTCCAAAATCTGAATTAAATAGAGCAAGCAAAATTGGAGAGGGAAAGCTACAGTTGTAACCTTCCAAACTGCCAACTCTAATTTATTGATCTGCCAGGGTTCTTGGTTGTAAACAATAGAAACCACTCTGACTAGTTAAGTAGAAAAGGAATTGACTACAGATTTATTAGCTTACAGAATCTCAAGGGCAGGAGGAATACCACCAAGGGCACCAGTGTAGCCTGCGCCGCCCCACCACCGCTGTTCATTTCTCCACCCTCGGCACTGGATGTGTCCACTAGAACCAGAGGCTCTGTGATCCTTGGGCTGAAACTTGCTTCTTCAAGTCTCTAAAGTCTCCAGACTCTCATGAAGGTGTATGTGAATGGTGAAGCATAGGTCACAAGAAGGCCCCTTAGAGCCAAGGAAATGTATTCTTTACCTTTTTTCTTAGAAAGGTAGAGAATTCCTTAAACACAGGAAGGGAATTCACAGGTATGGCCTAGAAGAATGATAAATGCCCATTGGTTGTGGTGGTTTAGTCACTAAGTCATGCCCAACTCTTGCAATCCCATGGACTGTAGTCTGCCAGGTTTCTCCATCCCTGGGATTCTCTAGGCAAGAATACTGGGGTGAGTTGCCATTTCCTTCTCCAGGGAATCTTCCCAACCCAGGAATCAAACCCAGGTCTCCTGCTTTGCAGGAAGATTCTTTACCGACTGAGCTATGAGGGAAGCCATATACTCATTATATATTTGACAATAGGTAATATCTGGAGAGAAGGGAATGGCAACCCACTCCAGTATTCTTGCCTAGAGAATTCCATGTACAGAGGACCCTGGCGGGCTACAGTTCATGGTGTCACAAGAGTCAGACAAGACTTAGCAACTAAACCACCACCACAAATGGGTAACATGGATAACCAACGTCCTCAATACTCATTTTAGTCCATAATCAAGTTCTGAGAGCTCTTCTGGTTTTTGTAGGTCTTTCTTCAACTCTACCCAAGTGCCCTTCCAGTGAATCCCTGTTTTTACTAGCTTCAGTTGGGTTCAGTCATTTGTAATCTGTATCAGAGTCTTGATACAGAAATAATCATATGTTGAAGAATCCCAAACGAATTGCAAAGAGGACTGTAAATATTCAGATGCTCTGAAGAATTTTTCAGATCTTTTTTTGCAAAGTAACTCTCTGAACTGACAGACAAAAGAATCAAACAAAGAACATAAAACCCTAACTTTGGTTTGAGAACCCTAGTGGGGATCATGAGTTGAATACTGATTATATTTATCTTCTCCACAAAAGTCCTCACAAATAACGTCTTACTTAAAAAGAAAAGAAAAAGAAAAATATTGCATAGATATAGATCTTGTGTATATATGCCAAACTGAATAAAAAATCAGAAGTATGCACAAGTTACCAACTTATTGATGAGTGCTACCTGGAAATAAGTTTATTTCTAACAGTTCTAAATAGAGAAACTGTTAACCAATAAAGAAATACACAAAGGGAAAGGCACAGAGGTTAAGCTCTGAGATTATTATATGTAAAAAAAGACCTATGCTCTATTTCTAGGTACTCAGAAAATTTCCACTTTCTCCAAGAATGGATCCCTGGATGGAGGAGGAGGAGGTGCAGTTTGGATACTGGGCTAGGTTTGTGGTCTGTGGCTAGTACTGGCTGACCCAGGGTGAGTAATGGTCCCAGCCCAGGAGTCGAGGGAGGTGAGTCTCACTATGGTGGCACCAGAGGGAGAAGGCCAAGGAAAGCTGAGATTTCCAGAGTAACCTTATTCCTTCTCTCCTCAACATCATGATCATTTACCTCTTCCTACAATTCAGTGATAAATTCCCAAATTTTCTCAATAAATTTAATTTTTTTTTTTTTGCTTAAGCTAAGCCAAAGTCTTTTTTTTTTTTTTAATAACCAAAAGAATATTGTATTAACTAAGTACACTCCCCTAAACCTTACTCTCCCCAGTAGCCAACTCCAGCCTTAGGTTACTGAACTCTCTTGACTAGGAATGACATAAAAGGATCCTTAGCTTCTGTGTATTCAGTATTTATGTACCCAGCGGCCCTTGAGCTTAGCAGCATTAACCTGGTTTGTCACTTTTTAGGAAAAGTAATTGCAAATTCTGACAACTGGCTCAGGGGTTGAAACTTCAAATGCCTTTAAAGATCAGACAGATAATATAAAGGCAGACAGTGCTGAACTGGACTCCACTGGACACTATATGCTGCATCTGAAGATGTTTATGTTTAGTTACTTGAAACACTGTGTGGCTCAAACAAAATTCTTCACAGGCCTCCTAGTCATAAACTAACAGGCCACTTTGCTATTAGTTTAAATTACATATGGTCATAGACTAGAAAGCTCATAAAAGTCAATTTTGTTTCAATCATTTAAGCAGGATAATAATGCCCCTTGAACAGCAAACTTTCCCACCCTGTTTTAGTAGAAAATTCTACAGGCCATTAATACGATTGATGTGAGGTATCTAAAAGAACTCAAGGGCTGCTTTTAAGAGAAACTTATCAACGCTGGTAGATAATATGCCTTAGTGTGAGTCTCATGGTAATGAAGTAGGCACCTGTTACTGCCAACGAATCACAGAATAAAGAGCCAAACTACTTATAAGCACAAGGACTCCGAAGGTGTCATAACACAGATGGAAAAAAACCAAATGTCTACCATTCTTAACAGTCTCCAGTTGAACTACACAGCTCTGATTCTTTTTACAGACCAAAAATGAAATCCAATTCGAGAAAACTGATAAGGCTTCCTGTTTCTTGGAGAGAATGTACTGGACGAATTGCACATAGAAAACCTAAAATCTCCACCACCAATTGTTGAAAAACAGTGGGGCCTCCATTCACAGTACTTTTGCCCACAGAATGCTCTCAGAGGAGCTGTGAGGTTTGGAAGGAGTGCAGAAGCCTACTCTCCATCAAAGTTTTCATCAGAATCTGCTTTTCTTTTTTTTTTTTGGCGAAACTAAGCAACTGCTATCTCACACCCACATATTGCTGGAATCCATTCAATTACCCTCAACGACTGTTTAAAATGAAAATGCTGTGCCTCCTGAGGACAATGTGAGAGGATTAATGAATGTTGTTCCTGAGGGGCAGACATGTAGGGAAACAGCAGAAACCTAAAGAAGCTGGAAACTACTGCTGGGCCTTCTTTTACAAGCAATGCAAACCTACCTTCAAGTATTTTGCCAAAAATAATAATGTTGAAGGCAGTTGGATAGATCAAGGGGCCTACTATGCCATTTTTCCTCATTCCTCTTGATGATAATCATGAAATGAGAAAACTAAGAGGACGACAAGAAGTGATGAAGAAAAGACAGAATTTTGCCATATGGTTTTTCAGGAGAAGAGGAAACAGCATTTTCTCCCCTGACACACTGTTCCAAAGGATCTGTAACTAACGAACCAAGCCAGCACTTTGCTGGGTTCTGTAGCTCTGTGACTCAGAAGTCACTTTTCTATCCAGCATATTAAATGTCAAGCAAAATACCTCCAATAAGAGAGAAGAAATTTCTTCAGGAAGCTTTGCTCCTGTATGAGTTCTGATGAAACAAAATTCATATTTTAAGGCAAGACAAGAAAATTTAAATAAACTTTTTTCTCTGCCTGTCTGGACCTCCTTCCTCCCTTCTAGTCTGCATTGTGCACCTGCATTATGCATTAACCAGACCACCCCAATGGCAAAAATATCAGCTTAACCATAAAGATCAATTTTTTTTCTTCTGGAGCCAGCCACGTAATTTCTTAGAAGGCAACCTTCCTATCTCAATCCTGTAAAATGCCACGATGACCCACCACTCATCTTATACACACAGACTTTTTGGTAACTTTATGTACAATGCCAACGTAGTACTTCCCTAAAGTTGGCTTAAAGCTCAACATTCAGAAAACTAAGATCATGGCATCTGGTCCCATCACTTCATGGCAAATAGATGGGGAAACAGTGGCTGACTTTATTTTTGGGGGCTCCAAAATCACTGCAGATGGTGATTGCAGCCATGAAATTAAAAGACACTTACTCTTTGGAAGGGAAGTTATGACCAATCTAGATAGCATATTAAAAAGTAGAGATGTTACTTTGTCCACAAAGGTCCATCTAGTCAAGGCTATGGTTTTTCCATTAGTCATGTATGGATGTGAGAGTTGGACTATAAAGAAAGTTGAGTGCCAAAGAATTGATGCTTTTGAACTGTGGTGTTGGAGAAGACTTGAGAGTCCCTTGGACTGCAAGGAGATCCAACCAGTCCATCCTAAAGGAGATCAGTCCTGGGTGTTCATTGGAAGGACTGATGTTGAAGCTGAAACTCCAATACTTTGGCTACCTGATGCAAAGAGCTGACTCATTTGAAAAGACCCTGATGCTGGGAAAGATTGAGTGCAGGAGAAGGGGATGACAGAAGTTGAGATGGTTGGATGGCATCACTGACTCAATGGACGTGAGTTTGAGTTTGGGTAGACTCCGGGAGCTGGTGATGGACAGGGAGGCCTGGCGTGCTGTGGTTCATGGGATTGCAAAGTGTTGGACACGACTGAGTGACTGAACTGAACTAAACTGAAAGGAGAGCAACTGCCACAGAACAGACTGTGTCAGGTGACCTGGGGAGATACTGGGCCTCACTTAATGGAAATTCTTACCTTAAATACTCAGGACTTTATTAATGTCACTAGCTATATTATTTGTATTCTACCTATTTCACAAGATTATTATTTCTTGTACTACCAAATGTGTGATGGAGCCTCCAGTAAAATTAATGATGATTAGGCAAGCTTAAACAATTGACCAAATATATTGTACTATAAGATCAAAGATTATAACAGTGCAACTTTAGATATAAGAAGACGCAACAAGAGACATCTCCTAGACCATAACTGACTAATAAAACAGATGGTCCAGAGGCTTTTGACTATTGTTAACAGGGCCAAGTCCAGTAATAGGTCACTGAGCAGCTTATCAATGAAATCCTTGACTTACCTGGGAATGAGCATTCCTAGGGCCTTGGGACAAGTTGGTCATGAAATGCCTCTCAAATCTTGGTCAAAATTAAGTCCAAAAGGGAGGGGATTGTAAAACAGAGACTGTTGCCTACTATGTAGTTCTTTGAGAATCAAGTCATTAGCCACTTGACTACAATACCCTGGAATTCAGGACAAAATCAGGACAAGGCATTCTGTGCTCTGAGAAAAGACAGGTCTTCAGATAGTTAGATATTTTCAGGAGAAAATTCATAAACCCATACTTAGAAAAGCACTAAAACCTGTAAAGATACCTGTTACTTATGAATAACAGTAACTCTTCATCAAGCTGTGTGCTTGATTGCACTACCCTGTCTAGAGAATCACTTATACTGGCCTCCCCCTTTACCTCTTTAGAGCAGTTCTCAAAGTTCTCTGAGAGATTGTCTACTGGGTTATACTACTCAGTTTGGTTCAAGTAAAATTTTCCATTTCTTTCTTAGATTGACTACTGATTAACTTTTTTGTCAAAAGTACTTCTCCTGGGCATATGAGCCATATATTTTGCTGCTTTTAGGTAGATTGCCAACTTGTAAAAGAAACATCTACCCAAGATTGTAGAAAAAAGTATAATCAAGGACACCATCATTAGTCCTCTATTTATGTCCCCCAGAAGAACTTTAGCCATGTAATCATAGTAAATGTCTAAGAAAGAAAAACCGGAAAGAAACACAGACAGAAAACAAAGAGAAAGTAAAAGAATAAAAAAGAATTACAGTGATATTTGTATGCTTAAAGTTTCTGTAATATACAAAAATGTATGGATTCTAGGGGAGTCCTAATCCCACAGGGCAGTGTTTATCTACCATGTATCATTTGCCCTCATTTCATAATGCTATAAGATTAGAACCTCTGATGGGAAAGAGGATTTAATATTTAGAGCTATTTCTTGTATAGCTTGTTGAAAGAAGAGGATAAGAAAAGAGGAAAAAAATTACATGAGGACTACACATCATTTCTCTTTTTTATAACAGATTATTTGCTTTAAGAGAAGCATAAGCTATGATTAAAGTGGCAATATAATTGCTGAATTTTTGTCCTCTAACACCTGCAAAGGAAGCACATTGACAAGAAACACTTGGCAACCCAATTATTTCATGCAGGTTTTCATCCACCCAGAAAGCCATCCTCAAAATAGAATGGAACTTTTTCTCCTTCACCAATCTGGTAGGTGCCGACGGCAAAGTATCCAAGAACCTAAATAATATTGTTTATCATTATCCTCAACAAACAAAATTTAAATAAAATAGAATCCAAGGAATTTAACACATTACTTCCAAACTTATTACATTAATTAACTGCACATTCAGTTTATATTTCACCTTGTCTCGATGGGAGGCTAAAAAGGAACAAGACTTATCCCTGGAGAGATACAGGACATTGCACTCTGTTCCCTAAACTGGGAGAACAGACTGGATAGCTGCTCTTTCCAGTTCGGAGGAACATTTTAATTTGACTGTGAAATAATGGAAAAATTAAACAAATTCAAGATTCCCACTATCTAGGAATTTGAGAAAGTCAGACTGTAAACCCTGAAAATAAAAAAATAACTAGCTAGCTAGGGGGAAGAAAATCCAGGGAAATTTTTTTAAGAGGCTAAAACCTAAAACAATACTTTAAAAATAGTTATTTCAATTGCTAAGTTCACTCAATTATTTCTTATATATTTTTAACCAAAGACATTTACAGTTACACATAATGGGTTGAAATAATAAGATTCTTATTTTTTACTTATTGGTGTCTTAGGAATAAACATTTACTGAGGGTCACTGGGAAATGTGATTCTTTCCATCATGAACAACTGTGCAGACAAAACATTCAATCTAAAATAGATTATTAGGTCACAACATGTACAAGGCAACTCACAAATCAGGATGCATTTCTGTTGTCTCCCAAACTGGTGAAAGATTAGCAAGGAAGTAGGAATGATGAAAAAAGGTTTCTGGGCCACAATTCTTGACCTGAATGTTCAATGATGGAAGGGGCATGAATCATAGGATGGGGGCAAAAGAATCAGCATAAACCAAAGGAGTGGAAAGAAGTTATAACAAATGATATTTAGGGAATGGCTGAGGCTAAAGACTTGGGAAAGATTAGTGATAATTAAAGCGACCATTATTGAGCCATGCTTACAATATGCAAGGTTCTACGCAAATATTTCCTTTTTAAAAATTTACTTTTAAAACTGAGTCCCAGGGTTCAGACTTGCATCTTTGTCTTTGTTAGCAATCTCACTGCCCAGATGATCTCCTGTAGTCTCACAGATTTAAAAGAGTCACTTGTACACGGAGGAGTCCCACATCTCTATCTTCAGCCTGGACATTTCCTCCAGTTTTAGACTCCTATGTCCAACTGCTTATGTGACATTTCCGAATCCTAGCCACTAGCCCACCAGGGAGCTCTATGTGACATTTCCAAATGGATGTCCAAAGGATAACTCAAATTCAAGATGTTTAAAACAAAACTCCTGATTTCCATCCACTCCCCCGAAAACACAAAATTAAACAACAAAAACTACTCCTTTCTCATCTTCCTGCAAACTATATCCAATGTTGGACCACTTCTCATACCTCCACTTAAACCACTCTAAGTCACCACTGTCTCCAGCAGGAATCACTACAGCAGGCTCCTAAAGAAAGCAGATGTGAACTTGCCCTTCAGGGGCCCTTTGAGTCTATGCATTCCTAACCTTTCCATTCGCAGGCTCCAGTCATCACTTCTGTTGTCTGAAGTGGAGGCTAAGATTTAAGAATGATTCTTCAACAGGTAAAAGAGAAACAATGCAGCTGAGAGCAGATGTGAAAAGGCA
Source organism: Muntiacus reevesi (assembly GCF_963930625.1). Taxonomy (NCBI): domain Eukaryota; kingdom Metazoa; phylum Chordata; class Mammalia; order Artiodactyla; family Cervidae; genus Muntiacus; species Muntiacus reevesi. Next base: position 37,620,191 of record NC_089267.1, on the reverse strand, counting down.
AGTGCAAGGTTTCCTTAGGGGTGCCCAGGATGGAACATTGGAGAACACCCAGAGGGACAAAAGAACCTGAACGCCTAAGCAATATCAAGTCCTGAGTCGAATGTCCCCTCCAAGTTAGCCTTTCTTGACTCCTCAAGCAGAGTTCAAGACCTTGAACTCTGTGCCTCTCCTACTCTGTGCCTCTGTGCCTCTCCTACTAAACTCTGAGCTCTGTGCCTCTCCTACTAAACTCTGAGCTGATGTTGTGCCGGGCCCCAGCACGTGATGCAGCATGGTCATCAGGACTGTCGTGGGAAGCCCTTGGCAAAAGGGTGTTTAAAAGCCTTTGGCAAAACATGGTATCATGGGAAGTGCATTAGAAGAATGAAGGAAGTGACTACATTCTTCAGGAAGAGCAAATTAATACTTAACAGAGGAAATGAGGTTTCAGATATAGATGTCTGAATTTATCCACGAAGATAACACTGATGGATTAGACCGGGACAGCAGCGGTGAGGAAAGACAGAGGTCAAAGCTTGAAGAGGAAGTGAGAGAAAGGAAAACAGTAGAAGAAATTGGCAGACATGCCATTGAACAGTAGCTTAGAAGTTAAGTAAGCCGCAGAATCCAAGGAAGAGGTTTTCTCTCTCCCCAAGAGGTGGGGATGTTTAAAATAAAAGAGGAAAAGCAAGGCAACAGAAAGAAGCTGCCCCAAAGGATGTGGTTAGGGTTGATGGGTATAAAGACCAGGCAAGCTCAGACCTTCAGTTCTTAATCTTTTCATTCCCAAATACCAAGTAAATTACTGAGCTCCAAGAGGTGGATAGGAGGCCAGAGGCTTAAAACTCAGAGGTCAAAATTGAATAAAATAACTACTCAATGCGTGAGCCAAAAAGTTAATGAGGTAGGGAGACCAACACTGTTTGTGTTGTAAGACAAATCCGGGTTATTACTTCAGTCCTCCAGGTCCAATTAATTTTCCATTAAGCGGTGCTGGGGGCTGGACTTCTCACCCTGAGTTCACCACCCTGCCGACGACGTCTGCGGTGGAGTTCAAGGAAAATTCGACTGAGTGGATCTTCATCACTGCCATGAAGGTAGAGTGGAAAAGCAATTCACAGTGGCTACCCACTCAGCTTTGTGCAGGCCTCACGGAGAAAACCAGGAGGAGCACAAAATACAAACAAAACCACAACTCCTTTCTTTCCCTCGCCTTGTCCACTGCTCACGCGCTTCCCCCTCCTCCCCCCAAAAAGTAAGCTCCTTGAGAGCAGGGCTTGGTGCTTCGCTGCTGGAAGCCCGCCTAACAGTGGTCCTGGCACCCAGTGAACGCTCAGCAAATACTGGTTGATTATTGAATGAACCCAGCTCCCACTTAATCGTATCTGGGCATTGAAGGATGCCACCAATGGTGCTGATTTAGAGAGCGCAGAGATAAGAGAGGAAGCAGATTTTTTTTTTTTTTTTTTTTTTTTTTGGAAGGTCGCAGTTTGGGCAGTCGGCGGAGGCCTGGAGTTGAGGGCTCTGTAGCGAGGCCGGGAGGGGGACCCGGGTCTAAAGACCAAGATTGCATCTTTTGCAACTGACCTTCCGGCGGGGACGCCCGCGCAGGGCGCAGCAGCCAGGCTCCGGCGTCCCACTCCTGCCGCCCCGCGCCGGCGCTCGGCGCCCGCTGCGCACGTAGGTCACCTGCCTCCGGCTGGCGCCGCGCCGCTGGCCGGGCGCGGGCTGCAGGTGCGACCCGGGCGGTCGCGGGGCCTGGCCTGGCGGGGAGCTGAGGGCTGGGGGCTGGGGCCCCGCGCGCTGCAGCTCCGCGCAGAGCCGCAGGCCGAGCAGCAGAGCGGCGGCGAGCAGACAGCGGCGCAGGGCACAGCAGCCCCTCCCGGGCAGCCGCTCCCGCGCCATGGCGGGCTGGGCCCGGCCCGGCGCTCCGCTCCGCCGCCCGCACGCGCCCACCGCAGCAGGGATGTGGCCCCGCGGGCCCGAGCTGCCAGCTGTGGGAACTCCCCCGCGGGCCGGGGCGCGGGCTCGGACCCGCCTCTCTTCCTCTGTTCAAGGAAGCCTCGGCGTAACCTTATCCAGCCCGGCTGGCAAGGGCGCGCGGGACGGCGGGCCAGGCGGGGTCCCAGGGACGCAGGCGGCTCAGCTGAGCCAGACTCCCGGCCCAGCCTCACCTCGAGGGTCCCCGAGGAGGCGCCCTCCAGCCCAGGCTCCGGAGCCTGCAAACTACAGGGCCAGAAAAAGCACAATCCTCAGGGGATCCTGGGCCATAACTTCATTTTCTAGTACTAGTGTTGTTGAAAAGAAACACAGGAGGAGGATAGGTGAGCTGCCAGGTTTTGCTGCAAGGAACAAATTCCGATTGTCAAGCAGCTTGTGCCGTGAAGCACATTGTAAAAATACATCACACCTTTATGCTCAGGTTTACAACTTCTCTCCCTCAAGAAAGAAGGGAAAGGGGGAGGAGAGAATAGCGCTGGATGCAAAATAATCAAATTAAAGTTATTCCATTTCTAAATTCTGCCTGAAGCCAACCCGTGCTTTCTCCTCGTGTTATGAAATGTGTGGGGGTGAAGGAGGAGGGGGAAAAAGCAAGCTAAGACATCTGACAGCGGGGAGAAAGAACAGAAGTTACCATGGCATGATGTAAATCAAATTAATTTAGCTCCACGCACACACCTCCCTGCTGTCTTGCAGAGATACAGAGGAACAAATTTATCTTTCAGCAAAATGCTCCCCAGCTGGTATTTCCATCACCACCTTGACCTTAATTAATCAGGCTGAATGCTCACAGCCTGAAGTCCAGGGTTGACTGTTCCTTTTCAATTGTGAGTAGACTTCTTTCTCACAATCCATTTGAGGTTTGGGTTTGAGTTTGTTTTCTTTAGCTGTGGCATATTTTTTCATACTCTGTGCTTGCATTTTCCATGCTTTTATGTCAGAGTGCCCTCACTGACCTGCCCTCTGCCTTTGACAGCCTATTTGTTGTTGTTCAGTCTCTCAGTTGTGTCTGACTCTTTGCGACCCCACGGACAGCCATAGCATGAACAACAGAGAGCAAATATGGAACCCCCCACCCCAGCCCCTAGGTGGAGAAGGCAATGGCACCCCACTCCAGTACTCTTGCCTGGAAGATCCCATGGACAGAGGAGCCTGGTAGGCTGCGGTCGTGGGGTCGGGAAGAGTTGGACACGACTGAGCAACTTCACTTTCACTTTTCACTTTCATGCATTGGAGAAGGAAATAGCAACCCACTCTAGTGTTCTTGCCTGGAGAATCCCAGGGACGGGGGAGCCTGGTGGGCTGCTGTCTATGGGGTCGCACAGAGTTGGACACGACTGAAGCGACTTAGCAGCGGCAGCAGCAGCAGCAGCAGCCCTTAGGTGGGAAATTACACTCTCCGTTTCAATTTCAGGAATTTTCCATAAGGAGCCCTCCTTTCTAAAATCCTCCTGGCTTAAGAAAGACCCAGTTGGATCTTTGTCACTGCACAAAGCACTTGGCCTATTTCTCTGTATGTAACAAAACTTCTCAACCTGATACAGTCCACTCTCTGAGCACTCTAGGTCCTCAGGCTTCTGTGGGTTTCATTATGGTTGAATTTTGTTTTTTTCTAGAGGTAACTCTCTGGCTATTGCAGATAGGCTCTGTTTTAAAGATACCAAGCAAGTTCATTTTTCCTGACACACTCTCAGACAAAACATCACATCCCTTGACTACTTAAACAACATGAGCTGTGATGTTACACTTGAACTGAATCAGGTGCACCAATCAGGACCCTGCCTTTCAGAAACTGTGAGACTTTGGGCAAAATAACTTCTGTGAGCCTCAGTTTTCTCATGTGTAAATAGACATATATCTCATAGGATTACAAAGATTGCATTAAAAATTAAATGTTCAGTACCTAAATAATGCATGGATATAGAAGTTATTCAATTAATAGTTATTATTTTTATTAAATACCATTAGAGAAAACCCTGGATGTTATGAAAAACAAGCTTTAAGCATTGATTCCAAAGGAAGGAGTAACTTTGCCTCCTAGAAGACAGTCAGCAATTTCTGAAGACATTTCGTTACAAGCAGTGAGAGTCAGGGGAGGATGCTACTGGCACCTAATGGGTAGAGACCAGAGATGCCTCAAAATATAAGAAAATATAAGAATATTTGTTTAAGATCTTTATCTTACACAGTATTCTCTGAATTAGAAGTACCTAACAGTGGACAGGGAGGCCTGGCGTGCTGAGATTCATGAGGTTGCAAAGAATAGGACACGACTGAGCGACTGAACTGAACTGAACTGCACAGTGCATTGGAGAAGGAAATGGCAACCCACTCCAGTGTTCTTGCCTGGAGAATCCCAGGGACGGGGGAGCCTGGTGGGCTGCCATCTATGGGGTGGCACAGAGTCGGACTGAAGCAACGCAGCAGCAACAGTTGCTAGAAGCCCCTAAAACTCAAGATCCCTCGATTGTGTTCTTAAATTATATAATTGTGTGAAGCTATTTAAGATATGATTTGTCTTATGCTTGTGGTGATTGTGGATCACCAATGTCTGGTACAGACTTTCCTAGAAGTTTTCATTTCTATGCTGCCAACATAGTGCCACTAACAAAAGAAGTCATCTTTTGAAGCTTATGATACCACTGACTCATACCCTCTGCTTACCTGTTGAATTCTTCTTCAAGGGGAAACATGAAGAGTATCCTATAATGTTAAAATGGGGATATTTAATGAGACTCTGAGTTAGGCGTGGAGGAGGGGAGCGCAGAACACTGTAGCTCTTGAAGAGAATGGACAAAATGACCTCATCTTTTCCCTTATCTCATGTCTGTGACTCTCTAATAATGTTCCATTATGGGGGGAACACATTTACTATCCAAATAAAACGTACTGTGTAAAGGCCCTTTTCTCATCTTTTACTGCTGTCTCTATGTGTTTATTATTAATAAAAAGGAACAGTTTCTATGGATGTAGCGTCATTAATTTTCTAGGAATCTCCTATTTTATACTTCTATACAGTATTTCCATGTGTTGTTAATGGTAAAGAATCAGGAAATGCATCAGTTGGTAGGCTGGAGAGATGAATCTAAATGATCACTCACAGAGCAGACAAGCAATTTTTCACCTTTGCTTTTCTTATAGACTTGAACTCGTCTCAGTCATTTCTGGATATGTTTCCAAAATGCAGATAATCATTAACCACTGACTCGTAGGTTGGTTAATTAAATGTGGAGTTCGGTAAACCACAAAAGCAGGTTTCATCAGATCATAAATTACATCCTCCTTGAGGTTTCAGCCAACAAAAATGGGTGAAACAGAACATTTCTACTGCTAATCCCCTAGACATCATACATTTCAACTTACACACATGCTGCTTGCATTGCAGTGGTTCTCAACCAGGGGTAATTTTGCCTCCTAGAGGACAATTGACAGTTTCTGAAGACATTTGTTAAAACCGGTTAGAGTCAGGGGAGGAGGATGCTGGTTTCTAATGGGTAGAGACAAGGGATACCTCAAAACACCCTTCAATGAAAAGAATAGCTTTCCACAACAAAAAATTATCCGCTCCAGAATGTCAATAGAGCTGAAGTTGAGAAACCCAGCTGTAGCCATTGCAAATAGAAAAAGTAGAAGCAGTGACAGACTTAATTTTGGGGGCTCCAAAATCATTGTGGATGGTGCCCGCAGCCATGAAAAGACACTTGCTCCTTGGAAGGAAAGCTATGATAAACCTAGGCAGCATTTTAAAAAGCAGAGACATCACTTTGCTGACAAAGGTCTGTATAGTCAAAGTTATGGTTTTCCAAGAGTCATGTACAGATGTGAGAGAGGGACCATAAAGAAGGCTGAGTGCCCAAGAATTGATGCTTTCAAATTGTGGTGGAGAAGATTCTTGAGAGTACCCTGGACAGGAAGGGGATCAAATCAGTCAACTCTAAAGGAAATCAACCCTAACTACTCATTGGAAGGACTAATACTGAAGCTCCAATACTCTGGCCATCTGATGCAAAGAGCCAACTCATTGGAAAAGACCCCAATGCTGGCGAAGATAGATGGCAAAAGGAGAAGGGGGCAGCAGATGATGAGATGGTTAGATGGCATCACCGACTCAATGGACATGAATTTGAGCAAAGTTCAGGTGTTAGTGAAGGACACGGGAGCCTGGCACGCTGCTGTCCAAGGGGTCGCAAAGATTCGGACACGACTTGGCAACTGAACAACAACTGTAGCCATGGATATTGATGTAGCAACATTTGATTAGAGGCTGTCCAGAGAGAACACAGAAGCTGACTAACTAGGATCCTTACCTCCACTAGGTGGTTATTTCTGTTTCACGATGTGAAGTAACCAACCTGAATTAATCACATTTAGAAAGATACGGAGCTATCATTAACATCTTCCCCCCAAACCCCATTCTCTTTTCTCCATGTAATATTTGTTCACTGTGGAGAATATACACAAGCAAAGGAAGATGTCAACAATCATTCATAATATCACAATTCAGATATAGCTCTCCTGTCAGATTTTTTCCTATTCATATATATTATAATATAATATATGAAAATGAAAATGAAGTCACTCAGTCATGTCCAACTCTTTGTGACCCCATAGACTGTAGCCTACCATGCTCCTCCGTCTATGGGATTTTCCAGGCAAGGGTACTGGAGTGGGCTGCCATTTCCTTCTCCAGGGATCTTCCCGACCCAGGGATTGAACCTGGGTCTCCCGCACTGCAGGCAGACTCTACCATCTGAGCCACCAGGGAAGCCCCGATACTATATATATATATATGTATTCCATATGTGCGTGCATGTGTGCCAAGTCGCTTCAGTCGTGTCCAACTCTGTGCAACCCTATAAACTGTATCCTGCCAGGCCCCTCTGTCCATGGGATTCTCCCGGCAAGAATACTGGAGTGGTTGCCATACCCTCCTCCAGGGGATCTTCCTGACCCATGGATCAAACCCTCATTTCTTATGTCTCCTGCATTGGCAGATGGGTTCTTTACCACTAGCGACACCTGGGAAGTTATGTATATAGTATGTAATATATGGGCTTCCCAGGTGGCTTAGTGTTAAAGAATCTTCCTGCCAATATGGGTTTGACCCCAGGGTCAGGAAGATCCCCTGGAGAAGGAAGTAGCAACCCAGTCTAGTACTCTTGCCTGGGAAGCCCTATAGACAGAGGAGCCTGGCGGGCTACAGTCTATAGGATGGTGAGAGAGTTGGACATAACTTAGCAACTAAGCAACAACAATATATACATTATAGATATAAAACAAAAGTGAACTTGTACTTCTTTATAATCTGTTTTTGTAACATAATGTTAATATTTACATATGTTAAATAGTAAAATATATTATTATTTAATATATAATTACATAATATTTAAATCATTATTTCACTTTAAATTACAATGGTATTTTACTTTAGTCACAACATTTGACACTTCAAAACAAGATGCCACTAATAAATAACAAAAGTGGAAGTACTTTTCAAAGTTACAACAGACATATTTAGCTGAGAATCACTTCAACAGAGTAAAGCTCTAAAAATACCAGACAAACCAATACTTGTTTGGAATAAGATGTACAACTTTCTTACTGTACAGGTGAGGCCCTGTTTCCATGTGGTCAGGGTTAAGTAAATCATATTTAAATATGTAATTTATCATATAATGCATAAGATTATGTCTAGGATTGGCTTAAAAACAATCCAATGGAGAGGTGAGAGATAAGCAGGTGTATAAATGAAGCTGTGACCTGATGATTGTTGCAGCTGGGTGATGGGGATTCTCAGCTCTCTATTACTGAGTATGTTTGAAATGTCCCATAATTGACACGTCACTAAACATTTACCTGTTAACCTACAGCATCCTCTTTAATGGCTGCATGTACCCTAATTTAGCCAATCTCACTGTTGAATGATTAGATCACTGTCAGGTGTTCATTTTATAAGCAATGCTGTGATGGACCTCTTTGTAGCTAGATCTGATGGGTCAGAGGTAGACTGTGAGAAAAAGAAAGAAGTCAAGGATAATTTCAAGGTTTTACCTGAGTAATTAGAAAAAAATGAAGTTGCCATTAACTAAGAAGGGAAGGGCTCAAGTAAGAGTCATGTGGGGTGAAAAATCAAGGGTTTGATTTTTGTGGTCATGTTATATTTGGGAAGCCATCCAAATGGAGATGTCAAGTAGGCAGTTGGATTTGAAAGACTGGAATTCAGAGGTGCAGTGAAGCCTGGGAATATAAACTTGGATCATCAGTATATTGATGTTGAGAGAGGGAGGGAAGAAATATTTGAAGGCTTAGCTCTGGGGTTGACCAATTTAAGGTCAGGAAGATGAGAAGAATCCATCAAAGGATTTGGAGAGAGATAGGCAGTGAAGTAAGAATGTAGTGTCCCAGAAACCAAGTGAAAAAAAGTATTTCTAGAAGAAAAACACTGAGCAGTCCAATAAAATGTGGGCTGAAAACTGTCAATGAGATTTGGTAACACCATGCTTATTACCTGTCTCTTCCAACTAGAACATAAACTCCATGAGGTCAGGGTCTTCGTTTGCTTTGATTATTGCTATAACTTCAGTTTTTAGAACTGTACCTGGCAATGTAGTATGTGCTCAATAAATAATTGTTGAATTAAAGAGTGAATAATAAACCAAATCTGTGTATTAATAATTATTTTATCATGTTAAATGCTTAAGAGTAGAATTGCTAAGTAAAAGCAAAATTGAAAGTCTTTCAATGTGAAAGGCTGTTACTAATATTTTCAGTTCATCAAAAAAGACTGCATTAATCCCATTTAAAGCCTGTCAAATACTCCTTTGTTATCAGTGGGAAACCTCAAAGGATAGCTTGAGCCAGCTTCTAAGATGAACTAATCAGTTTATTTTTAGTTCCCTCCTACTTCTATCACTACACTTGAAACACACTTTATTTCCCTTTCAAGGCCCATCTCAAGCTGCAGCTTAGATAGGATTGTGTACACTGAACTGTCAATTAGATTGCTCCTCCCTACCCTAAGGATGTAGCTAAATATCAAGATATTAGTTCAGCATGACTTGGCCTCATGAGAAGTATCCATTTAAAGAAAGAAGTCATCAAGATGAAAACTTTCAAGACCTAGAAGAACAAAGTATAACAGAATGACAGACATTGGAACCACTCTTTGGGGCTGGGAGCTCTGCCTAAAAATCACACTACGGCCTAGTCTACAGCCTAATAAAGTCGGCTCTGGGCTAGTTTTATGGAAAATGCCCAGAGGATGTCTCTATGCCCTGGCCTGTTTGAGAAAAAACTCTTTCCTGCCTCTTTTGAATCCCCTAATGTTGTGTTCTCTCATTCTTGGTGTTTGTCTTACTCAAGCAGTTTGGACTTGCTTTATCCTTCCTCCACACTGGAGGTGTGGTGCTGGAGAAGACTCTTGGGAGTTCCTTGGACTGCAAGAAGATCAAAAGAGTCAATCCTAAAGGAAATCAACTCTGAATACTCATTGGAAGGATTGTTGCTAAAGCTGAAGCTCCAGTACTTTGGCCACCTGATGCAAAGAGCCGGCTCGTTAGAAAAGACCCTGAGAAAAGGTGCTGAGAAAGATTGAAGGCAAAATGAGAAGGGGGCAGCAGAGGATGAGATGGTTAGATAGCATCACCGACTCAATGGCATGAATTTGAGCAAACTCTGGAGATGGTGGAAGACAGAGGATCCTGGAATGCTACAGTCCATGGGTTCACAAAGAGTTGGACACAACTTAGTGACTGAACAACACATCAGTAAGCTAAGTGACGTCCACCAGCACTATTTCAGTTCTGAGGCCGACGGTTAAAAATAAAAAAGTGAGAGGTGCCCCAGTTCCTGGAAATCCCTACTCCCCTCCCCAAAAGAGTTGGAATAATCCTCCCATTTGTTGTTTCTTTTAGTTGCTAAGTCACGTCAGATTCTTTTGCAACCCCATGGACTGTAGCCTGCCAAGCTCCTCTGTCCATGGGATTTCCCAGGCAAGAATACTGGAGTGGGCTGCATTTTCTTCTCCACAGGATCTTCCCGACCCAGGGATGGAACCCACGTCTCTTGCATTTGTAGGCAGATTCTTTACCACTGAGCCACCAGGGAAACCCTTATATTGGTCTACGAAATTACCCAGCCCACAAAAATTAACCCGGCCATATTTAGGGGCCACTCTCACCTTCTGAGATGGCCCATACTCTGTCTGTAGAGTGTGTTTCTCTCTAAATAAATTCACTTCTCACCTATCACTTTGTCTCCCACTGAATTGTTTTTTGTGATAAGGCATCAAGAACCTGAGTTTCGTTATGTCCTGAAACCAAATGTGATCTCAGTTAAAAGAACATAGGTTCAAGTCCAAAGCTTGGTTTTGGATGGGTTTGAGTCCCGGCCATGTAGGTTCAGTTCCAGCCAGAGTTACAGTTTCAGAATGGGCCTCCATCAGACCACATGGACCTAGAATGGGCCTAGAACTGCTGACAAGCAACAGACACCACAAACAACCCTGCTGAAATCAAACCCAAGAAAATACATGTCTTCCAGCAAATCCTGGTGCTTATCCACCCTAACCAATAAAGTTGTTGTTGTTGTTGCTCAGTTGCTAAGTCATGTCTGACTCTTTGCAACCCTGCAGACTTGCAGTATACCAGGCTCCCCTGTCCTTCACTGTCTCCCAAAATCTATCATACTCAAATCCATGTTGGATGACTCACAGGTAATATTTCCAACCTGGTTCTTTTTCCCATCAAGGAACTTGAGAAAGATCAAGGAATGCTTCACATAAGTCATTGGTAAAAAAAAAAAAAGAAAGAAAGAAACGTGTGTTGGGTGAAAGAAGTATATGGACAGGGTGAAAACTATGAGGGCTGATAGCTCTAGGCCTGGACAGGAAGTTCATAAAAGACTTCATACACACACACACACACAGACACTTTCCTGGATTCTGAAAACATAGGTTTATTTATGGACATCAACTCTCATGATGAGACATTCCTGGATTTTGTGACAATAAAGCAGCTTAAGTTAAGAATGATCAAAACACTGCCTGTTTCACAGGACTAGGACCACCTGGGAGCATTTCCCCTCCCTCACTCTCAGCTCATCTTATCATTATGACACATGCCAGAAATAATCTCCCTGCTACAGATCACTTTGAAGTCAAAAACATTCCTGGTTGAAACTTTCCTAAAGTCAAGGGCTTAAAAAGCCTTTTAAGGTCAGAAAAGATCACCAGGGAACTGACAGGATAAAGTGAAGCACAGCATGCCCAAAGGCAAACATCTCAGGGCTCTGTCATTTCAACTTAGCTTGTGAATATATTAAAATTCCTGAGGTCAAAAGTCATTTTGCTTTTTCATCACATCACTGCTCTAGCCCCAGAGAGAGCAGAAGAACTAACTATATTGCATTCAGATCACAATGCAGAGGCTCTCAAACTTAAGTGTGAGTGAGAACCACCTAGGAGTTATTTAAAATGCAGGTTCACAAGCCCCACCTCCAGAGATTAAGTCAGAGATGAGTTCTTAAAGTCTTTCTTTTAACAAGTTTTAGGTAGTCTGTGATAAAATCTTTAGAAGCCTTGACATGGAGATTCCTCAGCCATGGTGATGGTTGAGGGGGATGAAGGGCTTGCAGAAGGTTGGAAGCAGTTATTACAAGTTGTCCATAAACACATGGACATCACCAGATGGCCAACACTGAAATCAGACTGATTATATTCTTTGCAGCCAAAGAGGGAGAAACTCTATACAGTCAGGAAAAACAAGAGCAGGAGCTGACTGTGGCTCAGATCATGAAATCCCTATTGCCAAATTCAGATTTAAATTGAAGAAAGTAGGGAAAACCACTAGACCATTCAGGTACGACCTAAATCAAATCCCTTACGATTATACAGTGGAAGTGAGAAATAGATTTAAAGGAATAGATCTGATAGACAGAGTGCCTGATGAACTATGGATGGAGGTTCGTGACATTGTACAAAAGACAGGGATCAAGACCACCCCCATGGAAAAGAAATACAAAAAAAGCAAAATGGCTGTCTGAGGAGGCCTTACAAATAGCTGTGAAAAGAAGAGAAGTGAAAAGCAAAGGAGAAAAAGAAAGATATACCCATTTGAATCCAGAGTTCCAAAGAATAGCAAGGAGAGATAAAAAAGCCTTCCTCAGTGATCAGTGCAAAGAAATAGAGGAAAACAATAGAATCAGAAAGACTAGAAAGCTCTTCAAGAAAATTAGAGATACCAAGGGAATATTTCATGCAAAGATGGGCTCAATAAAGGGCAGAAATGGTATGGACCTAACAGAAGCAGAAGATATTAAGAAGAGGTGGCAAGAATACACAGAAGAATTGTACAAAAAAGATCTTCATGACCCAGATAATCATGATGGTATGATCACTCACCTAGAGCCAGACATCCTAGAATGGTAAGTCAAGTGGGCCTTAGGAAACATCACTATGAACAAAGCCAGTGGATGTGATGGAATTCCAGTTGAGCTATTTCAAATCCTAAAAGATGATGCTGTGAAAGTGCTGCACTCAATATGCCAGCAAATTTGGAAAACTCAGCAGTGGCCACAGGACTGGAAAAGGTTAGTTTTCATTCCAATCCCAAAGAAAGGCAATGCCAAAGAATTCTCAAACTACTGCACAATTGCACTCATCTCACACTTAGTAAAGTATTGCTCAAAATTCTCCAAGCCAGGCTTCAGCAATACATGAACCGTGAACATCCAGATGTTCAAGCTGGTTTTAGAAAAGACAGAGGAACCAGAGATCAAATTGCAAACATCCGCTGGATCATCAAAAAAGCAAGAGAGTTCCAGAAAAACATCTATTTCTGCTTTATTGATTATGCCAAAGCCTTTGACTGTGTGGATCACAATAAACTCTGAAAAATTCTGAGAGATGGGAATACCAGACCACCTGACCTGCCTGTTGAGAAACCTGTATGCAGGTCAGGAAGCAACAGAACTGGACATGAAACAACAGACTGGTTCCAAATAGGAAAAGGAGTACGTCAAGGCTGTATATTGTCACCCTGCTTATTTAACTTATATGCAGAGTACATCATGAGAAACGCTGGGCTGGAAGAACCACAAGCTGGAATCAAGATTGCCAGGAGAAATATCAATAAGCTCAGTTATGCAGATGACACCACCCTTATGGCAGAAAGTGAAGAAGAACTAAAGAGCCTCTTGATGAAAATGAAAGAGGAGAGTGAAAAAGTTGGCTTAAAGCTCAACATTCAGAAAACTAAGATCATGGCATCTGGTCCCATCACTTCATGGCAAATAGATGGGGAATCAGTGGCTGATTTTATTTGGGGGGGGGGGGGCTCTAAAATCACTGCAGATGGTGACTGCAGCCATGAAATTAAAAGATGCTTACACCTTGGAAGGAAAGTTATCACCAACCTAGACAGCATATTAAAAAGCAGAGACATTGCTTTGTCAACAAAGGTCCATCTAGTCAAAGCTATGGTTTTTCCAGTAGTCATGTATGAATGTGAGAGTTGGGCTATAAAGAAAGCAGAGCAGCAAAGAATTGATGCTTTTGAACTGTTGTGTTGGAGAAGACTCTTGGGATCACTTGGACTGCAAGGAGATTCCACCAGTCCATCCTAAAGGAGATCAGTCCTGGGTGTTCATTGGAAGGACTGATGTTGAAGCTGAAACTCCAATACTTTGGCCACCTGATGTGAAGAGCTGACTCATTTGAAAAGACCCTGATTCTGGGAAAGGTTGAAGGCGGGAGGAGAAGGGGACGACAGAGAATGAGATGGTTGGATGATATCACCAACTCAATGGACATGAGTTTGGGTAAACTCCAGGAGTTGGTGATGGACAGGGTGGCCTGGCGTGCTGTGATCCATGGGGTTGCAAAGAGTTGGACAGGACTGAGCAACCGAACTGAATTGAACTGAACTAACACTTGGGTGCAAATGTTCTCCCTCAATCCTCTAAGTACAGTTACTAACAAACTTTTAGGCATTGACAAAGAGCCCTCATACTCAAAACTCAGAAATTCCCTTGGCTGCTGTTTTGTTCTTCCCCGTGACACCTGATGGGAAGGTGTAGGGAGTACAAGAGGAGAATTTTCTTCCCCTATCTGCTCTGGGAATTTCTCAGAACTCTGGAATGAGAGGGAAAGGAGCTGGAGTCACCCACAGGAATATTGTACGGGCAGAGCTGCTCCTTGCTTTCTCTGACTAAGCCATAGCACCTAGAAATCTGCAAAGCCCTTACTGGGACACAATGCCCTTCAGCTCACTGAAGGATTCCAGAGAGTTAAAGAGAGATGGATGCAGGAAGACAGGTAAAGGAAACAAAGCCAGAAGATCAGGTGAAGATCAAAAGACCAGGTGAAGCAGAAGACCCTAATCTAAGAGTTCAGTTCAGTTCAGCCGCTCAATTATATCTGACTCTTTGTGACCCTATGGACTCCAGCATGCCATTCCATGTCTATCACCAACTCCCAGAGCTTACTCAAACTCATGTCCATTGAGTCGGTGATGCCATCCAACCATCTCATCCTCTGTCATCCCCTTCCCTCCTACCTTCAATCATTCCCAGCATCAGGGTCTTTTCAAATGAGTCAATTGCTCACATCAGATGGCCAAAGATTTGGAGTTTCAGCTTCAGCATCAGTCCTTCCAATGAATATTCAGGACTCATCTCCTTTAGGATGGACTGGTTCAGTCCCCTTGCAATCCACGGAACTCTCAAGAGTCTTCTCCAACACCACAGTTCAAAAGCATCAATTCTTCAGCGCTCAGCTTTCTTTATAGCCACTCACTACCAATGTCACCCTGTGCAAGTTACTTTCCTTCTCTGCACCTCAGTCTCTTCGTCTATAAAACAGAGATACTACTAGTAGCTTCCTCATAGGGTTGTTGGGATGATTAAATGAGTTAATGTTTTTAAAGAACCTAGTGTTCCTGGCCTACGGTGATTCCTGTTATATGTAATGTGTTACTGTCATTCACAGTGAGTCAGAAAGAACTTTTGTTTTAGTTTTGCACTAGTTTATATTCCTTTTGCCTTTAGGTTGGATTGTTCGTTTGGAGCTTGAACTTACTGAGTCTTTACTGGCATATGAGGGGAAACAAGAACCACACTTTTGCTTCTGGTGTTACCACCCAGCCCATTGTGTTTTTCTCTCAGAATCACCACAGCCAGGGTGTATCTTCCTAAGGTTTCCTTTGTTTCTGGGAAAGAACATTGATGCAATTTAACTAATGGGTCTTTTCCTTCCCACTTCGACCCGCAATATTGTAAGCTGTGTCCATTCTTCCTTTCATTTCTAACTTCTATGGGTTTGGTGTGCCATGGACACACACCACTGTTTCCCCTAAACTCTCACTGTGTTCGCTTGCTCACTTTTACACTTTCTCTTTAAAGCATGCTCTTCATATTGCGCCAGCTCAGTCACCTCTGACTCCTTTTCACCAGCCCCTCAGAAGAGCCACAGCCCTGGTCCCCAAACACTTGCCTATAGTTGGCACCATCAAGCTGATACCAACCCAACTGCAAAGCACACCTCTCCCCACACCTCCTTCAGGAGTGTCCACAGTGCAGAAGCCTCCTAAGCATTTCCAGAGAGCAGCTCTCTCCCAGGAGGGAGCAGAAGGCCCGGAGCTACCCACCCCCTCCCACCTACCCCTGTTCCCCAGTGACTTAGAAGGTTGCTCAGAGAGGGAGACAAATGCTGTCTGAAAGAATGTTGCTGTTGCTAGGAGAGAATGCAGGAAGAATAATTCCCGTCACAAAGGGCAGCGGGCAGAAAAGAAAAGAACAGGGCTACAAACAGTGGGGACGAGTTTCTGTGTCTTGCTAATACTTGTGGGTGTGTAGCTACCATTAGCTGCTTCAACCGCAAAGTATGAGGTCACTGCAATGGGTTTTTAATAGCTGCAGCTTTTATTTTGATATCTTTGTGGGTTTTTAATTCAGCCTTTAATGTGGGGAAATAGTATGTAAAAACCAGGAAACAAATTTCCATTATTGCTATAACTTTGGCCCATCAGGTATCACAGCACTTAACTGCCTCTGCAGTGCTTCCTTACCAGTCTAAGTCCTACAGTAGAGGCAGGGATGGCGACATGGATGATGAATTATTCATTTTTGCCTCCCTGCTCTAACCAGTCTCTGGCTCGAAAAGGAGTTCAGTAAAATGAGTATATCAGAGGGTTTGAAGAAGCCTTTGATACCAGACTTGGTAAAAATGGACCCAACCTCCAGGTACCCCACATTCCAGCCAGGAGCCCCACTGGCTATACCCCAAACATCCACTCTGCTTTCCTGTCTCTGGACCTTTCCTCATGCTAATTTACCATGTCCTAGAGATGGGAAGGTCCTGGGAAGGTTTGGAAAGAAGCAGGCTGAGCAGTTGGGATTTTATTAATTGGAAATGGGGATTTGTTGATGGTTTTTGAGCAGAAGACACTGGTATAGGTTTAAGGTAGAGCCTGATTAAGACTTTCATAAACCTCAAGAATGCTGATTGTGGATCCCAAACCCCCATCTGTATACTTCAAAATTAAAACTGTACCAAACAGTAAAACACAAAACATCAGATACATTGATGATGAAAAAGTTTTGTTCTACATCTTCAGAACATAAAATACTGAGTACAATAACAGAACCCTTTTCTAGGTCTTTCTCTACTTCTCCTTATCACCCAAGACTGGAATGGACCTCTTTCTTTACTATAGATCACACATTTAGAAATGTATAGAATTTTATAAGGTTTGAACCCAGAGATCTAAGAAAATAAAGTGGCTATTGTCCAACTATACATTTTCTTTACCCGAAATTAAATAATGGCATAGCATAATTATTTCAGAACAAATCCTCTCACTTTTTCAGCCTCACAGAATGCACTGAGAGTGGCCCCACAGTACATCTCATGTGTCTTTCTTGAAGCTCTTAAAAGCAACACTGGTGAAGTTTTAAGTAAATCTTGATTTTGTATATTTATTACATTAGATAAGAACTTTCCTAAATTTTGTGAATGATAATGAAAATAGTTTTCAAGTCATGCAATTGTATTCCAGCATTCAATTTAAGCATAAAGGGAACTAGTCAGCATTAGGCATCTATATGACCAATCAAATCCTTCCTTCAATTTGCCTAATTCTGCTTTAAAAGCAAAAGGGTGTTGTTTCACAAGGGTCTTTCAGCCCTAAGCTTTCCTTAACAGTGAAATTAAATATGAAAAGAAAATATCTTAAGGTTTCATTGATAGGAAATAAAAATCAAAACTAAATCCACAATCTGTCTTTAAAACAAGAGAAACTTCCCTTTAACACAAAGTTCTCTATCTTGTTGACCACCAAGCTCTAATGAAATACAGCTATTTTTATGTAGCCTGTTTCTAATCCTATTTTAAACAAAGAGGAGAGGTTTCATTATCTTTCAGGCTTTAACATCCCAGGATAAATTGGCTGTTCGTCTATTATTCATCCGCTGTTGTTAGAAATTAAGTCTTTGTTACTGACAGGGGTAAAACTTAGTGGAGCAGATCAATAGAATTATTTCTACAATAATAGAATATATTATTGTAGGAATATAATGATTAGCCATGTCTTTTCTTTTAATTCTGCCTTTCATTAGTAGTTCATGCTCCAAGAAAGGCTTTTTGAGTTGCTGAATAAAAGCTCCTAAGGTTCAACAGCTTCATGTACCAGAGAATTTCTCTGTAGCTCTGAAACCTCTCCAAGAACCCAGCAAAAAATGAAAAAGAAAAGCATATTCTACGCACAGTCTACTCTCAGAACCAGAGGAAAGCCTTCATAATTAACACTTATGAACCCATTATAGGTTGATGCTAATCCCTGCATCACTTCATGGCAAATAGATGGGGAAACAGTGGAAACAGTGGCTGACTTTATTTTTCGGGGCTCCAAAATCACTGCAGATGGTGATTGCAGTCACGAAATTAAAAGACACTTACTCCTTGGAATGAAAGTTATGACCAACCTAAACAGCGTATTAAAAAGCAGAGACGGAAAAAAAAAAAAAAAAAGCAGAGACATTACTTTGTCCACAAAGGTCCATCTAGTCAAGGCTATGGTTTTTCCAGTAGTCATGTATGGATGTGAGAGTTCAACTATAAATAAAGTTGAGTGCCAAAGAACTGATGCTTTTGAACTGTGGTATTGGAGAAGACTCTTGAGAGTCCCTTGGACTGCAAGGAGATCCAACCAGTCCATCCTAAAGCAGATCAGTCCTGGGTGTTTATTGGAAGGACTGATGTTGACGCTGAAACTCCAATACTTTGGCTACCTGATGTGAAGAGCTGACTCATTTGAAAAGACCCTGATGCTGGGAAAGATTAAGGGCAGGAGGAGAAGGGGACGACAGAGGATGAGATGGTTGGATGGCATCACTGACTCAATGGACATGGGTTTGGGTAACCTCCAGCAGTTGGTGATGGACAGGGAGGCCTGGTGTGCTGTGGTTTACCGGGTCACAAAGATTTGGACACGACTGAGCGACTGAACTGAACTGAACTGAATCTCTGCATTGAGCTTCCCAAGTGGCTTAGTGGTAAAGAATCTGCCTGCCAAGCAGGAGGTGTGGGTTTGATCCTTGGGTCAGGGAGATCCCCTGAAGTAGGAAATGGCAACCCACTCTAGATTCTGGCCTGGGAAATCCTAGGGACAGAGCAGCCTGGCGAGCTACAGTTCATGGGGTCGCAAAGAGTCAGGCATGATTTAGCAACTAAATGATAACAAAAGCCCTGCGTGATGACACTGAAGGCCATCGATAGCCATGAGATCAGAACAGAGATAAGAAAGGACAATCATCTTGTTTATCTTGCTGAACAAGAGGCTTCAGCAACAAGAAAGACAGCTCTGCTCTCAGAAGACTGACTCTTCGGACTGGCTTCACACTTTGGCCCCACACTTTGGCCCCACGTGGTTTCTTTGGAAACTACTTGTCATGAAATTTTTATCATCTGTTAAAAAAAAAAGTGTAAAAATATTTCTTACCTACCTCACAAGGATGTTGGAAAGATTAAAATTAGATAGTTGTGAAAGTGTTTCTAATTCTCCTAGGAGAGACTGGAGAAATGCTTTGTGGATAAACTTGTTCATTGAAACTTTGAAATAGTCATAATGATCCCATCTCACAGTCTTCTGCCATTAAAAGCCCTGGATTCTGCTGACCAAGCGGTGAGTTACCTTGCCTCTAAATACTTCCTTAAAATCTTTCCACTTGAAGATCAAAAGTGTTTAATATGTGACTGACCAAAAAAAAAAAAAAAAAAAAAAAGGAATTGTACTACCCACTCCAAACCCTTCTTGGATGAGTCAGAAGAGAAATTCCAGCAGCTTTACCTTGTCTCAGAGTAGGAACACTCCCATTACCCACTCCTTTCCTTTCCTCTAAACACATTTTCCTTTGTCTGCTTCAAAGTGTGATGTGTGTTCAGTCACTCAGTCATGTCTGACTCTTTTCGACCCTATGGACTATAGCCTGCCAGGTTCCTCTGTCCATGGAATTCTCCAGGCAAAAATACAGGAATAGGTTTCTGTGACCTCCTCCAGGGGATCTTCCAGACCCAGGGATCAAACTTGCAATGCAGGAGACCACCTGCAACGTGGGAGACCTGGGTTGGATACCTGGGTTGGAAAAATCTCCTAGAAAAGGAAATGGCAACCCAGTCCAGTATTCTTGTCTGGGAAATCCCATGGGTGGAGGAGCCTGGTGGGGTACAGTCCATAGGGTTGCAAGAATCCAACATGGCTTAGCAACTAAACCTCCCACCATGGAAGACCTACTTCCAAGTATGTATGCATGCTAAGTCACTTCAGTCCTGTCAGACTCTGCCACCCTAGGAAATGTAGCCCGGCCAGACTCCTCTGTCCATGGGATTCTCCAGGTAAGAATACTGGAGTGGGTGGCCATGCCCTCCTCCAGGGGATTTTCCCAACCCAGGGATCAAACCCATGTCTCTCATGTCTCCTGCATTGGCAGGTGGTTACCACTAGCACCACTTGGGAAGCCCACCTCCAAGTATAAGAACTAGCAAATGCATTGCCCACTGTTTACATACCCTCTTCACATCTGTCCATATCAGTATATACTATTTTTTCACTTAAGCTCTAATGAATAAAGGCATGACCACTCTCAGCAAATGTATCGTCCATATCCCCATGCTCTGCACACCAACCCCCTAGGTAGCAAACACTTCCAACTCCAGAAGAGACCTGAGAAATGTGGATTTCCCAAGCATTTTCATGTTTTACTCCATGACTCTCCCCAGCTTCAGCTCTACATAATCAAAACCAGATCTCAACTGAGACCAGTAACTCATGTACATTAAGGTGAAAATCCATAACATCTGCTTAAGGAGCTACACCTTCCCAAATAATTTTACTTTGTTACCACCTCCTTTTGACTCTGATATTCTTCCCTGCCCATCCTTCATGGATATTTACTCCCACAACCTATCACTAGTGAACACAGAGGAGAAATTTCATTAATGTTAAAAATCACTGTATACAATAAGAGAAAGTCCAACATGGGTGTGATGCACATAGGAATAGCTTAGAGGAGGTGGGGGGCGGGGGGAGGCTTTAAACTAAAGAAATGAAATCCTAAGAGTGGAATTTCAGGTGAAATCTGAGGTCAGTAACTCAGGGAACAGAAGGCATCCCCTGAAGTCACTTGACTTGGGGGCTACCTAGTCTATCTACAGGCTAACCTAACCTTGGTTACTGGACTGCATGGTTCTATGCACTGAGAACTGGGTGGTGAAGAATATAGCTTCTCAGGCACCTGGCATGGTTGGTATATAGCTTGAAGACAACAGATGCTACACTTTGATGTAAGCAGAAAACGTAAAGGCAGAGAAATGGGTACTAACTGAGCTTCTAAGAACAACAGCCAACTACCTCTGCCAATTTTGAAAAAGCATCTGCCATTGCTGTCGGATGCAGCAGAACTAGAAAGTGGCCAAGTAGAACCATAATGCCTCTGCCACATCTACTCCAGCAGAACTGGTTGTTTCCGGCCCTACCTCTTTCCACCCTTAACTCAGTTTCAAATCCAAGCTTCATGCAAATACACAAATTCAAAAGAATCTAAGCCACATATGGCACCCTAGCTGTAAGACAGTCTAGGAAATGTAGGTTCGCCCCTCCCCCACCCCCACTGTACCAAGCCGCTTGTGGGATCATAGTTCTCTGACCAGGGATCCAACTCCCGCCCTGGCAGTGAAAGCACCGCATCCTAACAACTGGACCACCAGATAATTCCCAAGGAAATGTAGCTTGTTGTTTTTTTTTTAACTTATTTTTTAGTCGAAGAATAATTGCTTTATAGAATTTTGTTGTTTTGAACCTCCCTCCCATCTCCCTCCACATCCCACCCCTCTAGGTTGATACAAAGTCCCTCTTTGGGTTTACTTTTTTAAAAAAATTTATTTATTTTAATTGGAGGCTAATTACTTTACGATATTGTAGTTGGTTTTGTCATACATTGACATGAATCAGCCATGGGTGTACATGTTTCCTGGGACATACAGCATATTCCTGTTGGCTATCTATTTTACATATGGTAATATAAGTTTCCGTGTTACTCTCTCCATACATCTCACCCTCTCCTCCCCTCTCCCCATGTCCATAAGTCTATTCTCTCTGTCTATTTGTCCAATGTTGCCCTGCAAATAAATTCTTCAGTACCACTTTTCTAGATTCCATATATATGCGTTAGTATATGATATTTATCTTTCTCTTTCTGACTTACTTCACTCTGTATAATAGGCTCTAGGTTCATCCACCTCATTAGAATTGACTCAAATGTGTTCCTTTTTATGACTGAGTAATATTTCATTGTGTACATGTACCACTACTTCTTTATCCATTCATCTGTCGATGGACATCTAGGTTGCTTCCATGTTCTAGCTATTGCAAATAGTGCTGCAATGAATCATGGAATACATGTGTCTTTTTCAATTTTGGTTTCCTCAGGGTATATGCCTAGGAGTGGGATTGCTGGGTCATATGGTGCTTTTATTTCTAGTTTTTTAAGGAATCTCCATACCATCTCCCATAGTGGCTGTATCAATTTACATTCCTATCAACAGTGCAAGGGTGTTCCCTTTTCTCCACACCCTCTCCAGCATTTATTGTTTGTAGACTTTTAATGATGGCCATTCTGACTGGTGTGAGGTGATACCTCCTTGTAGTTTTGATTTGCATTTCTCTAGTAATGAATGATGGAGAAGGAAATGGCAACCTGCTCCAGTATTCTTGCCTGGAGAATCCCAGGGACAGAGGAGCCTGGTGGGCTGCCGTCTATGGGGTCGCACAGAGTCGGACACGACTGAAACGACTTAGCAGCAGCAACAGCAGCAGTAATGAATGATGTTGAGCATCTTTTCATGTGTTTGTTAGCCATCTGTATGTCTTCTTTGGAGAAATGTTTGTTTAGATCTTTTTCCCACTTTTTGATTGGGTTGTTTGTGTTTCTGGTATTGAGTTGTATGAGCTGCTTGTATATTGTGGAAATTAATCCTTTGTCAGTTGTTTCATTTGCTATTATTTTCTCCCATTCTGAGGGGTGTCCTTTCACTTTGTTTATAGTTTCCTTTGCTGTGCAAAAGCTTTTAAGTTTAATCAGATCACAGTTGTTTACTTGTGTTTTTATTTCCATTACTCATAGAGGATCTTGCTTGATTTAAGTCATCGAGTGTTCTGCCAATGTTTTCCTCTAAGAGTTTTATAGTTTCTGGTCTTACATTTAGGTCTTTAATCTATTTTGAGTTTATCTTTGTGTATGGTATGTTTATCTTTGTGTAAGTGTTCTAATTTCTTTCTTTTACATGCAGCTGTCCAGTTTTCCTAGCACCATTTATTGAAAAGGCTCTCTTTGCCCCATTGTATATTCTTGTCTCCTTTGTCAAAAATAAGGTACCCATCAGTCCATGGGCTTAGTTCTGGGCATGTTATCTTGTTCCATTGGTCTATATTTCTGTTTTTGTGCCAGTACCATACTGTCTTTATGACTGTAGCTTTGTAGTATAATCTGGAGTCAGGAAGGTTGATTCCTCCAGCTCCATTCTTCTTTCTCAGGACTGCTTTGGCTATTCGGGGTCTTTTGTGTTTCCATACAAATTGTGAAATTTTTTGTTCTAGTTCTGTGAAAACTGCTATTGGTAGTTTGATAAGGATCACAATGAATCTATAGATTACATTTGGTAGTATAGTCATTTTCACAATATTGATTCTTCCTACCCAGGAACATGGAATATCTCCCCATCTGTTTATGTCATCTTTGATTTCTTTCATTAGTGTCTTATAATTTTATACGTACAGTTCTTTTATCTCCTTAGGTAAGTTTATTTCTAGATATTTTATTCTTTTTGTTGCAATGGTGAATGGGGTTGATTCCTTTATTTCACTTTCTGATTTTTCATTGTTAGTATATAGAAATGCAAGTGATTTCTGTGTATTGATTTTGTATCCTGCAACTTTGCTAAATTCACTGATTAGCTCTAGTAATTTTCTGATACTATCTTTAGGGTTTTCTAGGTACAGTATCATGTCATCTGCAAACAGTAAGAGCTTTATTTCTTCTTTTCAGAAGAAGATTTTGTTTTTCTTCTCTGATTGCTGTAGCTAGGACTTCCAGAACTATGCTGAATAATAGTGGTGAAAGTGGACACCCTTGTCTTGTTACTGATCTTAGGGGGAATGCTTTCAGTTTTTCACCATTGAGAATGTTTGCTGTAGGCTTATCATATATGGTCTTTACTTGGTTGAGGTAGGTTCCTTCCATGCCCATTTTTTGAAGAGTTCTAATCATAAATGGGTGCTGAATTTTGTCAAAGGCTTTTTCTGCATCTATTGAAATTTCCATATGGTTTTTATCTTTCAATTTGTTAATGTGGTGTATCACATTGATTGATTTGTGTATATCAAAGAATCCTTGCATCCCTGGAATAAACCCAACTTGATCATGGTGTATGAGCATTTTAAATAGTTTGTTGAATTCCGTTTGCTAAAATTTTGTAAACGATTTTTGCATCTATGTTCATCAGTGATATTGGCCTGTAGTTTTCTTTTTTTGTATTGTCTTTGTCTGGTTTTGGTATCAGGGTGATGGTGGCCTCATAGAATGAGTTTGGAAGTGTTCTTCCCTCTGCAATTTTTTGAAGGAGTTTTAGAATGATAGGCATTAGCTCTTGGTCCTGGGCTTTTGTTTTTCAGGAGATTTTTGATCACAGCTTCAATTTCAGTGCTTGTAATTGGGTTGTTCATAATTTCTATTTCTTCCTGGTTCAGTCTTGGAAGATTGAACTTTTCTAAGAATCTGTCCACTTCTTCCAGGTTATCTATTTTATTGCCATATAGTTGTTCATAATAGTCTCTTATAATCCTTTGTATTTCTGCATTGTCTGTTGTAACCTCTCCTTTTTCATTTCTAATTTTGTTGATTCAATTCTTCTCTTTTTTCTTGATGAGTCTGGCTAAAGGTTTCTCAATATTGTTTATCTCCTCAAAGAACCAACTTTTAGTTTTATTAATCTTTACTATTGTTTCTTTTACTTCTTTTGCATTTATTTCTGCTCAGATCTTTAAGATTTCTTTCCTTCTGCTAATTTGGGGGGGGGGGTCTTCTTTTTCCAGTTGTTTTAGTTGTAAAGTTAGATTGTCTACTTGATGTTTTTCTTGTTTCTTGAGGTAGAATTGTATTGCTATAAACATCCCTCTTAGAACTACTTTTGCTGCATTCCATAGGTTTTGAGCTTTTGTGTTTTCATTGTCATTTGTTTATAGAATTTTTTTTATTTCCCTTTTGATTTCTTCAGTAACCTGTTGGTTATTCAGAAACATATTGTTTAATCTCCATGTGTTTGTGTTTTCTATGCTTTTTTCCTTATACTTGATATCCAGTCTCATGGCATTGTGGTCAGAAAAGGTGCTTGATACAATTTCAATTTTCTTAAATTTACTGAGGTTTGATTTGTGACCCAAGATGTGGTCTATCCTGGAGAACATTCCATGTGCACTTGGGAATAAGGTATATTCTTCTGCATGTGGGTGGAATGTCCTGAAGATACCAATGGGATCCATCTCATCTAATGTATCATTTAAGACTTATGTTTCCTTATTGATTTTCTGTTTTGATGATCTGTCCACTGGCGTGAGTGAGGTGTTAAAGTTTCCTACCTATTGTGTTACTGTCAATTCCTCCTTTTATGTCTGTTACGTTTGTCTTATGTATTGAGGTGCTCCTATTTTGGGTGCATAGATATTTACATTTGTTATGTCTTCCTCTTGGATTGATCCCTTGATCATTATGTAGTGTCCTTCCTTATCTCTTGTAATATTCTTTACTTTAAGGTCTATTTTGTCTGATATCAGGATTGCTACTCTAGCTTTCTTTTGCTTTCCATTTGCATGGAATATATTTTTCCATCTTCTCATTTTCAGTCTATATGTGTCTTTAGGTCTGAAGTGGGTTTCTTGTAGACAGCAAACATATGGGTCTTATTTTTGTATCCATTCAGCCAGTCTGTGTTTTTTGGTTGAAGTATTAATCTGTTAACATTTAAAGTAATTACAGATGTATATGTTCCTATTGCCATTTTCTTAATTGTTTGGGGTTTGATTTTGTAGATCTCTTTCTTCTCTTGTATTTCTTGACTATATAAGCCCCTTTAACTTTTGTTGTAAAGCCACTTTGGTGGTACTGAATTCTCTTAACTTTTGCTTATCTGAAAAGCTTTTGATTTCTCCATCAATTTTGAATGAGATCCTTACTGGCTAGAGTAATCTTGCTTGTAGATTTTTCCCTTTCAGTACTTTAAATGTATCCTGCCATTCCCTTCAAGCCTGCAGAGTTTCTGCTAAAAGATCAGCTGTTAAATGAATGGGGTTTCCCTTACACTGTATGTTACTTGTTGCTTTTCCCTTGCTGCTTTTAATATTATTTCTATGTGATTAATTTTTTTAATACTTTGATTAGTATGTATATCCTTGGGTTTATCCTGTATGGGATTCTTTGCACCTCGTGGACTTGATTGCCTATTTCCTTTTCCATGTTGGGGAAATTTTCAACTATAATCTCTTCAAAAATTTTCTCATACCCTTTCTTTTTCTCTTCTTCTGGGACCCCTATAGTTTGAATGTTGGTATGTTTGATATTGTCCCAGAGGTCTCTGAGACTATCCTCACTTCTTTTCACTCTTTTTACTCTATTATTCTCTTCAGAAGTTATTTCCACCATTTTATCTTCCAGCTCTCTGATTCATTCTTCTGCTTCAGATATTCTGCTATTGATTCCTTCTAGAGTATTTTTAATTTCAGTAATTGTGTTGTTTGTCTCTGTATGTTTATCCTTTAATTTTTCTAGGTCTTCGTTAATTGATTCATGCATTTTCTCCCTTCTGTTTTCAAGGTTTTTGATCATCTTTACTATCATTAGTCTGAATTCTTTTCAGGTAGTTTTCCTATTTCCTTTCCATTTATTTGGACTTCTGTGTTTCTAGTTTGTTCCTTCATTTGTGTAGTATTTCTCTGCCTTTTCATTTTTTTTAAAAAATTTATTGTGTTTGAGGTCTCCTTTTTGCAGTCTTTAGTGTTGAATTCTTTCCTCCTTTTGGTTTCTGCCTCCCTAAGCTTTGTGCAGTGGTTTGTTTAAGCTTCATATAGGGTAAGATTTATACTGAGTTTTTTGTTTGTTTGTTTTTCCTCTGATGGGCAAGGTTGAGTGAGGTGGTAATCCTGTCTGCTGGTGATTGGGTTTGGATTTTTGTTTTGTTTGCTGTTTGGATGAAGCATCCTGCATAGGGTACTACTGGTGATTGGGTGATGTTGGATCTTGTATTTAAGCGGTTTCCTTTGTGGAAGTTCTCACTATTTGATATTCCCTAGGGTTAGTTTTCTGGTAGTCTACGGTTTTGAAGTCAGTGCTCCCACTCCAAAGGCTCAGGGTTTGACCTCTGGTCAGGAATGAAGATTCCACAAGTGGTTTGTTAGGGCATTAAGTGAGATTAAAACACATACCCCAAAATAAGAAACCAAAGATGAACCCAGACAGATGGCAGTTTAAAAATCAGGCAAATAGTAATTAAAATAATGGAATATACACATATGCATATACATCCATAGCAAAACCAAAACAGTCCAACAAAAATAAAGTACAGTAGATTGACCCAGTGAACAAAGGAAACCAAAAGTTATATCTACCAGTTAAGAACAAAACTAACTAAAGCATAAACTGGAAAACAAAACTAAAGCAAGATGACAATTGGGGAATAAAGCAATGAAAACAAAACTAACAAATATGTTGAGAGGAAAGGAAAGAAGTAAAAGAAAGAAAGAATAGATATACAAAGTTAAATAGAGGTAGATAAAGAAGATTTATATACATTAAAAATCAACTGCAGGGGGAAAGGCAAACAAAGGAATAAATGTAGAAACAATAATAATAGGTTTAAAAAAAAATTTTTAAGGGAAAAAAAGGAAAGGGAAAGAAAGAGAGAGAGAGAGAGAGAAAAAAAGGAAAACTCCACAGAACGGCAAAAGCCCAACATGGAGGCAAAAGTTTGTAACAACAATAAAAAGTGTGATTAAAAAAAGAACTCAAAAGCTGAATTAGATTTCATAGTGCCAATAAAATGGACAACTACAATGGTGGTGGGGAGGAGGGGGGAAAAGGAGAAAGAGAAAGGAAAAAAAAAAAACAAAAGAAACTGCAGAACAAGTCAAAACATAAGAGTAATAAATGTTTTTCTTGAGTCACTGCTGTCAGGATGCTTTCCCTCACTGGAAGTCACAGTCCACCTCACCTCCCTAGGATGCCCTCCAGCACTGTGCTAGTCTCTGGACCTTCTGTGGGGGCAGCTCAGATTCTAATCTGATCCAACTCTTGCCTCCAATGTCCACAGCTATCAGAACTACTGCGTTTTCTTTTGTAGGAGCTCTCAATGTCCTTATATATGTTTCATAGACACAGTCTGCCTAGTTGATCGTGTGGATTTAATCTGCAGTTTGTATAGCTGGTGGGAAGGTTTTGGGTCTTCTTCCTTAGCTGCACTGCCCCTGTGTTTCAGTTGTGGTTTTATTTCCACCTCTGCATATGGAAGAAGGAAATGGCAACCCACTCTGGTACTCTTGCCTGGAAAATCCCATGGACAGAGAAGCCTGGTGCAGGCTACCATCCATGGGATTGCAAAGAGTCAGACATTCCTGAGCGACTTCACTTTCACTGCATGTGGGTCATCCACTGGGGTTTGCTCCTGAGGCTGCTGTGGAGGACTTGGGTCTGCCCCAGTGAGGGCCAGATGCAGACTGGTACAGATGCTTGGGTCACAGGGGTTCTAGCAGCACCAGGTACTCAGGGGAGTTGGCAGCTAGAACAGCAGGAAATATAGTGCTCTAGAAGGGTATGGCAACAAGTATTGGCCAATACACTCCAGTATTCTTGCCTAGAGAACACCCCTGACAGAGAAGACTGGCAGGCCACAGCCCACAGGGTCACAAAGAGTTGGACACAACCAAAACAACCCCACATGCACAGATGCAAGACTTTTTTTTGTTTGCCTGTGGCAGCTCTGCCCCAGTGAGTGTTGAGTGTGACGGTGGCGCAGATGCTTGGGTCATGGGGAGCAAATGTTCAGGTACACTCACTGCCTCAGCTGCAGGAGTTATGACCCTATCAGTCTTTTTGCGAGCTTCTGGTAGCTGGCGATCAGAAGGCCTCTTTGGCTAGTCTTTCTCTGTAGCTCCGCCCATTCAGGCACTTAGAGGGCTCCCTTGCCTAGGGTCCTTCTCTGTTGCTCAACAGGCCAGGCGGGTAGAGGGGCGCCCCTGGCTGGGGTCCTACTTTGTAGATCAGCAGGTCAGTCACTTAAAGGGGCACCCTGGGTGGGGTCCTACTCTGTAGGTCCCTGCCTCAGGCTCTTGATGGGCCAGCCTCTCTACTGTTCAGCTGCTGATGCTGGCTGTGTGGGGAGAGAGAGGTTATGGTGATAGCTCCACCCCCTATGCATGACTCAGCAGTATTGCCTTGGCTTCCATGGCTGCCTGGCTTTCCTCCACAGGCATTTCCCACCTCAGTCTCCTTCCTCATGTCCCCTCGGTCCCTCTCTCCACAGTCAACAGCAGCCTTTGCCCTGGGATTGCTCCACAATCCCTACACTCCAGCCCCCAGCTGCTTTACCCTGTAGGGTACCAGCATCCCTGTCCCAGGTATGTATGGCTGCGGCAAGGACTGTCTGATTCTCATTCCAGTTAGGCTGCCAGGGGTTAGCTGTTTCATTCTCAGCCTTAAATGTTTCTCCTCTGACTCAGACAATTGCCCCAATGTGGGGATTGTACCCCTGCTTCAGTTCCCCCACCCGCCAAGGGCAGGTCCAGTCCTAGTAACACTCCTGTTTTTTCCCATAGTTCCTTTGTCCTACCGAGTTTTGCATGGTTCTATATATTCTTTCCTGCTGGTTAGGTACTCCTGTGCACACTCAGCTGGTGTTCTGCATGCACTTCTGTGCCTGAAGATATATTCCTGATGTATCCGAGGAGAGAGCTATACTCCACGTCCACCTACTTCTCCGCCATCTTGTTCTCCCCAGAAATGTAGTTTTTAACTTTTAAGACTCTATTGCACAGAAAAGCACATTAGAAGGACATAGAATGAGTTTTGACCAATTCACAGAATCTGTGGAAGCCCGATAACAATTCCCAAAAGATAAAATAGAATATTGGTAATAAAGTCTCACCTTTCTCCCTCCCAATTTGTGCTTTGTCTAGTTTCATTTGCTCATTGAATATGGTGTGCAGAGACTTTGCACCCGTCACTTCAGAATCAAGTTCCTAGTGTAAAACGTCTGCCTCAAACACCTCAGCTAGGCGGCTGCACACACCACCTGAATCCAAGAGGGCAGGGGCTGCCGGAGTGCAGAGACGCGGTGCCACCGTGCAGCTCTGGGGATGAGCTGGAGCTGCACCCTCCCGGGAGAACTCTGCCCCTTCCCCTCCCCACAGCCCCGCCCGTGGCTCACGGCCTCATGGCGGGAGCTTGAACTTCAGTACAGGTTTGCATCTCTGTTCGGAGCTTCCCTTTACTTCTGAACAGAGCTCTGTCCCATTCTATTGGCTCCAGTGACAGTGGGCAGGAGGACTCATGTTGGGGCCTGGCTCAAAGGGGCCTTAACGAGTCTACTACATTGTATTCCTGACTAGTGACTTCCAATTAAACTGAAGGCCAATCTTGAAGTATTAAAACACATTTCTCTTAACTATTCTCTGTGAAACATTTTTTCCCACTTTCCCCAGCCTCAAAAAAATAAAGACTAAATGAAATTTATTTTTTATCAATGACCCCCCAAAATAACCATCAACATTAATTCCTGTGCTGCAAATAGCACACACACATACACACAAACATATCCATAACAAAATAAAGAGGAATACTGATGATAATTACAGTCCTTTATTTCTACTAACTGGTCACATGGAATTTATAACTACCTTCTTTGGCTATCCATTCTGTACTCCCTTTTCCTTCAGCGGCATCTCAGCTAGTTGTGATTCTTCACCTGCTGGCAAGACCCAAACCTTCATTCTTGAAGTATCTAGGCCAGCCATTAGTAGTCCTGCCTTGATTGGGTTGTTGAATTAATAATTTTCCATTGACTTTAATCTCAGGGTATAGTGGTATTGGTACTAAGACCTGCCTTCCATTGTGAAGTCCAATTTCCCATAGTAGTCAGGCTCAGCCACCTCAGTCCACACCGAAACTCCCTTATTTGCCTTGTTGATTCAGAGGCGTGAGGGGCCCAAAGCAGGTGGTACTTCCAAGCGAAGTACACCACCCGGTGCAGTGCCCAAGCCTGTGCCCACTGGGAGGGTTTCGCTTCACCGCTGTCCTTCAGGGCCGTCCCAAGAATGTGCTCTAGTGCTGCAGCTGTCCCTTTTGGAGGTGCCTGCATATTGTCCAGAACCACCCGTAAACCACACCTGAGTCTTCTCTTCCACTGATCATTCAGAACTCCATCTGAGATCACAGGTGCAGCCTGGGAGAGAGAAGGCAGTGTAGCAGGAGTGGAGGCCATGGGCACCTGGGCCACTTCTTCATGTAGCTTGCTGAATGCCAAGTCACTTCAGTCGTGTCCAACTCTGCATCCCTGTGGACTGTAGCCCCACTAGGCTCCTCTGTCCATGGGATTCTCCTGGCAAAAATACTGGAATGGGTTGCCGTGCCCTCCTCCAGGGGATCTTCCCAACCCAGGAACTGAACTTCTGTCTCTTACATCTACCTGCACTGGCACGTGGGTTTCTTGTGTGTTTAGGGTCTGCTTGGATCCAACCATATACATTCCACTCCCAATTGAATGTAAGCTCCATAATGACAAGACCTTGATCCAGTAGAATGACACCAGTGATTGACTTGATTAGGGGCACATATACAGACTTGATTAGGGGCACAAACATTATGGCTTTGCTCCTAAGAAAATTTTCTTCATCCTAGTCTTTATAGCTGGTTACATAATTCAGCCACCTGAGAATCCAGGCCATGAATGTATTCTCTGTGGTATTCTCAAACTGTGAGATTTTAGTAGTACATAGATTTTCACAGTTTTTAAGGAAAATCAGTCAGCAGGAGAGACTGTTTTGTTTGTTTGTATTTGTTTTTCAAATTTAAGCTGGAATAATCTGTCCTTTGTTGTCACATTGATAGTGACACTCATCAAGTCAAATATTTACCAAGTAACAGACCTGGTATTTGGAGCTGGGTATAAACTGTTAGACAAATCAGCTATGTCCCTGTCCAAATGGAGTTTATAGTTTAGTGCAGAGCAAACTACAGCCTTTAGGTCAAATCTGGTCCTCTACCTGTTTTTGTAGATAGCATTTTATGGGAACAGAGTCATGACCATTGCTTACAGATAATCTGACTGGTCCAAGGTTATAGTGGCAAAGTTGAGGAAGCTGCAAGATAGACTGCATGGCCAGAGAAGCCTAGAGTATTTACTATTGAACCCTTTACCAAAGCATTTTGCCACCCCTGGTCTAGTGGCTAGTAGAAATCTGTTTTTTCATCCCAGAGATCCACTCATTTTTTTTAATAAGCAGACTTAGATAAAAGTTTTTGGTTGAAAGGAAAGAATCTACTTAATGGGTTCCAGGAGAAAGGAAGATTATGGTAAACTACTTCCCCACAGAATCCATGGACAGGAAATGAAATACAGGTATTACTCCTACAGTCATACAAATTGGCCTGAATTCAATTATATTAACTAAAGGAAAAAATAAGCATCACTAAGAGCTCCAGTATTCTGGCCTGGAGAATCCCCATGGACAGAGGAGCCTGGCAGCCTACAGTCTATGGGGTCACAACGAGTTGGGCATGACTAAGCAACTAAGCATAGTACAGCAAGAACACCGTTGGTTCCAACATGATCCTGACCAGGGACTGATAATATATTCAGGAGGTAGGATAGCACCAATGTAAGAACACAAGAGCTTTGTTTGAGTAGTTTCGACTTTGTCTATCCTAACCATGGGTGATGACAACTATCAAGGAGATAAGGATATAAGGATCTGTAAAATGTCCCTCTTTGGGAAAAGAAGACAAAATTTTTGAGTAAGAGATAGAATTCAGCAAATGCTGGATTTGCTTCATTATATTAAGATCTTACTGTTATAGCTATAAAATGTATCCTTAATTGCTCCAGAAAAAATAACTTCTTTTGGGAGGAATCTGAAACCCTTCAGCTTCCACTGCTTCTCTCATCTTTTCTTCTTTTTGACTTTGCTGCAGGGTACGTGGGATCTTAATTCCCCAACCAGTGATCAATCCGGTACCCCCTGTGATGGAAGCATGGAGTCTTAACCCCTGGACCTCCAGGGAAGTCCCCACTTTCTCTTCTCAATACAATAATGTTTGAAAAGCAGTTTTTTAAAACGTGAGGTTTCTGAGGAGTGCAGAACTGACTGTCCAGTCAGACTTCATGAGAAATGGAACTGGGTCAGGACCTGGGTCATTCCTAATGCTTCCCCAGAAGCATATGTCCCCTTGGGCTTCCTTCTCACCTTTTCTGCTTGTATCTGCCTCCTCTCTCTTGCCTGGCTTCCTCTACATAAACCGGAACAATCTGCACTGTTGGTCCAAGTCTACGTGCCTCCAGAGCCTACCATTTTCAGGATTTAGAATCCCTTGGTACAAATTCTTAAGAATCTGACTAGCTTAATTCAATTTATAGTTTGATACTTTTCAAAGAGCCTGCTGAAACCTTGACTTTTACATTGCTCACCAAATCAAAAGACTACACCCCCAGCTTCACTTGAATCTAGTGTAGGGTTATGCAATAAGATACAAGCAAAACTATTGTGTGAGTCTTCTGGAAGGTTTCCTTGGGGGTGGATGTGATGATGGGATAACTGGAGCTCCAACTGACATCTTGGAACCACACCCTGGAAACAGCAGAGTGTGAGCAGGAAGAGCCTGGATCACTGATGAATTTCCCACAGCAGCCCAGGACTGCGTAAATCCAGGCTTCTACCAAATGAGAGAAATGCATGCCCATCTTATTTAAGCTGGAGGACTTTCTGTTACTTGCAGCTGAACCTAAACACAATCAAAAATTTCTTCTGATCCATTAACTATAACCAGAGAGACAGGGTAACAGGGATTCTGCGCAGATAGTGAACTCTCAGGTTTGAGCAGATTTCCCAGAAAAAGGGACCTGGGTAGATCAGGCAAACCATTTAGAATATTCATCACAATATTCCATTAGCTTAGTTCCATTGTCATACCACTTCACTCTGTATGGGAGAGAATACTAGGATGCATGAGAAGTTTTAGGGTAGACTGATATCTTAGAATCAGGTATCAGATTGGTGTCTGTGTTGTGACACCATCAGAGTAAAAACTGTAATTCAAGGGAAATTTAGGCTCTGAGTGGTGGAATTGTGGGTAATATGACTGCAAGCCAGGTCTGCAGGTGCCCTGCCCAGGCAGAAGTCAGTTGTTCTGCTAATATTGAAGAAACACTGGTTACATTTTTTCAGAGCTCTGGTTAACTCATTCCCTTTAGCTACTTAGGTCAGTGATTTGTAGATAGCAAAGTCACTCAGGATAATAAAGCCCCCAGGCCTGGTGGCAAACTGCAGAGATTTTTCAGGAAGAAAGAGACCACTCAAACACCTCCACTGGCTTTTCATAAGTGAATGATATCCAGAGGAAACAGGTTTCAAATTTGTCTCCATCATTTACATCCTCAAGAAGAAAGATGAGAGGAATCAAGAAAAATAGTGTAAGTGTTGCTACATTCATTTCAACTATCCGACAACTTATGAGAGTCCTGAAACAGGTTTCCCAGAACTACAACTCCCAGAGGACACAGGTCCCACCAACATTTTCTTCCTTTTCGCTAAAAGCTCTTAATGTATTGAGAAAAAAGATGGTTCGACTATCAGTTGATTTGAATGCATAAACAGGGATGTCGCTCAGTGGTAGAGCACATGAGGCCCCAGGTTCAATCCCTGGCATCTCCAGGCCAAGAGGGTGTGTTTATTTGTGGCTTCCCTGGTGGCTCAAGAAGGAAATGGCAAGAGTACTCCAGTACTCTTGCCTGGAGAATCCCATGGACGGAGGAGCCTGGTAGGCTACAGTCCATGGGGTCTCAAAGAGTTGGACACAACTGAGCGACTTCACTTTCCCTTTCCCAGGTGGCTCAGATGGTGAACAATCTGCCTGCAATGCAGGAAACTCGAGTTCAACCCCTGAGTCAGGAAGATCCCCTAGAGGAGAAAATGGCAACCCATTCCAGTATTCTTGCCTGGAGAATTCCAAGGACAGAGGAGCCTGGTGGGCCCCAGTCCCTGCAATCCCAAAGAGTCGACATGACTGAGTGACTAACACTTTAACATTCAATAAAAGGAACGATCTATATCGTTTTTTAAAATAGCCTTTCTTCTGTATAACCGTGTCCTATTGGACTATGGCCTTTCTGTTTACCTTCCTTTCTTCCAAAGCAAATAAAATCCTCAAAGTCTGTACATAACCTCTGTCTGCTGAAGAAGCATCGTACGTGCATGCTAGTGCCCTCAAAGCTGCTGTATCCCTCAGGGTCACGGGCACAGCCGGTCCTGGCTCAGCCGCAAACGTCAGACCCTTGAAGAAAGGAATTTGACAGGGAAATCTGTTCTCTATGATCAGAAAAAGTTTTAAATGGACTGTAATAGAAAATGGGGGCCCATTCTTGGCCTTAGCATAGTGATCTAAGACTTCAACTTACAAAACAGGAAATCTTTGTGGAAACAAACAATTAAAAAAGGCCAGCCAAAAGAGAAAAACGATGACTATTTATTCAGAGCTTGCTATAGCAAGGGAGTCAGTCACCATCTCTCCAGGGAAGGCAGAAGTGTGGGAAAGCCTTTCAGTGACCAAAGAGAGGACTCCAGGTATGGCCTGAATGGAGGCTCTGAGCGTGGGGAAGCTGTTGGCAGGCTACTAAGAAGTGGGGCATCCTGATGACTCAGTGGTAAAGAATCCACCTGCCAATGCAGGAGAAATGGGTTTGATCTCTGATCCAGGAAGATCTGACATTCCACAGGGCAGATAACCCCAGGCACCAAAACTTCTGGGCCTGTGCTCTAGAGCCCTGGAACCGCAACTACTGAGCTTGCAACCGCTGACCTAGAACCCATACTACACAAGAGAAGTCAGCACAGTGAGAAGCCTGTGCACCGAAACTCCAGCATTATGATGCTCCTGCTCACTGCAACTAGAGAAAAGCCTGCACAGCAAGGAAAAAAATAAAAGCATTAGAAAGAATGAAATAATGCCATTGATAGCAACACAGATGAACCTAGATAGAGAGTGTCATACTGAGTGAAGTAAGTCAGACAGAGGAGAAATAGCATATGACATCCCTTACCTGTGGGATCTAAAAAGAAATGATACAAATGGACTTACTCACAAAACAGAAAGAGACTCACAAGCTTAGAGAACTTATGGTTGCTAGGGGGAAGAATGCGGGGGAGGGATAGCTAGGGAGTTTGGAATAGACAGGTACACACTACCATATTTAAAATGGATAACCAACAAGGACCTACTGTATAGTACATGGAATGCTAC
Organism: Muntiacus reevesi; assembly: GCF_963930625.1. Taxonomy (NCBI): domain Eukaryota; kingdom Metazoa; phylum Chordata; class Mammalia; order Artiodactyla; family Cervidae; genus Muntiacus; species Muntiacus reevesi. The sequence continues at coordinate 37,584,110 of NC_089267.1, read as the reverse complement.
TCAATATTAAGTGGCAGCCTGGATGGGAGGGAAGTTTGGGGGAGAATGGATATATGTATATGTATGACTAAATCCCTTCCTTGTTCACCTGAAACTATCACAATATTGTTAATTGGCTATTCCCCAACACAAAATAAAAAGGGTTTAAACATATGCCTTTCTCCAAAAAAATGGGGCATCCTGCGTGATTGGATAGGGGTGTATTTGACTTTCTCTGGTTGGTCTTAAGTTGGAAACAGGACAAATTTTAGGGGAACTGTCAGTTATTATCCAAGTACTGACCATTTGGGGCCAATCGTTCCAATAATGACTGTTAAGCTTTCTGGATCGTTTACTAGAGACAGCAATTTAGCATCTTACAAATCTGACCTGTAGCAGGCTGGCTCCCTTGCTGGCGATTATAAAGAAGAGGGTGGCTTCCTGGGCCAGCTACTGCAGGATCAGAGTGCCTTTATATATGGTCTGGCCACTGTTCATTTGTATACTCATTGTATACTCTCTAATTCAAACAGGTGGCTGTCTCTGAGCAGCTGAGCTACAGCGAGCAAGGTGGTTCCCAGAATTTCTAGAGAGCCACTTTCGGAAACAGATAATTCCTACTACCTTGCCCAGGAGTGTCTAAGGACACACCTGCTTATGTGAAGACATCACTCTTAGCTCAGTGCCCCGAGGTGCCGAGGAAGAAAGGAGAGAAGAGTGGTTTCAGAAGTGCCAGAGCCCAGTGAGGAGAGGAATGAAGCAGGACTCATAACCCTCAGTCCCAGCTACTGGACAGAACTCTGTGGGTTACGAGTCAATACTGTTCCCAGGGCTCCACCCAACCCCAACGATGCTAATAGAGAAGCGCTTGAATCATTAGTTTTTCAAAACTTCCCAGGTGACTATAACATGCAGCCCAGCAACTGATCAAAATAAACAAACATTTAAGAGAAGAATCACATATTTAACAGTTAGTAAAAATGAAATCAGGGCATGTAGCCATGACCACTGTCTCCAGAAGCCTCTAATTTTTCAGTCTTATAATGTTAGGCTTCAGGAATATAAAACGAAGAGTTAAATTAGAGTAATTGCTTAGACTGTTGCAAATAGGCAATAGTCATAGAGTATGAACCTACCTACAGGAAATGAAAATGCTGCAGGATCTAAACTGTGGGCTTAAGGAAAAACTGAGTACGCTTGACTGCTATAAAAATGAGCAAATCCACCTGTTCCGAGCATTTTCATTTTTAAAGAATATTTTAATTTATTTGGCTGCATCAGGTCTTGGTTGTGGCATGGGAACTCTTAGTTGCAGCATGTAGGATCTAGTTCCCTGACCAGGGATCAAACCTGAGCCCCCTGCATTGGGAGCATGGAGTCTTAGTCACTGTCCCACCAGAGAAGTTCCATCATTTTCATTTTTAACTGCTAAAAAACTGTTAAATGCCCTCTTCAAAACGCTATTTTATCATAACATGTTATTTCTCACAGATCATGTGTAGTGAGTGCATGTATGTATGGATGGGTGAGTGTCTATGTGTGTATTTTCAGTCTATCTGAGCTTGTACATTTCTCAAATACTCTAAACAAAATTTTTAAAAAATTGAAGTTTGGCATATAAACTCTAAAACCTCAGAAGAATCACCCACATACTCCACACACCTCCATATCCAATTTTTATTTCTAACCCTTTCTAAATTTTCAAATGTAGCAGTATTATCTGAATTTGATACAACAACGCCCCCTGATGGAAATGCACAGAAAAGAATCCACTTTTGATTTAACTTGGGAATTTCATTACTGCAAGGGTGATCAAAAGCACAGCGTGCATGCTCTCTGTCTCCATCTTTGTCTCTTCCAACACAGGTTTATTCCACTCCCCACCCCCCCACACACACACAAAATCACATGCAAAAGTTCAATGAACAAAACAACAAGAATGGAGCTGTGCCGGAGGCTCTTTCCCATTCTGTTTGCCAACCCCACACTCCCCCCAAGATGTCTAAAATAGAACTTATTGTTACTAAACATGAGCAATATACTCCCCAAATTAAAATTAGAATTACATATATTTTTTTGATCTTCATGTATACACTTTTCATACACCTTTTTGACAATAACTATAGCATAAACACCATACACATTACATCTTATTACAACTATTTAGGCCCTATATTTAAATTAGATATAGTCAAACTTATTCTCCAGTGTTAAAAAACAAAACAGACTATTATCACTAAAAAAAAATTTCATATATTTCTCCTACACTTCCTTATCTTAATGAATAGCATCTCCTTTATCATTCACTCAGCCAAAAACCCTCATGAGTATTCATAACACACGTGAACAGATTAAAGACCAAGCCAAGAATCCAGACTAGATTTATTAATTCAGTAATTCCAAAGTCATTGTGTCATGAGACATACTCCCACTCCTTCCCAGTACTTTTTAACAACTTGCAGAAAACTCTTTGGTTATATTTCATTCAGAGTGATTGTTCCATCTTAATTAGCAAATTAGCTCTTTGGCCGCACATGAAATTCAATCTTCAAAAATGCTTAGGCAAAGTCAACCAGCCAACGAGCCACCTCTCAATCATTTGTGGTAATGGAAAGTACGCCCCTTAGGTGGCTGACCCCAGACAGCAATTGAGTTGATGCCACACCTGTAAGCAACAACATCATCTCTATCTTCTACCATCTGCCAGCTGAGGGGAAGTAGAGGTTGCCATTAATACTAGCAGGAATCATCCTTTGTCCTTCCACTAAATGGAACGAGCCTGAATTGTATATTGCTGTGTAATTTTAAAGGATTACAGTGTTCACTTGACTACAACCTATGAGCATCACAGGCGGCTCTGCAACTGACAGTGAGTTAAGTGTTTTCCATACATTATCTCCTCCTGTGGATTTATAAGCCAAAATAATATATCAAAATCCTTGCATCCATGTGAATTAGCATAGATCCTTGGACCTGAGATCTAAAAGAATTCTTTCTAGCAAGTATTTTTTTTAAACAAAAATAAAGCTTAATGCCCTATGTCATTAGGGCATTATGTCATTAGAGCTAGTACTAACTAGTACTAAGTTAGATCAGTAGTAGGTTTAAGTCTACTGATACCTATTGCATCAATTCTAATTTTGAAAACAAAATCAAGTCCAATTAAACTTTCATTCAACAGAAAAGTTACTTGAATCTCTTCTGGTACTTAAGTTATATTTTGATTAATAGATTCTGGGGCCGTTTGCTATCATTTCGGGTCACCTACAGCTTTGATTTGGGAGCAGGAGTCCTAAGAACTTGGACACACTCGTTCACCAGCCTGGTGGCCTCCAGAGCAGTGCCCCAGTGCATGGCGATGCCCCCACTGCCATGGCCATAGTGATGGACCACAGGTAGCCTCCTGCTGCCCTGGGCTAATAGCTCTTTCTCCAGCCGTACGCCTGGCCTAGAGGGCCTCAAACCCACTTTCTCTCTTAGGTCATAGGCCCCACGGAGAGAGGGCTCGAGGGCACAGCATCGGGAAATAATCTCTTTGCTAATTTCTGCATCCGGGAACAAATTCCAGTCTCCTTTTTGCCTAGTGCCACCCAGGGTTACATTGGATACACCGGGGTAAATATATGTCAGCCCACTGCTATCTCGGATAAAGTGCTTCACCCAGGGAGCCTGCACTTTGAGTACTTGGCCCCTCACTGGGAAAATCTCTGCGTCTCCTGCAAGCTGCCTGCTTCCAAGGCCTGAACAGTTGACCACGATGTCAAAGGACGGGTGAAGTTCCCACAGGTCTTCTATTCGTCGGGTGAGTATCAGGCCCCCGCTTCCTTTAACCCTAAGGAGAACAAGAAACCATGAGGCGAGCCTTACCAGCGTCCTGCTCAACAGAACTTCAGCAGAAGTGACAGACAGGAATTCAGAAACAAAACGGAGATGACCGTCCAATGAGCAAATACTTCCAGCGCTTCCAGGGCCCGAGCAGGTCAAATTCTACCTGAGTGCCTCACATCCTTGCAAACCAGAGATTCCTAAAGTTGAACCTAAATAAAAACCTATTTCAGAAACTCAAAGCAAACTAGATGCTTCATCCTTTTTATGTTTAATGGAGTTCCTATATCATTCTCATGCTCGTGTGTACTCACTCATGTTCTACTCTGAGACCCCATGGCCTGTAGCCTGCCAGGCTCCTCTGTCCAAGGAATTTTCCAGGCAGGAATACAGAAGTGGGTTGCCGTTTCCTACTCTAGGGGATCTTCCTGACCCAGGGATCCAACTCGTGTTTCTTGCATTGGCAGGCAGGTTCTTACTACTGCACCATCTGGGAAGCCCAATATTATTCTAGATGCTAAATAAATATCAGGTTAACCTGATGTATTTTTTTAAAAACCCAAGCACTTTTGGTTTATGGCACTTATTCAGCTCTTAGGTTTACTGCCTCCAACATTTTTGTCTCATATTGTTAACTCTTGCATGTTCCTTTGTGATACCCTCATCTCCCTAAGATGGTTAGGCTCATGTACACCGTCCCCCACTTACATCTCCCACAGGGGTGCCAGCATGAGAGGAACACAAGATATTTGCAGCTGATGGACGAAGTAACAGTCGTGGTTGGTAATGATTTTTCAGACCAAGTTGTCAATAGTGAAATAGTTTAGCTGTGTTATAGGGGTGACACCTCCCTTGCCTGCTTCAGAGATGGTTGTGAAGTTCAGATGAAATAATGGGCATGACAGTGCTTCACAGGGGCTTTCCCTGGTGGCTTAGCTGGTAAAGAATCAGCTTTGCCTGCTGATGCAGGGAACACAAGAGACTTGGGTTTGACCCCTAGGTTGGGAAGATCCCCTGGAGAAGGCAATGGCAATTGGCTCCGGTATTCTTGCTGAGAGAATCCCATGGACAGAAGAGCCAGGTGGGCTACAATGCATGGGGTCACAAAGAGTCAGACACGACTGAGCAACTGAGCACGCACATGCTTCACAAGATATAAACAAGACAAATTCTAGGAGACCCATACCAATAAACTAAAATTTCTCAAGAGGAAGACAATGTCTTATGCTTCTCACTACACCTATGACCCAGCTCAGCACCCAATACCTAGTGAACTTGACACGAATGTTAGGTGATACTGAAGACAGTATGAAATCCTGGTTTGGGTATATGACGATTAATTCTATGGTTTGGCTTGCCTGCACCATGGAGGTACCCAGATAGTTAGCCAAACATTCTCTTGGGTGTTTCTATGACTATATTTTAGACACAATTAACATTTACATTGGTAGGCCGAGTAGAGTAGATTGCCCTCCTTCACGTGGGTTTCAACCAAACAGTGGAAGACTTGAACAGAACAAAAAGGCTGACCTTCCTTCTGCTGGACTGCATTCAGGCTGGAATGTCAGGTTTTTCCTGTCTTCAGACTCAGGCTAAAACATTGGCTTTTCCTGGGTCCAGTGTTTGCCAGCCTTCAGACTGGAACCATACAGCATTATCTCTCCTGGGTCTCCAGCTTGCCAACTCACCCTGTAGATCTTAGGACTTGTTAGCCTCCATAACTGTGTGAACCAATTCCTTATGATAAATCTCTTTATATATATATATAATCTATTGATTCTGGTTCTTTGAAGAATCCTAACAGATTGAGAATGGTACCACATTGGCATCCTCGCTTCAAGCCTGAAGCAGGATATTTTATTAACAGCAATCAGAAAATTAACTATTTTCAGTTCATTTGTATGAAGACGAGGAGGAAAAAACTAATGGAAAATCTCAGTTGGCAAATAATGCTATGCATGTAGATTCAGAGGGAAAAACCACTCTTTATTCTTAGAGATGCAATGTAGCTGTTAATATATTATAACATATATAATATACATTATATATATGATATGATATATATTATATATATTCTGGTGCCAAGAATATAAATATTTTATAATGTATTTAATATATTATAAATATATTTAATATATTTAAAAATCACAGAATTTTTAAAATGCATTTTAGGTTTAAAAAGCAATTAAATATATAGCATATAACTCTCTCCTCCATATATAGTCTAATTTTAACCTGAAAGTTTTAACCTCATCCAATGACCATCCCTACTGCTCACTCATTCTGTTGCAATGCATATTCTAATAAAATAAACTGCAATAAGTGGGAACTAAATTCTATCTCCTACTTCTCAGAAGACCAATCTCTGCCTTGTGCATGCCACAAACTTGTCTGTTTTAATTGACCTAAGCCCTGTTCAGGCACAGAGCAGCTTCTGGTCCCTTTGGGGAGGAGACCAGGCTTCTGTGGGCAGAGTGGTCTGGAGGGGAGCAGCCGTGCACCCTTAGCCAGTCCAGCAGGGGGGGTTTTCCTTCTGCAACTGTCTTAGGGCAGCGGCTGGAGGCCCAGTGGAAGCCCCCAAGGCCATTGCAGCACACCTCTTCCCTATTAACCTTATTGCCATCATCAGAAAAAATAAACACCATCATTTCCCACTTTCCTGGCTGGTGCCCTCCCACCTCATCTTTGCATGACCAGGGAGAAAGCCTTGTGGGGGATGGGGGGAAGGGGTGAAGCGTGCTCACATTAGACCTGTATCTGAGGCCAATTTTTGCCCATGGCTTGTCTGGTTAGTGGCCAGCGGCCAATGCTGGGAGAAGCAGGAATTCTCTAGGGCCCTGGAAAAGGAAGCCTGTGCGCTAGCAGGCACAGGGTATGTAGGATGTGGGGAAGCAGGTGTCCAGTGTGCACAGGAAGGGACCTTTGCAAGTTGGACATTTGTAAGGCAGAGGCGACCTGTCTCCTGCCTGACGCACAATCCACATTTCTGTCCATCTGCCGAGGGAGTGGTGTGGGCTCTGCTGTCAGTCAGGCCAGGCAGGAGAACAGAAGCTGTAGGAGACGCAGGACTGGAAAGTAAGAGAGAAGATGCCATAGAGGAGAGAGAAGGAAGAAGCTCAGTGTAGTTAATGCTGCGCTCCGCACCGGGCCACGGAATTAAGACACGGCCCTCTGGAAAGAAGGCAATGCACCAGAATTACAGGGCCCCCAGCACTGAAGTGGGGCACCCACTTTCTGAATGCCGCCCAAGACAGGACCATCCTGCTCCAGCTGGGATGATTTATTTAGGTAGGATGCCTGGAGAAGAGACAGGTTCAGTTGACGTACTGCCTCTATGATTCATTTCCTGGAAGGGCAAGTACAAAGCAGCAGAATATGACTCTACTGGCCAACGATGTAAAACATGATCTGCATGACTGATTAACCTTCAGGGGGTTTTGTTCGTTTGTTTGTTCTGGGTATTACCGGGTATACTTTTTTGTTTTTGAGGAGACGATTTCTTCTGTTCTTTGAAAAACACTAAAGATCTATGTTGTGGTTAAGAACAATTTTTTCTTTCCTAGAAATTAATATTGTTTCAGAAGGCTAGAGCTTAGACTGAAGGCACTGTTGTGTGGCTTGCTGAGTGAAATGCCCATTTTTGAGTCAGAATGCTTTAGGCTGAACACTCGCATTGTGTGGCAGGGGTGTAGGAGGCGACAGAACAGACCCTGGGTGTGAGGAACAAGCAGGGATTGTGTGGCTCCCCAGCTGGGTCATCCCCATGGTGGAGAGCGGGTGGCAGCCCCCAGAGCGAGCCCCAGGATCCCACGCCCTCACCACAACACGGCCCGGCCTCCCTCTCGGCCTGAGGTCCTTGATCTGAGAGGCTTGCCTTGGGCTTAGAGGAGTCCCAGCCCTAGAATCTTCCTCAGATATGAGCCTCCTCCTCCTCTACACCGGCCTTCCGGTCAGATGCCAGGGCCTGAGGGAAGGGGGGAGAGCTAATCGTACAGAGAGGAGGCCCCTGCATGCCCCCTCACTGGGGTGGGGGCAGGGTATGAGGAAGCCTGAGATATTACAGGCCTAAGGGGCTCAAAACGTGGGGGGATGGACAGCTAGGACAAGGGTCTCCTCGTGGCTTCCCTGCAGTGTGTACTGTCTGCCTGAGGCACTCATGTTCCCACCCACTGTCATGGTCGAGGTGTGTATCAAACACAAAGACCTTAAAAGGCCTCCCCAGGACTCTCTGGGCCATGAGCAGCCCCTCGGGCCTCTTCTCCTTGACTCTGTCACCTAAAACCAGACAGGAAGCAGCGTGCTCCAAGGCACGAACCCCGGCTGGCTGGTCACCAGGCCTGAGGGTGTTGCAGTCAGGAGGTGGCTCCCTCTGGCACAAAGTACCACTTTTATTTTAAGTAAAGCAAAATGCTGACAGCAGGCTTCCAACTAATGAGAAGGTATCAGGATTTTCCCCAGGCCTTCAGATTCCACGCTTAGGCCTGAAAATAAGGCTATAATGGAAATAAGGGGTCAGTTTTCTAGAAGGTGATACTTTAGAAGCAGGCAGAACAAACTGTTCAGGTACAACGTTCAGAACAAACGTTCTCATGTGCAACTAGTTGAGGGTGGCCCAAAATAAATATGCATATATTGACAGTAAAGCTCTATAACTTCTGACTTGCCTAATGATTTCCCCTTAATTTTATTAAGATAAATGATACCTTAACTAGGTATCAATAGCATTGGCACTACCAATGTTCTTTTTCTAGGCATTCTTATAAAGACAAAAGTGCAACACTATATAACCTTGCCACTCAGAAAAGATGGTGATGCTCTGAAAACTGGAATGTTGGCTAATGGGTAACTCCATCACATGATGGCTCAAATCTTCATTTATCAGCTGATATACAGTGGTTTAAATTTCACATATAAACAGAGGTTTATGGGCCAGCAAACAAGGCACAAAAGTGTAGGTTTTATGAAACTGGAACTTAAAAAAAAAAAAAAAGAAAGTCCCATATAAATTGCTGAGAGGTAAAAGTGAGATGAGCACTTACAAAACTACAAAAATATATCATGATGTTCCCAACATGTGCCTAACAGACTTAGGTTCCTTCCTCTGTGCTCCCAATCCACCCTCATAAATTTGTATTTAACACTCATCATACATGTTACTGTAATTGTTAATTACCATGTATATCAATACACATACACACACATACACCGTCACCCTCAGTAGAACTGACTAGCTTCTAGTACAGTGCTAGGTATATACAGAAGCTCAACAAAGAATTGTGGAACTAATTATTCCATTTAATTATCCTATATCCTATACCAGGGACTAAGTCATTGTTGCCACTGCTTACCTCAAGTCACTTTTCCGACTTTTATATAACAATTTGCATTATTCCTATGCATCTACCAAATATACCGTTTCAGGTACTAAAAGGGCCAAAGTTTCACAACCCTCAACATGCTTGCAATTTCCAGATGAAACAAGAGAGATTTATTAATGTGTCTTAAATAATGATACCCTTGATGTGTCTCCTAACCAACTGGAACAGGAAGTCCTGAAAACCAAGCCAAAATACAAGTTCTTGGAATTTGGGCTGAACTTGGTAAGGAAGTAATTACTTAATTTAGATAAGCCCTCAGTTTTAAAGTCCTTGTTGATAACAAAATAAAATAATGGAGTTATTGTCTTTTTCATTAATGAGAAAAAAAATTCAAAAATAATGTATAATAAACCTCAGAGTCTCTAAAGAATGAGAGTAAATCCTATCATTTTATAGCTGGAAGCATAATTCTCCAAACATCTCACTTTATAGATGAGGAAACTAAGATTCTGTTCCAATGAGGGGGTCTTAGTGGTGGGGAGACAGCGACCAACCCTTGCGTCAGGGTACCCAAGGAAGCAGAAAATGGACGTGTTACTAACTTGGGTGTGACTCACTCCTTGTGACACAGTGTCTCACAGACTGTTTACTCAGCCCTAGCCATTAATGCACAACAAGGAACGGTGCACAGAAGCTCTGAGGGGCAGCAGAGAATTTTCAGTCTCTGTGTTATGAGAAGGTATGAAGGTTTTTGTGGGTAGGACAGACAAAGGAAGCAGTAAAGTGCATGTTGACCAACCTTTTCTGCAACCACGGGAAGTAGGCAGGGCCTTCACATTTGAGTGTCGTAAAAGCATGACCAAACACATGTTGGGGGAATTTCTTCAGCTCATCCTTGGTCATCTTTCGAAATCCTAGCACCACATCAGCCCAGTATGGCACTTCTTCAGTAGGAATGCTCCGAAATATCTGCCAACTCAAACACATTAAGTGGAAAAACTTCCTGAAGTTTTATGAGATTTCTAGTAAAATCCATGTGACATTCTCTAAAGCATTTTAAAAACACACTTCTTATGCCCATACAGAGGAAATAATAATCTATTCTTCTGTTCACTTAGGTTCATATAAATCAGTAGCTTAATTTAAAATGTTCAGGGTCAGGGGAGGGCAGGCATTGGAATAAGACGTTTAAAAAGCTGTGTGTCTTTTAAAGATTGAATTTAACTTTCTTTTTCTAAAAAGCTCTTGCCCAGATTTTCTTTCTTTCATTATGATGATGCATCTGGGGGGAAACATTTTTCTGTTTTGCATAATGCAAACATAAATGTAAACATAAACATAAACTGTAAACAAATCATCAAATAATCAAAAGTTTAAATGTTGGCCTCAATTTCAAACAAAATATATGTTAGAATAAGCAATGGGGGGGAGTACAGGAGACAGGGGTGTGAATTATGAGTGAAGATGTAAATGATCACATTAAGTCCCTGATAAGAGAGGCCAGGATTTGTCAGGAGAAGCCCTGTATCCTTTTTTTTTTTTAATTGGAGGCTAATTGCTTTACAATATTGTGGTGGTTTTTGCCATACAGTGACATGAGTCATCCACAGGTGTCCACGCGTCCCCCATCCCGAGCCCCCTCCCACCTCCCTTCCCACCCCATCCCTCTGGGTTGTCCCAGTGCATTGGCTTTGAGCCCCCTGTTTTGTGCATCGAACTTGGACTAGTCATCTATTTCACATATGGTAATATACATGTTTCAATGCTATTCTCTCAAATCATCCCACCCTCGCCCTCTCCCACAGAGTCCAAAAGTCTGTTCTTTATATCTGTGTCTCTTTTGCTGTCTCATGTGTAGGGTCATCCTTACCATCTTTCTAAATTCCATACATATGCGTTAATATACTGTATTGGTGATTTTCTTTCTGACTTTCTTCACTCTGTATAATAGACTCCAGTTTCATCCACCTCATTAGAACTGATTCAAATGCATTCTTTTTAATAGCTGAGTAAAACTCCATTGTGTATATGTACCACAACTTTCTTATCTATTTGTCTGCCGATGGACATCTAGGTTGCCTCCATGTCCTAGCTATTGTAAACAGTGCTGCAATGAACACTGGGGCATACGTGTCTCTTTCAATTCTGGTTTTCTCTGTGTGAATGCCCAGCAGTGGGATTGCTGGGTCATACCCTGCATCTTTAAGTCATGGTTGGAGCTGATGAGGCTGGAATGAAATCAGCTGTTAATAAGAAGCCTGTAATCATGCTACCAATAGCTGCTAGGCATATCTTTGGATTTATAAGTATTGGGTTCTTTATTTACATCAATAGGAATAAACTTATAAAGCATGGCTGCTCTAAAATAGTGAGGAAAATCATTTGAGTGCTATACATGGTTACTAATGGTGTGGTCATTAAGGTACTGGAATTTATATCTCTAAGTGATTCATTCAACACAGGCCCTGTGGAAGATGTAAAGATTGTTTGCTGCAGGTCTAAATACCAGGCTTTCTTTCTGTCTCATTCTGCACACTCTCCTGGACTAGATCACCCACTTCTCTCTTTTCATCTACAGGCCAAATATGCAGAAGGCTACATCTCCACCTCTCTTCTTTCTCCTGAACTCCAAAACCAGATCCAGACCCATGTTGCCTACTCCCTGTCAGATAAGTCTACCTCTATGTCTCAGATATTTACCCCATGCTCATAGTAGGCACTGAGTAATATTTTCTGTTAAACTCTAAAGTATGTTAAGATCATTCTAAATTCTAAAATAATTTCAGATTTCCTCTCTTACCCAGACACCAGAATAACACCAGCATCTTCAGCTTCTGCAGAATTGACTATTGCAAACAGGTGATCAAAAGTCTCTTTGAACCACTGCTTCTGCTTCTGAATTGGTGTGTCTGTGATGGTGGAGAAAAGCAAAGCAGAACAAAAAGGGAAATTATGACAATGACTGTGCTTCAGAGAAGCTTCTTCCTACAAACTGGCAAAAACTAAAAAGGCAGGGAGAAACATTTAGACAAAGTACCACATCATGGTGTACAATGACTGAAGTTTTGAATGCTGACATGCTCTATCAGAGTCAGTTCATATAATCACTAATCAACAGAGGGGAAATCAACCAATGAGGGCAAAATCTAATACACAGGCCACCTGCAAAGGGGTCTTTGGCACTCATTGTATTCCAGAGGCCCTAGAAATGTCCATAACCAACCTGAGCCAAGTTAGCTGATCTGGCTGAGGCAAGCAGCTGGCTACACAGTTGAGATGATGAGAGAAATAACCCAGGGCCTCTTTCCTGGAAGCTGAAAACACAGAAGGAGACAAAACGAGATCTTTGGGGCCCAGATCAACCAGGTCGAAGAACAGACGGCATATGAGTGGGAAACCCAGGCTGCTCACCCTCCTGATACAAGGAAAGGAGGACTGCATTGTGAAACTGAGCTCCCTACAGCCCCATCCAAGGCTGCCATTACCTCCATCCCCCTCCATCCATGGAGTCACAGACCAGCTTGGAGCAGCATTCCTGGGGTCAGCAGGGGTGTCCAGGGACCACGCCAGGAACCCCCTCTCTGTCAGAGCCCTGTGGACCAGTGTCCCCTACCCCCCAGGCATCCTTGCCACTGCACAAGGGATTGGACCTGGACACAGCTTCCAGAAGGATTCAAGGCCTGCCAGAGAGGAAATCAGGATCAGGGTTCAAGCCCCAAAAGAATAGTGCCCAGTGTAGGCACAGAGAGCAAGCCTGACCCAGAAGCGTAGACAAATCTATGGATGGAATATTTGGCCATCTGACCCCTGAGAGAGGGTCATGAAAGAGAGACCAGGGTCAGAGTCCAGGATGTAGGGACTGAGGAACAGTAATCCCGAGGGGCTGAAATGTGGGGGAGACACAGAGCAGACAGGGGCAGCAGAGCAAAGAGGATCCTGGGCCAGCTTTGCTTGGAGAGAAGTCCCTAGAGCTCACTGGAAGTAGAGATGAAAAGCCCCTGGAGGCACCCTGCTTCCAAGTGAATGGGGGCATTTCCTTAGTAGGGTTTGAAGCAATTCACTTGTTCAGGAGCCAGGAAATGTTTCTTTACTAGTGGATCTCTGCTATTGTCTTTAAACAAGTGCCCATGTGAATGCATTCTCAAAACTGCAGACTGGATGAACTGGTTCAGAAATAAGGAGGAAATAAAAAAAAAAAAAATAAGCCACAAAGAACTGAATTAGACCTCATATGGATTACACACCAACAATCTAAGCCAGTGCCTGAGGATATACAGAAATGTATCCTCCTTTCCCACTCCAAACTTGAAGACACAGAATAGTGGCTGCTACTCACACTGCAAAAGTCATCTCAAAAAACAGACAATCCCAGTTCAATGGTGAGTAAAGCAAATCTGGTGACCTAATTGATGTTCAAGTGCTGGTAAAAGAAAACCGTAGCCAGACTAGCAGTAGTAACAGTAGAAAATGTCGACATACAGAATTGCTGCCATCAAAAAGTCTACAGACAATAAATGCTGGAGAGGGTGTGGAGATAAGGGAACCCTCCTACACTGTAGGTGGGAATGCAAACTAGTACAGTCACTATGGAGAACAGCGTGGAGACTCCTTAAAAAACTGGAAATAGAACTGCCATATGACCCAGCAATCCCACTGCTGGGCATACACACCGAGGAAACCCGATCTGAGAGAGACACGTGTACCCCAGTGTTCATTGCAGCACTGTTTACAATAGCCAGGACATGGAAGCAACCTAGATGTCCATCAGCAGATGAATGGATAAGAAAGTTGTGGTACATATACACAATTACTCAGCTATTAAAAAGAACACATCTGAGTCAGTTCTAATGAGGTGAATGAAATTGGAGCCTATTATACAGAGTGAAGTAAGTCAGAAAGAAAATCACCGATACAGTGTATTAATGCATATGTATGGAATTTAGAAAGATGGTAATGATGACCCTATATGCAAGACAGCAAAAGAGACACAGATGTAAAGAACAGACTTTTGGGCTGCCGCCATCGTGCCAGCCCCTCGGGTCTCAACGAGGCCGGGTGACGCTCCAGAATGGGAGACAAGCCAATTTGGGAGCAGATTGGATCCAGCTTCATTCAACATTACTACCAGTTATTTGATAATGACAGAACTCAACTAGGCGCAATTTATATTGATGCATCATGCCTTACGTGGGAAGGACAGCAATTCCAGGGGAAAGCTGCCATTGTGGAGAAATTGTCTAGCCTTCCATTCCAGAAAATCCAGCACAGCATCACGGCGCAGGACCATCAGCCTACACCAGACAGCTGCATCATCAGCATGGTTGTGGGCCAGCTCAAGGCCGATGAAGACCCCATCATGGGGTTCCACCAGATGTTCCTATTAAAGAACATCAACGATGCTTGGGTTTGCACCAATGACATGTTCAGGCTTGCCCTGCACAACTTTGGCTGACCTCCTCCCAGCCAGGCACTCATGCTGTTTCCTCCTCCCTCCTCTTCCCGATACTATTCACACTCCTCCAGATGCTCCAAATATCATTCACAAATGAGCAGGGCCGCGGTGGGCGTGGGCGCAGTGCGCTGCTGCTACCGAGGTGTTGTGCATGATGTTTGGACGCTAGACTAGTTGCATCTGACAGGAGAAGTTTGTGTTGTACCAGCGCATGCCTTGGAAAGACTTAAGTAATACAAAAGGTTGTCTTTTTTTTTTTTTTTTTTTTAATCTACTGACAAGTTGCTCTAGTAACCCAAAGAAGTGAAGGAGAAAGCAGCTGCCTCACCGCCCAGATATTGATTTGTTCAGATGTTTCAATGCCTCATGATACAATAAAACCACGAAAATTTTCTTAACAGTTTAAAAAAAAAAAAAAAAAAAAAAAAAGAACAGACTTTTGGACTCTGTGGGAGAAGGCGAAGGTGGGATGATTTGAGAGAACAGCATTGAGACATGTATCACCATACGTAAAATAGATGACCAGTACAAGCTTGGATGCCTGAAGCAGGGCACTCAAAGCCGGTGCTCTGGGACAACCCAGAGGGATGGGGTGGGGAGGGGGAGGGAAGTAGGGGGAGGGAAGAAGGAGGTGGGTTGAGGATGAGGGGGACACATACGCCCCCATGACTGATTCATGTCAATGTATGGCAAAAACCACCACAATATTGTAAAGTAACTAGCCTCCAATTAAAATAAATTAATTAATTTTTAAAAAGAAAATGTCAACGTAGCACTTACTGTGTCCCAGCACTCTTCTAAATGCTTTACAAGTATTAACTCATTTAATCTTTATAAAAAAACCCTATGGAACAGGATGAACCCCATATGGTATTGACATCACTGGGGCTGGTTCAAAAGAAGCTCAGGGAGAAAACCAAAGTCTATCGGCAGCACTAGAGAGAAAGACCTTGATCCAGGGGCCCTGACCACCCAAAGGGCAAGCTGGGCCTCCAGGACTGAATGAACTCCCAGGTGAGCCTCCTTCTTTGAAGATGATTCCATGATTATTGTGCAGCCTTCTCACCACTCACCTGGGCCTGACGCAGCAAGGAAATGCCTGGAAAATGGACACCAGGTCTCTGGTCACAAGAAAGGCATCCAAGTGAACTAGCCTTCTGTACACACACCAGGCTCCTGTGCTCATTTCCTGCAAGGCAGCTCCTAGGAGGTGTACCAGCACCTGCTGCTGACAAAGCCAAGTTCCTGGACGGCAGTGCTGAGGCCACAGCCCTTCCTACCCTGGCAGAAGATGGGTTTATTCTCTGTTAGGTGAAACAGGGGGATTTTGGGGGTAGGAAACCCCAAGCACAGTCAAGGGTCGGGATACCATAGTAAAACCAAGCGTATTAAGGGAACACATGCAAATTGGATGCTAAGACCCCAGACCGCTTCTCCTCCTCCTTCTAGAATGCTGCCAGCCAGGCCTTCACCCACCCCAGCCAGGGGGACAGAAAGCCTCTTCTCTGGGGAACATGACCTACCCAAGAAGAAAGACTAAATACAATGACATCAGAGGTTCCCCAACCAAACAGCTCCCCCAACTCAATGCAATGAGTCTCAAGATAACAAGCGCTACACAAGGCTCAAAAACTCCTGTCAGGACCCTGCTCCTAAATGTCAACAGACAGGTAAAGATGACCACAATGCCAAGGAAAACCTGTAACATGAAAAATGAGTTCATCAAATAAAAAACACAACTTGGAGACAAAAGAAACTGTGCAGGGAGAAGAAACTTTTGAAACCATTACTAGTGTCTTCAGAAAGATAAGATGGCAACCATACAACATAAACAGTATGTTAGAACACAGGGAAATTTAGAGACGAAAAAAGAGCTTTGGAATATTAAAAGGCAATAGGAGAAATAATAAATCCAACAGCAAGGGAAAAGAAAAAATTGAGAAAAATCTCCCAGAAAGTAAATAAAAAGAGAAAGAGAAATAGGAAGAGAAAAAAGCTAAGAGTATGGGAGGATCCAACCAGGAGGCCCAGCATAATAGCAATTCCAGAGAGATGCAGAGACAGCAGGAGGGAGGTAACTCAGAGATTGTACCTTGAACTGGAGACACGAGTTTCTGGATTAAATGGACATGGCAATTCATAGTCCAGATTGGTGGGGCAGTTGGGGGGACAGTGGTGGTAATAATTTATAACCATTTGCCTACTTAGAATATGTTCTTGTATAACTTTGATGCAAAAACAAAAACTAAAATTAAAGGGGAGAAAAGAGAGTGGAAATGAGGAAATGGAGACAGTGGGTATAAACTTCATTAGTTGCAAAGTGATTTTGTTTCCTATTAAATTCTGTTTCCTCCTCCTCCCATTTCTTATGAAGAATACAAAATGGAAAAGATGCATGGACATGTTTTTAAAAATTAATGCATTTTTAGTCCTGAATACACATTGACCAATTTTTTTTATACTGGCTTAGAAGTGAGGATAATGCTAGTCCCATTACAAGTATTTTCTGACTTGATGGTCATTACTGTGGAAAGATTAAGTTACCAACTGTGGTAGCCATTAGTGCTGTTCACCAAATACTTCTGTCTGTCTGCCTTCTAGGAGCCTTATAGAATTGTACTTCCTAGCTTCTTTCTGAAGAGTGGAAGCATGTGACTGGCACTGGCCAATGAGCTGTCATCATAAGTGATGAATGTTGCTTCCTGATCAGAGCATTTAATTGCTAAGGCAGGTGCCCCAGAGCTCTCATCCAGTCAGCTACAGGCATTAACCACATTTAAGACTGTGGCTGCTTCATCAACCTAGGCCCCTGGGTGCTGAACAAAACCCTTGGTGATATCCAATCCACATATAGTATGAGTGAAAAATAAACCTTCGCTTTTTAAGCTGCTAAGATTTGGAGGTTCTTTCTGTCCTGCAACATACCTGAATCTTTCCTAACAGATGAACCAACAAGATGTCAAAGGCACACATTACATTTACATGCACATCCAGCTGTCTTTGTCAACGGCAGTCCACCAACATCAACACCATTCTATCTCACATCTATCATATCTGACAGAGGAGCAAAAATCCCTCTCTCACCTGGATAAGTAGGAGGAATAAGCATTCCGGCTGCCACATCACTCGTGGTCTCAGGAGTGAATTTGTCTGAAATGACTGTAATGGAGCATCCTGGGACCATTTTGGAAATGCACACAGCAGTCGAAAGCCCCATCACGCCAGCCCCCACAACTGCAATCCGTACTGTATCCATGGGCCTGTGAGGAGGCAATGTATGTGAGCTGCAAAACCTTGTTTTAAGAATTAGTCCTTCCTTGGGAATTCTCTGATTGTCCAGCGGTTAGGACTCCACATTTTCCCTGCTGAGGATGTAGGTTCAATTCCTGGTTATGGAGCTAAGATGCTGCAAGTCATGTAGCATGGCCAAAAAAGGGGCCGAGGGGGAAAGAATTATTCTATCCAGAACAAAGTCTGGCCCTGAGGGTTCTTTCCCTAGGTCCGCAGCCTCTTCAAATCTGACCTTTCCTGCCAGCATTTCTCACGGGATAAAGAAAGCTCCTGTGAGCTCTCTTCCCATTAAAAGTGAGGGCAAGAAGGTCTCCATTGGAGTTTAGACATTAGCCTCAAACCAGCCTGGAGTTGTCTTGAGAACACAGGACAGGCAAGTAGGTCTGCATTTGGGAGGAGATTTCTACTGATTCCTAAAGTACCTTCCCTGTGGGCACGGCCAAGGGAAGGTGGGTGAAGTCAGCGAGGTGGACAAGAGCAGCAGGACTGCTGCGTCTGCTCCCAGAGACCTCCTTCGGAGCAGCCACTGAAAGGGCATGGCTCACAGGCAATTTAGAACTCAGCTCTTACTGTTTACAAACTGCTTTTTAATTGTAACGATGTGACACAAGGTCTGAACCACTGAACCCAGCATCTCTTCTCCTGCTCTCCACTCTTAACTGGAAACCAACTCCCCTCACCCACACCCCAACCCTCCAGTCTCTGTAACATTCCAGTCCTCAGACCTCACCCTCTAAGAGCAGGCTTTCCAGATAAGGAGCCTGGATTCCTTCACAGATTTGAGTTCTGATTCTATAACCTGGGGCGCAACCGTGAGCTCCTCGCCTCAACTTCCTCATCTCTAAGCCAGGCCACGTGAGTTCTTTATTAGCTCTTGCAGGTGGTAAATAAGGGATGCACTGAGGTTGTCTCATAAAGGAGACTTCTTCTGAGAGTTCATATAGAAATGCAGGAGACAGACATCCAGGGCCTGGGCTGGGCATCCTGAAACTGTCTTTCCAGGGTAGAAACAAGAGGATTGATGAGGGCTCAAAGCCCTCCCATCCCTCACCTCAGCAGCAGGAGTCCACTGAGCCCTGCCCACTGTCAGCTCCCGAGTCCCCCTATGCGTCCCTTCTTATCTTTCCACTTCTGGTTCCTGCTAACTTCCCCTAATAGGTCTCAGGTGGAACCTCCAGAGAGAAAAAAATGCAATTAGTCCAGTTGGTCGTCATCATCCCTATTAAACAAAGCTCTAGCCCCAGCCCAGCTTATCGGGCTGAGAGAGCCTCTAAATTTGTCCTTGGCACGATTGCCCGTCCTCATCCAATCAGCAATAGCCAGGGCATCAGGTCACGTGGTACAAATCATGGCCACCTGCACATAAAATTCACCTTTTCTCAGGAGGGGCGGGGCGGCTCCTTCACTGTGAGCAGGGCAAAGGCAGTCAGGGCTCGCTTCTCTCTCTGAAGCTCTCCGGCACTGAGGTATTTCAGAGTCTTCCAGTGTGGTTTAGTGCATGTTATTTCGGTTTCTCAGGCATTATGCGGTTTCCTCAGCCGTACGTTTGTCTGATTGCTCCCCAGTGGGCTGGCTCGCTGAGAAAGGACAGGATGGCCAGGGCAGGGGGAAGAGACGGGAAGGGTCCCGGGGAAGCGGCAGACCTAGGTGCGAGGGGCAAGCTTTTGGAGCGTGGCCCCGTGCATGTCCCCCAGAGGCAGAAGGCAGACACCTGTCCCCTTACCAGCTTCCTTATTTCACAATGGTCTCCCCTTCCCAGAAACTTTCTTAAAATAGCACAAATAAATTGAGAGGGAAAGTAACCCATGGCTGAGAATATCCAGCTACCAGGAAAGAAAAAATGACCCAGCAAGGTAGGTACTTTCTGGCCCAGTGACCTGTGAATCACTGTCACCTGACCCCACGGAGACATACCCGAAACTCATGGAGTAGGTCCAGAACCACCCCTGAGCCGAAAGCAGGGAGGATTCAAGTACCTGTCTCTGAAAAAGCAGCCTTGGAACCCACAGAAAGCTCTGGCAGCAGCACTTGTTTTCCCAGCTAGTGGCTGGTCTAGCGCCCTGAGGGCCAGGAAAAGCAGAACTGCTTCCCATTGGGGAGCTTATTAAGGACATTCCCTCTTCGCTTAACCTCCATTGGCCCATTCGCCTGTGTCTCTGTCACTTATTCTCCAGAGAAATGAGCGATTGACCTCCTCTCGCCCGTGGAACTGCAGCTCTGCCGGTCCCCTGGAAGCCAGTCCACGGTTGGCAGCCCTTCTCCTTCTAGTTTGCAAACCCTCTGCCTTGCCACAAATCTGGTATTTCTCCCAGCTGATTTGTGAGCATGGTAAATAAGGGGTGAACCTGTCCAAATTCCAGCCAGCCCCGACCAGAAGCAGACACTGTTTTCCCCGTTTGCTGCCCAGGGTTGGCTGCCCTCTCCCGCTGGTGCCTGGCTCTGCTGGGTCAGCTGGTGCAGCGGGGAGTTGGGGGAGGGGGGCGCGTGAGGGCAGAATAATGTTTGTTGATCATTAAGTTGATGACCTGACTGCAGCTGGAAAAATGATTCAGAAGGTAATCTAGGATAAGCGTCAAATGATTCTTTTTGCCCGTGTATTCAAATATATGCTGAGTGTCCATGTGCAGTAGACACTTTACAGTCAACAGGTTTGTTTACAGGGAAGCAGTTTGAAGTATCAAAACAGTGATAATAATGTTGTAGCTAATATGTATTTAGCACTAACCCTCTGCCAGACACATGCATGACACCATATAACACAATCAGCCTATGAGGTAGGTACTATTATTATTACGTCCATCCTATAGATGAGCAAATAGAGGCTTCAAAAGACTAAGGACAGGCCCAAAGTCTCTTTAGTGGCAAAATTTCATATGAGTGTTAGATTCCAAGGCTCAAATTCTTAACAAAAGCACGTACTTTGGCATCACGAGACCTGTCTGTTTTACCTTGAACAAGCCACCTTAACTTCTGAGTTTCAGTTTCCCCACCTGAAATCAGGAATGAAATAAATTTTTTGAGTACCTGCATGAATTAAGATGAATTAAAATTCCTTCTACAAATAACAAATGCTGGAGAGGGTGTGGGAAAAGGTGAACCCTCCTACACTATTGGCGAAAATGTAAATTGGTGCAGCCACTAGGGAGAACAGTATGGAAGTGCCTCTTCCATACTAAGAGTAGAGTTGCCTTACGATCCAGCAATCCCAGTCCTGGGCATATATCCAGACAAACTATAATTTAAAGAGATACATTCACCCCTGTATTCATAGCAGCACTATTTTCAATAGCCAAGACATGGAAGCAACCTAAACGTTCAGTGACAGAGGAATGAATAAAGAAATGTGGTAATATACAATGGAATACCACTCAGCCAAAAAAAGAATGAAATAACACCATTTGCAGCAACATGGATTGACCTAGAGATTATCATACTACACAAAGTCAGAATAAGACAAACATCATACAAAATAACTTATGTGTGGAATCTAAAGCATGACACAAATGAACTTATCTACAGAACAGAAATAGACTCACGGACATAGAGAACAGACCTATGGATGCCAAGGGGCAGAGGTCCAGGAGTTTATGTGATCTCCCTGAGACTGTAGGTGAGGTCAGCTTCACGCTCCTCTCCAACAGTTTTACAGCCCAAATTTACTTTGGGCTCTGGAGGTCCCCAGAGTTTCATCTGTGCAGTGTGTTGGGGGCCTCCCTGCCCACCAGCTCCTCCTGCACTGCTCGAGACATGTTAGCCTTGCTAGTGTGTTAGTTTGCCAGGAAATTAAGGCCTTTAAGCCAAGAGAACTTGAATTCTTTGGAGGCTATTGAGGAAGTGAGGCTCATGGGACCAGGAATTCAGCCTTATACGGCTGCAGATTAGGGCAAGAAAGCATGGAAGGGGTGAGTTTAGGGAGATTCAAGCCTCTGATACATTGGCTTAGTTCTGACTTGGACACAGAAAGAAAGCAGGGTCTATGATTGAACTCTTTCTTCCTTATAAATCAAATTTTTAAGACTTAACTGTACATCCAAGAAAATCTCTGGCATTTGGTCCCTAATGGGGTAGGTGGACCCAGGGAGAGGCAGGGAATGAGTGAAGAGGATGGAGTTACTTTAGGGAACTAGAAACTGTCATTATATACTGGTGCAGTGTGGACTTCAGAGATAAAATGAGCAGCCGTTACTGACTTCTGGCAAATTCAGATAAGACATGAACACCTACAACTCCCAGGCACTCAGTTGGAGGAGTAACCATCATTAGCCATAATTACCATGGCTTCTGAGTCAGCATTCATAATCTTAAATAAGAAAAGTTCCTTTTAACCACCCACAAGAATCTAAGTACCCCCCTTTGCAATATGCCATTTTACAGAATAAACTCTCTGTATTGAGTATGTGGTAAGTAAGTACTTGATCAGAGTGATCAAAAGGGGACAAGTCAGTCCCTCAGAACTGACCATTCAATTAAATACATTCAGAGTATATTTTTAATATGAACTTACACCTAACAACATAGCTTTTAACAGAGATTGGAGGGGTGGAGGGAGGAGGACAAATTCAGTTTTTGGGGGGTCTGAAGTTCTACAGTTTTAGAAGCTCTCTGTTATGTCTATACACAAAATCATTAAAGAAAAAAATGTCTGTGACCACTTTGATGCCATCAGATAGAGGTGACCTGTTACAAAAGGAAAAGAGTGGAAAGAGATAGCAGTCTTCACTGATTGCAGTGACTATTTATTACTTTTGCAAAATTTATAAAATTTACCAAGATTTATGACCAAATGATTGCTAAGGTCTTTCTCAAGAGCCTGTGCAAGTGAGGGAAGTAAGTCTGAAATTTGTGCTTTATTAGCCTCACAGCAAATCTTCCCTGCGGGCTTCCCAGCTTAGTGGGCAAAGAACCTGTCTGCAATGCAGGAGATGCAGGTTCAATCCCTTGGTCGGGAAGATCTCCTGGAGAAGGAAATGGCAACCCACTCCAGTATTCTTGGAAAATCCCATGGACAGAGGAGCTTGATGGGCTAAAGTCCACAGGGTTGCAACAAGGTGGACACAGCTGAAGTGACTGAGCACACAAGTCTTCACTGCAGCTATTATGCGCCGAAACTACCACCAGAACCGTCTAAACTGCAGCGTCCTCAAGGGAGAAATGTATATTGTAGAACACAATTGATTCAGAACAGGGACAGCATGACAGGCTCGAAATGCTGACTGGCCAAGACCAAGGCGGGACAGGATGCCCGCCACGCTCTCCTTGACAGCATGGTGGGATCACACAAAGCGCATGGAGCAACGGCACAGTACAGTGTCTGGGCTGTGCAATGCGGCATTAATGATGTAGCTATAGTGTATCTGGTGACCTCATTACCAGTTCAGCGTAACTGGGGTCCATGCATCGACTTGACCTCAACAGGCAATGAAGTGTACGGGGCAGTGGAGATATGTGGATAAAGAAGTGACACTTTAATATGATCCTGAATTTTCAAATGAAAATACTGAAGCAGAGAGAAATTGATTTGCCCAAGTGAGAAGGCTGATGGCCAGGTTGACTTTGTTTTGTGTTTTATCCACATGCCTCCACTGGTAACAAGGTCACCTGCCTGAAGTTTACTTACGTGTATGTGGGCTATTCTCTGAGCTTTCCAATTCGGTGGTAAAGTGCTCCTTGAAATGTTTACAAGCAGAGATAGATCTGATGTGCTACATACATGACCAGGTTCCAACGATTATAAATATCTAGAGTAGGAAACGGCAACCCACTCCAGTATTCTTGCCTGGAAAATTCCACGGACAGAGGAGCCTGGCGGGCTACAGTCCATGGGGTCACAAAGAGTTGGACACAACTGAGCACACATGTTATTTCAGATATACAACATTACTCTTTTTCAAGTACAAAATCAGAAAGCTGTACATATTAAGAGATGCTAGAGGAACAAAGTGTGTTTGGCTTTCTCTATGACTAATATTTGTGAATTGTTATGCTGTGTTTTTCTTTTCCTTTGGAGTTAATAACACTTTTTATGAAGGTTGAGACAGTAACATACAAAAATCAAGCACCTTCCTTTATGTTACCAATAAGCAGTGGAAAATAATTAGAAACTTCATAGGAAAACAGAAAACTCTGAGATAGTTCAAGTAAGGAGAAATTTAATATAGGGCATGAGTTACAAAAGTATAGGAAGGATTGGTAGAATAAATGGAGGAGAAATTACCCAGAGATCAGGAAGTCACTGCCATCACTGGGCTGGGAGCCCCAAGCCTATATTTCCTGCTTCCACTGCCAGTGCAAAATGTGATTTTCTTTTTCTGGACTGGAATTGGTGGCTCAAAGGTAAAGAATCTGCTTGCAATGCAGGAGGTGCAGGAGCCACAGGTTCGATCCCTAGGTGTGGAAGATCCCCTGGAGGAGGGCATGGTTACCCACTCCAGTATTCTTGCCTGAAGAATCCCATGGACAGAGGAGCCTGGTGGGGCTACAGTCCATAGGGACACAGAGTCGGACATGACTGAAGCGACTTCGCATGCACACACCAAACACACACATGAGTATTATGGACTAAATGTAGAATCCAATGAGGTAATGAGAGTGGGGATTAGAACCCTTATAAGAAGGGGCAACAAAACACCTGCTCTCTCTCTCTCTCCCCCCACCTGTCTCTCTTCCCCGCATGAGCAGAAGAGGTCATAGGAGCACACAGCACGATGGTGGCTGCCTACAAGACAAGAGAAGAAGCCTCAGAGCAAAATCTACCTTGCCAACACCTCAACCTTGGAGTTCCAACCTCTGAAACTGAGAGAAATAAGTTTCCACTGTTTAAATCACCTTGTCTGTGCTACTTTACCTAGCAAACTAACCCAGAACATAAAAAGAAAGTCAAGAAAATATCAAATATTAACTAAAATGAAAAATCTAAATGACAGTAGAACAGGCTGAGTTTGAAGGAATAAAAGACAGGGAGACAAAATAAGATGACAGAAAGGATTTTAAAATATGTCTTCCTCCTTTCTTCTCATATCCTACTATTTGTTTTTTCTTTTCTTTTACAAAAGGAAAAAAGCTTTTGGTTTTATTTTTTATTTTACAAGCAGAAAGGCCAAGTGAAGAATTGAGTGATTATCCAGGGAACTGAATTAATATAAAAAATCTAAATAACTCAAGTCAAAATCCCTTTTTTAAACTACAGTATCTCTACAATTGTCTTCATCTTTCTTTCACTTGCCTCTACAGATAACACTAATGCTTCCTTAATTTTAATATACTGGACATAAGATGTATCCAACAGCTAAATTTCAAGAGCAAAGAAAAAAAATAATGAACTTCTGATGAAACCCAAGTAAAGAAAATACCCAAAACCTATGTGCAACTTATATGGAATGCATGCTCCTATAACAGATAATACCATATGCCATATTTCTGCAGTCTAAGTGTTTAGGATCTTAAACTGTTTTTGCAAAACACAAGTGAAGCTGAGGAAACAAAATTTGTTACTTTAAAAGAAAGTAAAACCTTTCTATAAATTATTTTTAAATGGTAACAATACTTAAAAATTATTTTATATTGAGAACATATCCAGATGTCAATTTCCTAGATGATCTCCAAAGTTAAAAAATTTGCAATACTTTTGCAACACCAAAATGCCACAGCTTCTGTGCATAAGAAATGAGATGTATGGAGAGAATTTGGTAAATTTAGGAAACATAGGAAATTCAGACAAGAAAACTCACTCCTGGCCCCTACCAAGTGTGAGTCCCTTAAGTAGACCAAACATAAGTACATTTGTCTGTACATTCAAGCCCTCGGGGTGCTGGAAAGCAAGATAACTACAGTTTTTATAGTTAGACAAGGGTTTTTTGATGGAGCATTTTTTAATAAGACTTGAATTTAGAGCTATGATTCTCCTAAGAGAGGAAGGAATATCATAAATAGAATCGGCAAGTGGCTTTGTCAAAAGAAACACACTCTCACATGCCCCCTCCTCCCAGTCAACAGTCCAGGTGTTGGGGGGAGGAGGCCCCAATACTGAAGGGAGCTATGCGGCAGCAGTCCCTCAGTCCTGCAAGAATTAGTGACACAGAAGAACAAACACAGAAAAATATTTTGTGGCAATAAGAAAGCAGTATTTAAAAAAAAGAGAGAATTTTCATCTTGCATTTTATTTCTTCTACTTTTACAAAACAACTGTTTTAAAACTTTCTTACAAAAACTTTAAAAAGACACATATGCATGACATGCAGGAGATGAGAATAATGTTCCTCTGATACAAAAGCATTAAACAATATTTTGGGTGCTGGACAGCACTTCTGCACGTTTATGTATTAAGACTAGAATCCTCAGAGCTCCCCACTACGGTATTTTCTAACACAGTATTACTGGTCGTGGAAAGTAATTTGCCTGAACTGTTCTCCTTTTCAGTCTCCTCCCAAGTAACTGTCAGAGGCCTCCTGAGGGTTTCCGGAAGCAAGAATGTTAGACCTCCACTCATTAAGGCCAAAGTCCCAACAAGCAACTAGAAGGAAGCAAAAAAAAAAAAAAAAAGTGAGACATCGAGAAAGAAAGGTACCCTTCAGAGAATAATCATTTCTGAACCTTGTTCAGAGGACTATAGAATTGAAATTGACATAGCAGCTGGCATTTTTCTCAGTAAGACCTTTTTTGTTACTTTTAATTCATTGACTAAGCTTAATTTGATCATTCATCAACCACCCTGGAGCACCTATTCAATAAATCCCAGTTACTGCCTGCATTATTACTCTTGTCAGCCCAGTCCTAGGAGTTACACTGAGGAAAAAAAAACTCCCTGCCCTGTCTTGTCAGGCTCCAGAATCTCGTGGGAGAGCCCAGAATCTTGGACTTGGACTTGATGGTCAGGGACTGTCTTAGTCAATCCTGCTTCTGGCCCCAATAATGCACATGCTATCAGCATTCAGCAAATGGTGGGGACTGAATAAATGCATGCATGCACGAATGAACAGTTCAATGAACCAAAATCTGTAGCATTTAGTGGGAAACAAAACAGAGGCAATGGAAACTAGCTGCTACTTTGGGTGGGGGGAATGACAGTTTCCAAGTGATTTCCTATAAAAATTCAGTATTTCTTTACCTTCCAGGTTTTAACACATGAAAGGCAACCTTTTAGACTACCACCAAGGTGTTTGCTTTCAAAAATGCAAATCACATTAAAAACTAAAGTCGCCATATCTCTTCTCTGTTGATCACTATGAAGATATGGGTGGGTTTTAGAACTAAATCTGGATATAGTCTGTAAAAACTTTGTCTTTACATAATTTAAACTCCTTTAGCAAAAGTACCGAGAAGAGCCCATAAAAATAAATTAAGGCATGGGCTTTCTGATAAATCTGCATATTTGGTGCTTTTATCGTCTCTGAGATACAGTACAAACTGAGACACCACGTGATGCCACATCAGCTACAGATGTGACGTAGGAAGACAGTTCTTGACTCGTTTTACAAAATACTGATAACCTAATTCCAGAAATGCATGAGTAAGCCAAGAAACAGTAACAGAATTTAAAGTGATATTGCAAAGGACATAGAAATCCCAAGAGAGACCTCTGTCAGGGTCTGAAAAACACAGAACAAGTCTAAACAAGAAAAAGAATCAAATGGACAATTCAAGACAAGACTGGCTTTTCTTTTTTAACTTGGCAGTGAGAATCAGTTCAGTTCAGTTGCTCAGTCGTGTCTGACTCTTTGTGCCCCCTTGGACTACAGCGTGCCAGGCCTCCCTGTCCATCACCAACTCCCAGAGTTTACTCAAACTCATGTCCATTGAGTCGGTGATGCCATCCAACCATCTCATTCTCTGTCGTACCCTTCTCCTCCTGCCCTCAATCTTTCCCAGCATCAGGGTCTTTTCCAATGAGTCAGTTTTTCGCATCAGGTGGCCAAACTATTGGAGTTTCAGCTTCAACATCAGTCCTTCCAATGAATATTCAGGACTGATCTCCTTTAGGATGGACTGTTTGGATCTCCTTGCTGTCCAAGGGACTCTCAAGAGTCTTCTCCAACACCATAGTTCAAAAGCATCAATTCTTCGGTGCTCAGCTTTCTTTAGAGTCCAACTCTCATATCCACACATGACCACTGGAAAAACCATAGCCTTGACTAGACAGACCTTTGTTGGCAAAGTAATGTCTCTGCTTTTCAATATGCTGTCTAGGTGGGTCATAACTTTTCTTCCAAGGAGCAAGCGTAGTAGTGAGTGGTGAGAATAGTCAGGCACTGAACAAACTCAGAACCTTGCATCTCTCCTTTCACTCCAAGCAGGTCCCCCACGCCCTTGACCAGCCCTTGATACCCCACACAAACACTCTAACAACCCCCTCCATCTCACCTCTCCCTGCCCCTGGCCAGGAGGAGTCTTTGATTCCTCTCACCTGACTAGGGGTGGGTGGTAGAGGGGTGTGGGTGGGGGTGGGGTCTCCCCCCATCAATAGATCTCCCTTCTTTCTCACAGACTTCTGATCTTTTCCTTTCCACTGGCTAGTTTCCCTCGGTAAAAATAAATTTATTGAGCCCTTTACAACCTCTGTACCCACTCTGACTGGGAACTTGTACTTGCTACATGTGTGGCCCTGGGCAGGTGACTTAATTTTTCTGCTCCTCAGTTTCCTTATGTAAAATGGAAATAATAATACTACCTGCCCCCAAAAGACTGGTGAAAGGATTAAATTAAATAACACATTTAGGGCACGTAAAACAGTAACAGTTGAGGAGTCAACAAACAGTAGCTGTCATTACTACTCTCTATCTTTTGAAACAAGCAAAAGAGACTCTCCACCTCAGCCCACATCCATTGCAGCCCCCACCCATCTTCTCCACAGCAGTCCCTGCTTCTCCTTCCATCCTGCCCGCCCCCGCCTCCCCCGCCCACTCCCCCCCTCCAGCAGCATGGCCCTCACCCAATACCCACGGACGCTGCTCTTCCCAGACCACAGATTCCTAGCTGCCCAACCTGACAGCCGTGTGCCGGTTCGGCTTTTCTGAGCCGCTGTCCTGTTCTGCCTTCCTCGCCTCCCCTCCTCCTTTGGGGTCCTGGTCACCTCCCCACCTCCCCTGCTGCTGCCCCTCCGTTTCCACCCTGAACCCCTCTTCCCATCAGGCGCTGAATGCCACTGTTTCCAGGGTTCTGCTCTGCAGTCTCCCTCCCTTTTCCCTCACCCTTCATAAGCTGACTCTCAAGTCCGTACCATGACCCCCACCGTGGGGGCTGTCCTCGGAGTTCCAGACCTGTAAAGGCACCAGCCTCCCCCCTACCCCCCACCCCACTGCACCCTCCCCAGGCATCAGGCAGGCACCTCCCGCTCCTCACCCACAATTCAAGGGCACCGTTCCTCCTCACCTCAGCCTTGTTCCTCCTCCTAGAGTCCCTACAGCCCTGAGAACAACCTTCCACCCCTCCAGCTGCCCCCCCCCAACCATACCCAACTTGTCACGGGCCCAGGGGGTAACACTTTTCCGTCCTGTCTTCTCCAACCTGCCTTTAGTCTGATATGCTGACCTCCTTTGAGACCCCTGCATCCCGTCACCCTTACCCCCTGACACCCACACCCACCCTGGGTGTTAGCTGCAGTGTTTGCACCCAGACCCAAACTGGCCATGCTTCTTTTCCCCTCTAAGTTTTTGCCTTTCTGTTGCCTCTGCATGGAATTCCCTTGTCTCCTTTTCCACCTGGCTGACTCACACTGGCCCCTCTAGACACAGATGAAAGGACCCCTCCTGCAGGAAACTTCTCCTCTGGCCCTAGTTGGGGTTGGTAGCCCTCTCCTGCAACCCCATAACCCCAGCATTTCCCTACCCCACCCCTCTTCTCCGGGACCTCTGCCTTCCACACCAGTCTGGACATCTTTCAGGACAAACACTGTCTCTTTCATCCTGCTCCTTATCACCTAGCGGGAAGCCTAATTCAAAATCAACACTCAACCTTTGCCAAATGAGTTCATGAATACAAAGATTATGTGAATTAGATGTCCACTTTTTCCCTTAGATTACTAAAAAATAATGGTTAAAAATAAAAGCAACAGAAGGAATGATGCTCATGTGCTTCTTTTGGAAAGAGAAAATACAAACTTATCTTCTAGATGATCATGTCTGTTCCTCAAAAGGAAAATACTGGCTCCCTGGGCAGTTTGATATCCATAAATAAGCTTAATGAGAAATTTAATAATTTATTTTTTTACTCATTAAAAATAACAAGCAACATCTGCAACATCCAAAGGAAGCACATTCACAGAATATTTTTGCAAATACACACAAGACCCTGATGACAGAGATGTTCCTGGGGAAAGGGGGACGAGAGTCAAGGTGGAAGAACTTGTTTCTCTTCATCCCCTTTAGGACTGTTTGTTTAACCTACGAAAAAGGCATGGCATTTGGATTTGAACCCAAGCATGTCATTTAAAGGCTTCCCTGGTGGCTCAGATAGTAAAGAGTCCACCTACAATGTAAGAGACATGGCTTCGATCCCTGGGTTGGGAAGATCACCTGGAGGAGGGCATGGCAACCCACTCCAGTATTCTTGCCTGGAGAATTCCCATAGACAGAGGAGCCTGGCGTGCTACAGTCCATGGGGTCACAAAGAGTCAGACATGACTAAGCGACTAAGCACAGCACAGAACATGTCATTTAAATAGTAATAGCAAAAACAGCACCTACATTCTATGACTGGAAAAGACTCTGATGCTGGGAAAGCTTGAGGGCAGGAGAAGTGGGCTACAGAGGATGAGATGGTTGGATGGCATCACCGACTCAGTGGACATGAGTTTGAGCGAACGCCAGGAGGTAGTGAAGGACAGGGAAGCCTGGTGTGCTGCAGTCCATGAGGTCCCAAAGAGTCGGACACGACTGAGCAACTGAACAAAAATAACATTCTATGAAGATTGCTTTTCGTAAAGCAAGTAAAATAGAGCTTGTCATATAATAAGCACTATTAGAGTAGCTGGTAAATAAAATTAAAAATCCCTTTTAACTTTATAGTCCGTAATGGATCTTTATGGATGTCCTTAAAAAAAAAATCTTTATTTGGTTTTAGTGACTTTTATAGCAGTTTGCTTTTATTGATTTATCTATCTTCGTCTATGTGTCTTGGCTTATTTTTTAAAAACATCTTTTCCCCTTTCATCTTCTATTAATGAGGAACATAAAGAAGAGAAGTGAAAAGCAAAGGAGAAAAGGAAAGATATAAGCATCTGAATGCAGAGTTCCAAAGAATAGCAAGGAGAGATAAGAAAGCCTTCCTTAATGCAAAGAAATAGAGGAAAACAATAGACTGAGAAAGACTAGAGATCTCGTCCAGAAAATTAGAGATACCAAGGGAACATTTCATGCAAAGATGGGCTCAATAAAGGACAGAAATGGTATGGACCTAACAGAAGCAGAAGATATTAAGAAGAGGTGGCAAGAATACACAGACGAGCTATACAAAAAAGATGTTCACAACCCAGATAATCATGATGGTGTGATCACTCACCTAGAGCCAGACATCCTGGAATGTGAAATCAAGTGAACCTTAGGAAGCATTACTACGAACAAAGCTAGTGGAGGTGATGGAATTCCAGTTGAGCTATTTCAAATCCTAAAAGATGATGCTGTGAAAGTGCTGCACTCAATATGCCAGCAAATTTGGAAAACTCAGCAGTGGCCACAGGACTGGGAAAGGTCAGTTTTCATTCCAATCCCAAAAAAGGCAATGCCAAAGAATGCTCAAACTACCGCACAATTGCACTCATCTCACACGCTAGTAAAGCAATGCTCAAAATTCTCCAAGCCAGGCTTCAGCAATATGTGAACCGTGAACTTCCAGATATTCAAGCTGGTTTTAGAAAAGGCAGAGGAACCAAAGATCAAATTGCAAACATCTGCTGGATCATCAAAAAAGCAAGAGAGTTCCAGAAAAACATCTATTTCTGCTTTATTGACTATGCCAAAACCTTTGACTGTGTGGATCACAATAAACTCTGGAAAATTCTCAAAGAGATGGGAATACCAGACCACCTGACCTGCCCCTTGGAAACCTGTATGCAGGTCAAGAAGCAACAATTAAAACTAGACATGGAACAACAGACTGGTTCCAAATAGGAAAAGGAGTACGTCAAGGCTGTATATTGTCTCCCTGCTTTTTTTAACTTATATGCAGAGTACATCATGAGAAACGCTGGGCTGGAGGAAGCACAAGCTGGAATCAAGATTGCCAGGAGAAATATCAATAACCTCAGATATGCAGATGACACCACCCTTATGGCAGAAAGTGAAGAGGAACTAAAGAGCCTCTTGATGAAAGTGAAGGAGGAGAGTGAAAAAGTTGGCTTAAAGCTCAACGTTCAGAAAACTAAGGTCATGGCATCTGGTCCCATCACT
Organism: Muntiacus reevesi; assembly: GCF_963930625.1. Classification (NCBI taxonomy): domain Eukaryota; kingdom Metazoa; phylum Chordata; class Mammalia; order Artiodactyla; family Cervidae; genus Muntiacus; species Muntiacus reevesi. The sequence continues at coordinate 37,551,867 of NC_089267.1, read as the reverse complement.
TCATGGCAAATAGATGGGGAGACAGTGGAAACTGTGGCTGACTTTATTTTGGGGGACTCCAAAATCACTGCAGATGGTGATTGCAGCCATGAAATTAAAAGACGCTTGCTCCTAGGAAGGAGAGTTATGACCAACCTAGACAGCGTATTAAAAAGCAGAGACATTACTTTGTCAACAAAGGTACATCTAGTCAAGTCTATGGTTTTTCCAGTGGTCATGTATGGATGTGAGAGTTGGACTATACAGAAAGCTGAAGGCTGAAAAATTGATGCTTTTCAATTGTGGTGTTGGAGAAGACTCTTGAGAGTCCCTCAGACTGCAAGGAGATCAAATCAGTCCATCCTAAAGAAAATCAGTCCTGGGTGTTCATTGGAAGGACTGATGCTGAAGCTGAAACTCCAATACTTTGGCCACCTCATGCGAAGAGTTGACTCATTGGAAAAGTCCCTGATGCTGGGAGAGATTGAGGGCAGAGGAGAAGGGGACAGAGAGGATGAGATGGCTGGATGGCATCACCAACTCGATGGGCATGAGCTTGAGTAAACTCTGGAAGTTGGTGATGGACAGGGAGGCCTGGCATGCTGGGATTCATGGGGTCGCAAAGAGTCGGACACGACTGAGCGACTGAACTGAACTGAACTGAACACAAAAGTTTAAAGTTTGAAAAGAAAAGAAATGGTTATAAAGCAAACATGTCACGATTTCGATCACTCACAAGAAAACACTGCTTGCACCCCAGAAGCCTGTCCCTCCCTCCTCCACAGGAGGTCCTGGTTTAGTCAATTAGCCCCATCAGTTTTCCTGGTTTTAACTTGTACGGTTATAGAAAGTCTGTAGAAAAGGGGTCTCTTTCTCTTAAGGGAAAAAAAAAGGTACATGAAAGCTTGGGGGAGGTGGGCAAGAAGCATTCTCTGCAGAGGGGATATCCCAGCAGAGGAGGGGGGGCAGGGTGGAGCAGGGTGGGTGTGGAGAGGTGGAGGAAGTGTGTGGAGAAACAAAATAGGGAAGATGGGGAGGGGTCAATCTGGAAAGGACATGAGGATCAGGCAGAGCTGGGGCTTGTTCTGAAGATGGGGGCAGCCGGATTGGAGCTGTGGGTTCAGCAAACTACTCTGATGGGGTGGAGGTAGAGGTAGAGTGAGGGGAGGGAACCTGGGAGGCATTCAGTGATGAGGAGCTGGACTGGAAGCAGGTGAATAGGGAGGTTTTGAGCGAGGAGGATTTGGTATCGTGGATTGGGAGGAGTCGGGGGTGGGGGTGGGGATAAAAGCTGGCACTCTAGTGTCATGTGGGAGGCCAAAGACTCCCATCCCATGGTGGAGACAGAAGGAGAAGGGAACATAAGCCAGCTGGGTTTGGGAAATGGTGAAGTTATAAGATGCCCAGGGAGGATACAGGGCTAGTGAGTCTGCAGCTTGGAAGCGAAGGCAGTACTCAGGAGCAGTTATCCACACAGCGACTGGGAAGGACAGCCAGGATGGCTCTTGGAGAGTGAGACAGTCAGAAAAAGAAAGAGGAGACAGAGAGCCAACAGCCTAGAGAGAGCTCCAAGCAGGAAGTTCCAGAAAGGGAGACTGGAGAAGGAGGAAGAGGACCAGCACGGCCCACCCCCGGGGCTTCCCCGTGAGTGAGTCGCTGCAGCACCCTCAGCCACCCCCATCATCCCCACCTCCCATCACCCATCCTCCTCCTGCCCCAGCTGTGTAACAGTGCTCTGCGTGCCTCCCCAAACTCAGCCGGGCCAGGAGGAAATCTGCAAACTGCGCAGAAGCGCCCTCAGGCTTCATCAGCAGGTGAAGAGCTCACACTGCCAACGCCAGGAGGGGGCACGCAGGCAGCCTCGCCCATGAAGAGTCCCTCAAGTTTCAGAGACGCTGCAAACCACAGGCCCCTACACCTCTCCACCAGACACCACCAGATTCTTCCAGGAACAGCAGCCTCCAGAACTGGCCTTGATCAGACATCACAAAGGCTGGGGGTGGGAAGCAGCCAGCAGATCCCGACAGACGAGCACAGGCTCAGAGACCACGGACCTGAGCTCCTAGCTTCGTGATGTGCTGAGGAGAGGCCCTACTTGAGCTGACCAAGTTGTAATTAACAGCTGACAGTGGGGAGAGGGGGGATGGCAATCGACAAACAATATAAACAGCAACCACCATCCGAGTTAACAACTGATGAGCTGTTAATAAGGATGTTGCTGCTGCTGCTGCCAAGTCGCATCAGTTGTGTCTGACTCTGTGCGACCCCATAGACGGCAGCCCACCAGGATCCCCTGTCCCTGGGATTCTCCAGGCAAGAACACTGGAGTGGGTTGCCATTTCCTTCTCCAATGCATGAAAGTGAAAAGTGAAAGTGAAGTCGCTCAATCGTGTCCGACTCTTTGCTATCCCATAAACTGTAGCCTACCAGGCTCCTCTGCCCGTGGGATTTTCTAGGCGAGAGTACTGGAGTGGGTTGCCATTGCCTTCTCCAGGCATCTCGAGGATGCTAGAAATCCCCAAACCAAATTATAAGTTAGAGCCTAATAAATAAAAATATAGAAGGCAGTCAGCTGCTCTGCCTCACCGCTATCTCAGTCAAGTTCTATAAACTGATGAACACCTGTGGCATGAAGATCCAAACGCTGGAGAGATATATGCACAACGGGGCCACGATGCTTCCCACACGGCCCACGGTGCTGCCACTCCCCACGGCCAGCGACCTGGAAACACAGAGAGAGTTAAGACAGCAGCAGGAATAGAAGACTAGGGACATGTGATACAGACAGTGAGGGAACAGCTGCCCAGATCCCCATCCACCCTCCCCACAGAGAATAAATAATAAGACTTAAGTCAGCTTAATATACTTGAAAATTAACTTTAATTTTTCAAGAACTGTTCATGATTTCCCCTGGAGGATGAAATGGCAACCTACTTCAGTATCCTTGCCTAGAAAATCCCATGGACAAAGGAGCCTGGCAGGCTATAGTCCTGCCACAAAAGGTCACAAAGAATCGGACACAACTGAGTGACTGAGCACACATGTTCATTATTTATATTCACATTCTGTGAAATATCAGTGTCTACAGACACACAGATAATTCAAGACAAAAGAAAGGTAAAGCAGTCTTCATCAGCTACGCAGATGAAGCTCTTACTATACTCATTCAGTCTAACATTGAGGAGAACATCAGTCTTCTACAGCTGAAGTTTATTTAGAATATGGAGGGGGGATTTGGGAAACCAGATTTATATCTATGGATCATTCTATTTCAATTTTTTTAAAGTCAAACAATATCTTAATATACTTTCCTTTAAAACTTGTTTATAGAAACCTTATAGAATCTCTAGCAGGAAGCAAAGAATGTGCCTCCCACATGAGTGTGCTGTGCTGACTCAGTCATATCCGACTCTTTGCGACGCTATGGACTGTAGCCCACCAGGCACCTCTGTCCAGGGGGATTCTTCAGGCAAGAACACTGGAGTGAGTTGCCAGGCCCTCCTCCAGGGGATCTTCCCAACCCAGGTTTCAAACCTAAGTCTCCTGTATTGCAGGCAGATTCTTTATTGTCTGAGCCACCAGGGAAGCCCTTCAACATGAGTAAGTATCTCTTATTAAGCCTTGGAGAGAGGACCCAGGAGAAACTGGGGCCAGACTCCTTGATCTCAGATTTCTAATCTTCACAACCATGAGAAAACACACCCCTGTTGTTTGAAGCCCTCAGTCTGTGGTGTTTTGTTGTGGCAGCCCTAACACAAATGACATCAGGACATCAAGAGGCACATCTTTAGAACATGAGCCCTGAGTCGGTGTAAGTCAATTGTGTTTGAGATTTAAAATGGTTTTAGGACAATACAGCATTATTTCAAAACAAACTCTCTAATATCCTTGCTAATAACGTATAGACAAAGCCTCTGATTCAGAATTAGCATCATCATGTAATCTTCCCACATCTTGGAGTTCCCATACTTCTCCGAAAAGAAGGCATTTATACTCAGAGACTAAATGTAAGGAAATGACACATAATGAAAGATAAGAAAACAACACAAAAATAAGTAACTCTTACCTTACAGTGGTTGGATATAGCTCCGCTGTATAAAGGTATATAAGGCCAAACGCTGCCCCTATGAAAAATTTTCCAGCCATAGTTGCCACCACTAACCAAAAATGGTAATCCTGAAAATGTATATATTGGCAAAATAGACCATCATTTTGTCATCAAGTAATATTTTTAAAAGAAAAAGAGAAAATCCTTAAAATTTTTACTTAAAACTTTCTAATCCTCCAGTGTCTTTCAGAACAGTAAGTTTCATTTTTGTTTGAATCTATTTTGTAAATTCTGCTCATGGTCTGCAAAAGCTTTTCCTCTTTATGAAATTTAGAGAGAAGTTTTACTGTGCCTCCTCTGCCTTGGAGATCTCAAATTACCAATTAAGAAAAGCCATTGGGAAGAGAAAATGTGGAATAAGACCCTCCCAGATAGTTTCTGCTGTCATCCTTGACGTATTCCACTTCCTGAAGTAGTTCTCAGAGACTTCTCACAGCCCGTCTTTTCTCTCCTCCCCGTCTGCCAGCTGGGTGTTGAGACCCAGGTGACCTTGGAGTTCATGCATTAGGGGTAGCAGCACCTCTGTCAACCTGAGTCCCTGAGTGACTCCAGGGAGCCAAACACCCCCTTCAGCACCCCTACACCCACCAGCGAGGAGTCACATCAAACTTCCTGTGAGCCAAAAATAAATGTCTATGATGTAAAGTCACTGAGATTGGGGGGCGCCTGTATTAAGGCAGCCAGTGTCGCCTATCACCTTCATCACTTTGCATTCAGTGTTTGTTGAATGAATTAACGGAACTTAGAAAAATTGTATTGTGTTGACATTACCATTTGGAGAGAAGTTTTATTAGAGGGGAAATTTTTGTGATTAAGGGTTAGTACTCTATCTCTAGAAATGCCATCAGCCACTTTATGGTCTTCCACATTACCGCTGGGGCCTAACCACCATAGAGGTGAAAGGTTCTAGGGTTCCCCTAAATCCTCACCGGCTCAAAGACCGTTGCCATCAACTCAACTAATATAACTGCAAGTTACTTAAAAATGCATACAAAAAAGGTGTGGATGAAGCTCCCTCAAAGTGGCAGAGACCTCCAAGTCTTAAGTAATTTTAACGAATGTGAATCAGTTGCATGTATCAATCACCTGGAAATTTCAATCCATAATACATTTGATTCACCAATTTTTCACTGATAATTAAGTGAAGCATAAAAGGAGGTCACTGGTTAGCGTAAATTAGATTTCAAATAATATACAGAACTTAAAATGCCTTGATCTAAATGTTGAGATACTATTGCTTTATAATTATATAATCACTATAATTATATACATATAATATAAATTATTTTAAAGTATTGTTATAGTGACCATATTTTCTATATTGAGAATGAAAATATAGGTTCTACTAACATTTGGGGTGAAAAAAGGAAGAGTTCTTCTGGGTGCAAGAGGTATTCTAGGCCAAACAAAGAGTTTGCCAAAATACAGGAATGAGGAAGTCATTTCAATAGTTTATGGCACTATTTCTCATTAAGAAATTTCACTCTTAGAAACAAGATCCTTGGGAAATACATGCACACTAGAAATTGGAAACTACTATCCTACCACAGTGAAAAACAAGACTGTTTAAATTGGAACAATTCTGAACCTAAGACTCATAGTATCTTTCATGTGTCCCCATGACACCCTTGCTCCTTCAGATTTCTGATCAAATGTCACATTCTCTGAGAGGCACACCATCCTCAACCACCTTAGATGAAATAACAGTACACATGTGCGCTCCCCCTCCAAATACAGTCATTCTCCATCCCTCATTCAATTTTGTTTTTCTTCATTTTACTCAGAGAAACTTGACTTACTGCATGTCTTCGGTACCTAGAAAAGAACCTGGCACATACTAGATGCTGGATAGAACTTTCATGAGTGAATAAAAGTTTAAGATGATGATACTCACTGGAAAGTGCAATCTACTCTCCTCACTCAAGATTACCGTGTTTACACAGTACAACACTGACCATCTCTGAGAAGTGGGATTTGGGGCTTTGCCCCCACCTCCCACATTTCTTTTTCCCTTAAATTTTCTACTACTTATTATAACAGAGAAGGAATGGCTTTTTTTAAAGAAAACATTCAAAATATTATATATATAATCTATCCCTATGTCTTATTTCATCTTTTTATTCATAAGCTGAAAATGTCCCCATCAAACTGTCAACACATAACTAACCATTCCCTAAGCAAAACATAAAAGAACTCACCTTGGGGATCATCATAATCACACCATTGGTCACTGCGCTTGACAGAAGGGAGAAAATCAGAATGTTTCTTCTCCCCACACGGTCCATCCCCAAGCACACAAAGACATAGGCAGGAATTTCCACTACACCTGTCATGGAGCAAAATGACACAACTCTATAAGCCAGGGCATCCAACTGAACAGCGGGACCCTGCCTTCTAACCCAAAGGAATGGTCAGCCTTCTCTCTGATCTCAGGGACTTCTAAGAACTATCTAGCCACTGCCTGAGAGGCAGCAAGGCCCATGACTTTTAAACTCACTGGAGTGGGGAGGATGTTTGCTGTGATGTGCACTAATGCTCACATAATCTGCTTAGGACTATTCATCTCTCCTCAGAATCTTATCCCTAATGAGGCTGGAAGCTCCCGGGACACAGCACAGTGCCTGGAGGGCAGGCCGGTGGAATAAACAGATATATAAATTAATAGACAACGCTATCTTTTCTGATCTTTGGCTTCTTCTGCTTGACAGAACTATAGGGAAATGTTTGCATCAGTAACTTTGAACTTAGAAATTAAGGTAGAAAATTCAGTGCAGCTAGGTACATAAAGTAATGATAACTGTTTGATGGATTTTAAACCTAAAAATAAAGCTAGTATGAATCCCTCACTGAGCAAGGACCTTGTTTTGGATCTCCTTTTATGTCCCCTCAACAAAAAACAAAGTCTGGAACTGACTTAAAAGCCCTTCCGTTGAAGAACTGAAGTTTGAATCTTAGATCCAGAACCAAAAAGCTTTACATCTATCAGCCAGAAAGCAACAGGGAGCAAGCAAGATTTCTCAGCAAAACTGAGCAAACCCAGTAACCTCTGAGAAACCGTCACTGCTTACCAGCCTAGATTGTCCACGTAATTCAAAGGTCTCTTCTTTCAACCCTCTGCAGCTTGCCTAACCTCAGGAGGCTACCCACCACTGCCTTTGAGGACGGGTGTGCACTTGCCTGTTAACTACAGAATGCTATTAGCGCCTGGACTGGCACGTCTGGGTCTACATGTCTTCTGTGGCTTTGGGACCATATCACTGCAAGTGGGTACATATTTCCTGAGTTAACATCCTTAGCAGTACATCAGAAATTAAACTCTGCTGCAGCTGCTTAGAAAAAAAAAATAAAAAAAGGCTGGGCAAAGACAAAAAAAAACATTCTGAGCCCTGCCCTAGAGACGGTCTCCGTTCTCTTCATTAACATGAAAAATAAACAACTCCAGAGACAATGCCTCCCCTTCACAGACCCTGCTGTAAGGTCTGGTGCCTCCAGACCAAAACAGTAGGTTCATCTATTACTCTACTCTTCTTTTTTAAAAGGACTTTTCAAGATCAAGTAAAACAATGATTCTCAAAAGAACCTCCTGGGAATAGGCCTGGATTATCACCTCCACTTTCCAACTAACACTAAATGAGTCCGTTTAGTTCAGTCGCTCAGTCGTGTCTGACTCTTTTTGATCCCATGGACTGCAGTAGGCCAGGCTTCCCTGTCCATCACCAACTCCCGGAGCTTACTCCAACTCATGTCCATTGAGTCGGTGATGCCGTGCAACCATCTCATCCTCGGTCGTCCCCTTCTCCTCCCTCCTTCGATCTTTCCCAACACTAAATGACTTGAGCCAAATGAGTAAGGGACAGCTCAGGGACTGGTCTTTGGGAGCCAAGCCTTTCCTGCCACCTCCCTCCCTCATATCTGATTCCCGGCACGTCTGACTCAGGGCTCTCCTCTCTCTAGCACCGTGTGCAAGGCCACCAGCCGAATTCCTGGAGCCCAGCAAAGCTGCACAGCCACTGGGAAAGCTGGAGAGACCTTTTCAAGTATATTCCACCTTGATTCTTTTTGAGTTGTTGTAGAGATGCCGCATCTAAATTTTTGACTTGACTATGTCTGGGTTAGAAATGGTGTAACCAACGAACCCTTCTGGGATTAGGCCAATGTGCCATTATTGTCTTCACTTTTATAATGTATAATCTCTCTAATCACTCAGACCCCATTCTGATCCTATCTCCACATAGCCCCAAAGGTATGTCCTGAGGCTACTGTAGCATTCATTACCTGCAAGTCGCACAAAACCTAAGCTGAAATCCCCACCAATCTCAGACCATTTCAGGAGTTGAAAACTTGTTCAAAATTTGCACAGCACAAAAGTCCTGACTAGAAGCGCTTGACAAGCAGAGGGCTACTGGCAAGGGTCATGACCTGAAAAAACCAAAGGCAGTAGAGACTAGGTGCGTGCTCAGTCACTTCAGTCCTGTCTGACTCTTTGCAAGCCCATGGACTGTAGCCCACCAGGCTCCTCTGTCCATGGGATTCTCCAGGCAAGAATACTGGAGTGGGCTGCCATACTCTCCTCCAGGGGATCTTCCGGACCTGTCTCCTGCACTGCTGGCAGGTTTTTTACTGCTGAGCCATCGGGGAAGCCCAGTGGCTGTAAAACAATGCTGTTTGTCTTGGAAATATTTTTATATTTATGAGATTGCCTGTTTTCTTGAGAATTGATATATCTCCATCAAATTTAACAGACTATATCATAAAGATCTAAAACCCCAGCATTCCTAAACTTCCCGATGTCACACCCCACCCCACTTGATTCTGCTACCATTTGCTGCTCTGTTCTAGAAATTGGGCTTCCCTGGTAGTTCAGACGGCAAAGCGTCTGCCTACAATGCGGGAGACCCGGGTTCAATCCCTGTTTCTCAAACTGACATATAGAATGCGTTCGCTTGTTTTGTTTATAAAATGTGCTTGAAGTCAAGATGGGCTCTTTTTATAAACTTGTTGGTCCGTCCCCCCTAAAAAAAGAGTAGTTCTTTTTTTCTTAAAATGACTTATAATTCCTTTGTGCTATAATCTACAAAAACAGGTGTCTCATCAGAGCACTTTAATGAGAAAGGATGATATTTATGTGTAACAATTTTAAAGCAAACTTTTCTGGGGATAATATCAAATGCAAGTAGCCTACACAGAAATAACCAGCTGCACAAATGCATTTCTAATAATTCTCTCATGTCTGGTGTGAATTTGGTTAGGAGTCACACCTCAGGCTATCACAGCTTCAGAGCTATTTTAACTTGCCACTGAATTAAAAGAAGCATGACATCATAAACTACAGTTGCATGTGTTTAGGTTATTTTACTGACTAAAATTCCTAAATTAGAAGGTAGAAAGATGCCAGAAGATCTCCAAGACATGTTAAATTGTAAAAGGAATGCAACTTGCAAAGAACAATATGTAGTGAACAATCTCATTTATGTTAAAATATAAAACATTTATCTGTACAAATGTATGGAGATGCGTAAAAAGAAATCTGAAAGTATAGGCCAAAGGTTATAGATGTTACCTCTGAACTACAGTCCTGAGATGGCAATGGGCTTAAAGGGAGGAAGCAAGCAAGGAGAAGAGGCAGGAAAGGAAGGAGGGTCTCAAGTCTTCGATTTTGCATTTTTTTTAAAGAAAATAAATACTTGTGTAACACTAAAGGGGGTTTTCCTGGTGTCTCAGATGGTAAAGAATTTGTCTGCAATGCAGGAGACCCAGGTTCAATCCCTGGGTCAGGAAGATCCCCTGGAGAAGGAATGGCTACCCACTTCAGTATTCTTGCCTGGAGATTTCTGGACAGAGGTATCTGGAGGGCTACAGTCCATGGGGTTGCAAAGAGTCATACATGACTGAGCTACACACACACACACACACACACACACACACACACACACACAATACTAAAAAAGACCATAAAGACATAGCTGGCAGTGTTGTTCCCAGTAGAAATAAGACAATAGAAGCACTCTCAAAACTTGGTAGAAATTTCACTTTGCAGCTACACTTAATATAGTTTAACCACTTACCCGTAAGGAAGAGATTTAAATATTCACTGCCTCCCAAATGAACAGAATTCAAGGAGAAGGTGTAGAACCCCAAACACCCCGTGAACCAAATCAGCCAAAGAATAAGTGTCCTTGTTCCAATACGCCAGTCATAAAACAGTTCTGACAGGGTGTGCTTCTCAACTTGAGAGGGCTTATTACCAGCAGAACCGTCGTGATCCAATGATAAAAGTTCTGACAGCTTACAGGATCTCGTCCTATTCCACTTGGCCATTGTGTCAATGACTCTTTGTGCTTCTTCATATTTTCCCCCCGAGATAAGCCAAAAAGGTGTCTCTGGGAGCATCCAACAGCACAGGATGAAGGGGACAGTCACGGAGGAGAGGACGATCTGATAGATCCACCAGGTCCTGACCAAGTAGCCCGTCAAAGCCACCACCATGGTTCCAAAAGCAAAAAAGGAATGTAAGTGGATGGACGCCCACGTCCGAGCCTTCATGCCGACAAATTCTGTCACATAGACAAACACCACCACGAGATAGCCACTTGCAGACTGCAAAACAAAGCAGGGAGGGTGGGCCAGATTTAAGGTCACACGCGTAACTACTGAGGACTCTGACCCTCTGCAAATCACACCAGAAAGAAAAGCTCTGTTTTCTGAAACCCATATCACATTCATACAATGGAATTCAATCCAATCCATCCTCTTCTTTAAATGTGTCCTCTCATCTTCCCACACCCTCTCTACCTCAAAAGGCAAAGCTTGAGTGGTTTTGCATGATATAAATGTTAGACACTGCCTTTTGCTTCATTTAAATATTCCTTTACAGTGTGAATTTATGTCTCAGCTCCTTGCAAATATGTGTATTAATTTATCCATACAGAGAAGAGCCTTTTTTATTAAATCCTAAATTCTAAATGGGAACAAACCATTTATAATAATTAGTGAGAAGAAAAAAGATTTGATTAAAATTTCATTTTGACATGCAACAACAACAACAACAGCAAAAAAAACAGATCAACAAAATGATGTAAAAAAAAAACAGATCAAATTGGACTTCAGGGAAATTCAAAATGTCTGTGCATCAAAAGACACTATCACTAGAGTGAAAAGGCAACTTATGGAACAAGAGATATGCAAATCATATATCTGATATGAGACTAATATCCAAAATACACAGACAACTTCTAAAACTCAACAATAAAACAAAACCTTACACTATATTTGGTCCTGTCAGAAACATCCATAAAACATTCAGTCCACACCAAAAGGTCCTGGAAATTTGGTCCTATCTAAAAGACCTATAAGCATATTTGGTCCAAGCCGAATGGTTTTGGATAAGACCAGGTATCAACTACCTTTTGGCATGGACCAAATGGTCTTATGGATGGTTTGGATCGAACCAAACATCTGCTAACCAAACAAACAAATTCAAAACTGGGCTCGGATTCCTGCAAAGAAAATACAGGAATGGCCAATAAGCACACGAAAAGATGCTCAGCATCACTAATCATTAGGGAAATGCAAATCAAAATCATGATTTGATATGCCACCTCATGGACATTAGGATGGCTAGTATAAAATAAAGTAAGTGTTCGTGAGGATGCGGAGAAATCAGAACCCTATGCACTGTTGGTGGAAATGTAAAATGGTACAGCCACTATGGAAAACAGTATGGGGAGTCCTCAAAAAACTGAAAATATAATTGCCTTATGATCCAGCAATCCCATTTTGGGAATATACCCAAAAGAATTTAAAGTGAGATCTCAAAGGAATATTTTTATACTTATGTTCATAACAGCATTATTCACAGTAGCTAAACATGGAAGCAATCCAAGCTTCCATCAACAGCAATCCATCAACAGATGAATAGATAATACACAATGGAGTACTATTTAGCCTTAAGAAAACAATATTCTGACATATGCCCCAACATGAATTAACTTTGAGGACATTACACTAAGTGAAATAAGCTAATCACAAAAAGACAAATATTGTATGATTCCAGTTATATCAGGCATAGTATCTAGAGTAGTCAAATTCATAGAGACAGAAAGTAGAATGGTAGTTGCTAGGGGTTGGGGGGAAAGGAGTATGGGGAGCTACTGTTTAATGAATATAGACTTTCAGATTTGCAAGACAAAAAGAATTCTGGAGATGGATGGTGGGGACGGTTGTACAACAGTATGAATGTACTTAATATCACTGAACTGTAGATAACTTCAAAATAGTTATGATGGTAAATAATGTAATGTGCATTTTAGCACAATAAAAAGAACGGAGGAAAAACTTTATTTTAAAAGCAGGTCTATATTAAATTTAATAAAATTCAGATTATAACAACAATATGTGACTACTCCTGGAATAAACAAAGAATGAAACAAATGGATTTTTTTGTGGAGGAGGGTGGTGGTGAAAGGACTAGAAGTTCTACAAAATTATTTCACATTTGACTTTTATTAATATAAGTCAAATTGTAAAATTAATTTTTGAAAAATTATTCTAGGGCACCACTGACTTCCCCAAAGGCCTCTCTTAATCCTTCAATATTCAAATCATACACTTTTGAAGGCTTGTCTTGTCATTATCTTTATGGATATTCATTTCTTCAAAAGTTAATTGGTCTATCTCTGCCAGGTCCCAGTTGGTCAAGAGATCTGTGTAGCATTCAGGCAGTTTTCTCCCACTGCTTTCAAAGACTCTTTGCAGTTTAGCATCTTTTGTAAGATCTGCAATTTCATTTTGCATCAGAGTTGGAAAGAGGTTAGCCCAGTAGCAGTAAGCAGAGAGGTGCTTGATAGGGATGACTGTATGAACGGTCGGTTTCACATTTTGTGACAACAGCTTTTATTTCCCCATGCAACCTTATAATTGCAAGACTCAGATAATGAAGCCTGATAATGAGGCCTCCCATATTGAAGAATCCAGTGGTTTGGTAAATCTAAACCTTCAAATACTATAAATTTCCCCTTTAATTCCCCATTAAGTTAAGCTATAACATCAGTCCTCAAGATGTTTTTTTCAAAGTCAGCTCTGTCAGAGTTCCCTCCCACTTCCTACCAATTACTTCTGTCACTGGGTTCAAACAATCCATGCACAACTGCCTGAATAATTGCAAAAGCCTCTTTGATCCCATTCACACTTGTCACCTCCACTAATAATACTCAAGTCCTCACATCTACCCTGACCCCACCACTGACACAGCAGTCAGAACGACCACTTCACCCCTGAATTCACTGAACCCCTTCAGAGGATTCTCATTACCTTTAGGAAACCAGGCAAACCGTTTGTCATCTTATAAGGTCTGCCTAGTCATCCCTCTCTCCTTCAGCCTCACCATGCATTTCACCTCTCTATTCTCCTAACCTTCAGTTCCTTCCATCTCTGGGCCTCTCACTTGCTACTCCCTCTGCCTATAAGGCTCTTTTCTCACCCATCCCTCAGACTAAAAAGACCCTGACTCTCTAGACTCCCCATCCCATCCGCCACTGTGTGAAGCCCCTCCCCCCGCTGCTAGTCACTGTCAACACTGTATGGATTTTTCACAATGGTCCGTCAACATCTTGCCTTCCCGCTACACTATAGGGTTATTGAAACATCCTGGTCAGGTTTACTTAGTGTGACAGTCTGTAGGTAGATCAATAAATGTGCTGAGTAAATGAATCTGCCTGCATCTTCCCTAATCAGAATTGCATCACAAATATATTTCCCATAAAAACCAAAGGAAAGAGCCACAGAAAATTAAGACCACATTTATGGAGAAAGCTGAGCGCCGAAAAATTGATGCTTTTGAACTGTGGTGTTGGAGAAGACTCTTGAGAGTCCCTTGGACTGCAAGGAGATCCAACCAGTCCATCCTGAAGGAGGTTAAGTCCTGGGTGTTCATTGGAAGGACTGATGCTGAAGCTGGAACTCCAATACTTTGGCCACCTCATGCGAAGAGTTGACTCACTGGAAAAGACCCTGATGTTGGGAGGGGTTGGCAGCAGGAGGAGAAGGGGACGACAGAGGATGAGATGGCTGTATAGCATCACCAACTCAATGGGCATGAGTTTGAGTAAACTCCGGGAGTTGGTGATGGACAGGGAGGCCTGGCGTGCTGCGATTCATGGGGTCGCAAAGAGTTGGATACGACTGAGCAACTGAACTGAACTGACAGAAGTATTCTATGGGTAGCTGTCTGATTTTCTTGGCTCTGGAAATCAACTCAAGGTATTTCGCAAGACCAAAAAAGATATTTTTAGAATTATTCTCTTAATTATTCCAAAAGAGGACTCCACACTCTCTCAAGACCTATCTTTGCTTCTGTTGTACAACCATTCCCACCAGAAGGTCTATTATCAAACCTTACCCTGCAACTAGAGAGTCATTTCCTCTTATTCTGTCCTCAGTGGAGACAGAACTTCTGGTTGTTAGCTTTTGTGTTAAAAACTCTCTGCATTCCTAAAATCATTATACTTCTTAAAGATATAACACCTTCAATTCTCCTAAATTGTTTTTAATGCATCCTTCTATCCTTGACCATCTAAGAGTGGCTTCTTAGGGACCCTTCCTAGCTGTTGATGAAGACTCCGAAAGAGAATATACCACCTTGCCCTTGGAGGGGGCACAGTGACCTCTTCTTCTGAGGTTGAAGTCCTTGGCTTCTGCCTAGACCCTTAGGTCATCTGTTCTGGTGAGAGGGAATGCACGCCCTGCTCTGTGTTCAGCAAGACCACAGGTTCCTCCCGAAGAGAAAACTTCACTCTGTTATCCTTGAATAGTGACCTCCAAAGAGAAGTGCTGTTGCTGCTGTGAGGTAGCGTGGAACCTGTCCGGAAGCCTCACTGAGTGTGGAAACTCCCTGGTCCACTTCCAGCAGCAGTCAGCTTTGTAAGAAGTGCCTACTCCATGCCAGGTACTGAACTGCGGACATTTCCCTGAATCTCAAGTGAGTCCTGGTAACAACCCAGTGAAGTAGGTATTCTTTTCTACAGTTTACAGATCAGAAATTAAGGTTCGAAGAGGATAAGGCATTTGCCCAAGGTCACACAGCTGAGAAGCCAATATATGACAATGCTGGGATTCAAACACATGCCCTTTCCACTATCCTCCCCTGTTCTCCAAAACAAAAAGGTCTGAAGTTTTGTTTTCACCCTTCCTGCACATTATATAAATGACATTCTTACAATATGCCTTAACTGTCTGTGGCTCATGTATACAGAGTCTATCTAGACCAACATAATTGCTCAGAAGTAAAATAACTGGTAGCTATTATCTGTAACGGGTATAAACAATGACTTTTTTTCTTTCTGTCCCCATTTGTCTTCCTCTCTCCCTCTTGTTCTCCCTGTCTCTTCTCTATCTTTTGCCTTACAGTATTGGTGAGAACGGGCTTCCCTGGTGGCTCAGAGGTAAAGAATACGCCTGCCAATGCAGGAGACAAGTGTCCGATCCCTAGGTTAGGAAGATCCCCTGGAGGAGGAAACCGCAATCCACTCCAGTATTCTTGCCTGGAGAATCCATGGGATTCTCATGGACAGAGGAGCCTGGCGGGCTACAGTTCATGGAGTCGCAAAAGAGTCATACACGACTAAGCAACTAGACAGCAACAATTGGCCAGAATCCCCAGTAAAATGCCAACTGGAAGGGATGCCTCACAGATCCCTGCTGCTAGTAATGGTGGAATGTGGATCACAAGTCAGGCACAGAGTCAAATGAAAAGTTTCAGCCTACTAAGCAACAATTTTTCATGTAACAGCTTCCATTCTAAGCATAGGGCACTAATATTCTACAGAAAGACTTGGGCATTGAACAAAGATTAGTCCTTGATCTCTGTCTCACTAGATTCTAAATGAGCACAACTAAGAGAGTTAAGGTTTAATATAAAAATACTGCAGTGGAATTAAAGGGGCAAAAACAAACAAACAAACAGAAACCCCAACAACAACCCAACTCACGATAGCAAGAAGAAAGCGTGCGACTATGAAGCTGTAATAATCAAATGTGAACGCCACCGCTATGCCAAACAAAAATACACCGGTGCTTGTGGCCCACAAGACAAGTCGTCTTCCTGCCCTGAAAAATAAGAATCACACAGTGGAAGGAGCAAGGTGTGGCTGCAACAGTTTAAAACATCCACTCTAATTCAAGAAAGATAAATTTCACCTATATTTTTAGTAGCTTATGTATCTGACTTATTTATTTTGGGTAAATCATGGGTTAATACACAATTTTTTCAAAAGGCCAGTTTTTCGGTGGCCAAGTCTCCACCTGAGCTGCTAACGTACACACACGGTCACTCTGGGTGGTCCCCAGAGGATTTCCTAACCTGGGACTAGGAGGAAGGAGAGGGGGGATCTGTTCTTTCCCTGTCAGGACCTGCTCTGTCACCTGTTAGATCATCTTCCCTGTTGGGCTGGCTCTGCTCACCAAGGGGGAGGCGACTCTTAATAAGCCCCTCTAAAAACAGAAGTCTAGACATTCTGCTAGTACAATAAGTTGCCTACTTGCCCTATATTTTCATAATTGGGAAGGGCATTTTCTTCTTTAAAAAGCAAACAAATAACAATTACATGCCTGCAGATTTTAAAAATGAGATGTAATTCACGTGATATAAAATCCAATCTTTTAAAGCAGGGATTCCCCAACCTCCAGGCCGCAGACCTGTACCTCCTGTCAAATCAGATCAGCAGCAGCATTAGAATAGAAATAAAGTGCACAATAAACGTAATGCGCTTGAATCATCCTGAAGCCATCCCCCACCTGCCCCGGTCCATGGAAAAATTGTCTTCCATGAAACCAGTCCCTGATGTCAAAAAGGCTGGGGACCACAGATTTAAAGTATACACAGATTTAAAGTATACAATTTAATGGCTTTTTAGTGGATTCATAGAGTTGTGCAACTCATCACTATCTAGTTTCAAGACATTTTCATCCCTCCAAAAAGAAACTCTGCACCCAGGAATCATCATTTCTTATTCTCTGTTCCCTCTGTCCCCAGACAGCCACAATCTACTTTCTGTCTTTATAAAGTTGCCTCTTCTGGACATTCTATATAAATGGAGTTGTACACTGTAAGACCTGGCTTATTTTATTATGCTTTCAAGGTTCATCCATGTTACTGTACTTCATTCCTTTTTATGACTAAATAACATTCCATTGGAGAAGGGAATGGCAACCCACTCCTGTATTCTTGCCTGGAGAATTCCATGGACAGAGGAGCCTGGTGGTCTACAATCCACGGGGTCACAAAAGAGTGGGACACTGAGCGACTAACACACAACATTCCATTGCATGACTATACCACGTTTTGTTCATCCGTTCATCCCTAGATGGACATTTGGACATTGTTTCCACTTTTTTGGCTATAATGAATAATGCTGCCATATGCTAACTTTATGTTTAATTTTTGAGGAGCTGCCAAACTGTTTCCTAGGGTGGCTGCCCCAGTTCTACCATCCCACCAGTTTTCTCCACATCCACACTTGTTATTGACAACACTTGTTATTGTCCGTCTTTTTGATTACAGCCATTCTAGTGACCAGGGGTATCTCACTATAGTATTGATTTACATTTCCCTAATGATTATTGATGTTGAACATTTTTATGTGTGCTTATTGGCCATTTGTATATATTCTTTGGCAAAACATCCATCCAAATCATTTGTCCACTTTTGAATTGGGTTATTTGTCTTTATTGTTGAGTTATAAGAGTTTTTTTTATGTATTCTAGATACTAGACTGTCATTAGATATATGACTTGCAAATATCTTCTCCCTATGAGATGTCCCTGACAGATCATTTTAAGGCAAAAGAATACAGTCCTGAGATTCCAAGCAACAGGTTTGCCCACTGCAGCAGAGAGTATGTAAGCAAATTGGAAGCAGTCACGTTCACAGCCTCGGGTTGCTCTGCTCCCACAGGCACTAGTAGGGATTGTTGGCTCTACATATAAAGGTTTCCCAATCTCATTTGAGCCCTAAAGTCATTTTAAACTATTTTCATCCATCCCTCTTCTACCCACAACGTTTTCACTCTCTTTAACAGATGAGCAGCTCTCTTGATGATGAGCAGAGAACAGAGAACATCAAAGAGAAAGCTCTGCAATTTCCTGCTCTGCCCAGCTGCCAACACGACCTGCATCTGCCTGCAGCCTTTTTTCTTCCCTCCTGTCCAGAGACACACACCCTTTTCTCTTCAAATACCATTTTGCAATCTTTGTATTGGATCATGTCTCTTCTCATCTCCTCTGAGGCCTTATTCTACCAATTACTTCTTTTCCCTCTATCCCTCCACTCCTCTGACTCCTCCCTTTCAGTTGACGTCTCTTCCAGCCAAAGACAAGAACCTTCTCTGGATCCCCATCACTCCTGCAGCCACCTTGCATCTGACGGACTTTCCAAAAGGGAGTATCTACTTCCTCAACTCCTGTTTTGCTCCTCTCCCCACTGACAACCCAACTTCCATCCTTCCCAGGAAGTTCATGAAACAGAAGATTCTTAAACACTGAAATGGTAACTTCAGTCACCAAATAATAACTATTTTACTAATAGACTCCACTTCTGTTGCAATTGCATTATTCAAGCCCCACCTCCTGGAGGGGATGTGGGAGGTGGGGGGAAAGACCTAGGTCCTCCTCCCTTTAGGCTTCCATAGTCTTTGCCTCCACGGCCTTCACTTCTAATGTGGCCCCAGACACAACAAAGCCCTATAATTTTTCTTTCGATGTGTTTGTTGGTCCCATGTGACTAGCACACACTGAGAGCAGGGGTTTCTGACCTAAGCAGTTGTCTTTAGGCTCCCAGTGCCCAGGACATGCCTATAAAATTCACAACTATGGGGCCAAATAAATAAGTTTATCTCTGTGCTCTGGGACAGGCACTAAAAGTGTGGTCCATGTCCATACACAGATGAACTCTGCCTTATTTTAAGAGTTATATGTTCATTTTAAAGTATATTTTTTTAAAATTTGGTTGGCACATCACACAATTTCATAGATATCACTGCATAGAGCCAGACTATCCTCCTAAAAAGCAAGTCTATTTAAAGAAAAAAAAATTCAAAGTAATAACCAATAGCTACTGAGTGGTTATATGTCCAAGGTACTTTTTCGGTGTTAATTTTGCAATAACCCTCTGAGATGAGTGTTGTTATTTTCATTGCCAGCTTACAAGATTCTGAAATGCAGGTCAGGCAATGTGCCAAGGTCCACAGCTAATAAATGGCAGAACACAGGAGCACTGTCTGCAGAACCCATCCCCTTAATGTTATTTTGTGTCCCCAAATAACAGATCAGCAAAGAAGTACATATTTAGATAGGAAGTATGAAAATGACTAAAGTTTTGAACATAATTCCAAGTCCCCTAAGACAATGAGACAGGAAAACGAACCCTACACTGATGGATGAAACCATACAAAAAAACTTCATGTTACCTGTCGGAGAGGTAGCCAAAGAAGACTGCTCCCAGAAGGACTCCAAACATAAATGTGGGCTGGATCAGCCTTCCGAACCACTCTCGGTTACACACCAGATCCCACTGGGTCACCACGGTGCTGAGCCACTTGCTCCTGTCGTAGATGTAGCCATCCAAGCAAGGGAAGCTTCTCTTCTGGCCGCTGTACTCATAGTCCAGGCGCGACTGGTCATCCCTCCGGGACCTCTGACAGCTGGTCAGCTCCCAGATCTCCCCGTTCTGCAGCTGCACGAGGATGTAATCCTCACGGCCGACGGAGAACTGGGTCCAGATGTTCTCCAACTGCCAAGTAGAGAGGTCTTGGAAAAGCGCCTGACTCACGTTGCCTGGGGGCCTGCAGGTATGCTGGGGGGACACTGACAAGAACACAGAAGCCAAGTAGTGGATACCACAAGAGATGTTCTGGAAGGCACATATAAAATAGAGGAATATTTGGTATCTGCAAAGAGAGAGGAAAAGAAGCAAGTTATTACAGCTGACCTATGGGCTAAAAAAAAAAAAAGAAAAAAAGGACATAGGCAAACATGAAGGGTCTCCATTATGCTTAGCTTGAATAAAGGGATAAACACAACCAAATCCTGTTAGGGACCTAAGAGACATCCCATAACGACAAGCCTATGATATGACTGAGAAGGTAACATACATCATATATGACATACATTTTTATACTTCGACTCCTCCCCACTCCACAAATTCCAGTGCTCAAACTCAACACAGTCCCCACAAAGAGCAGACAGATTTTGTTAGTGTGAAGTCTACCTGCCTGCCCCTGGAGGCGTTTGGGTTTGGTACCTAAGTAGTCTCATCAACTGGAGAGGCTCCACTGCTGCAAAACCCACATTCTCTGACCATAGCTTCCCATCCTCCCAGCTCCCCCTGTCCCTCCCACTGACCCCATCTCCTGCACTGTTCGGGGCTCCAGCCTTTGGCTCCCACCAGGTTCTCTAGTTTACTGCCAGCTTCCTGGCCTCACTCCTTCCCCAGCCAGCCTGAACCCCACAGTTGTCACTAGTTTTTTCCAGAGTCGCACAAGTTCTCTACTCATGTTCTCCATTCACACCCAGTCCCCCCATCAGAGCACCTCCCCTGGCAGGCCTCTGAAGCTACGATCTGTCTTCTCTGTCCCGCCCACAGGTGCTGAGAAGGTCTTAAGCACACTTTCAGTTCAGATTTCCCTTTTCCTCACAAGGATGTGTTGGGCTTAATCTCTCAGTCATGTCTGACTCTTTGCGACTCCATGGACTGTATTCCAAAAGGCTCCTCTGTCCATGGAATTTTCCAGGCAAGAATACTGGAGTGGGTTGCCATTCCCTTCTCCAGGGGATCTTCCCAACCCGGGATCGAGCCCAGGTCTCCCGCATTGCAGGACAATTCTTTACCAGCTGAGCCACCAGGGAAGTCACAGGGATAACTTCCTCAAAAAAACAAAATCCTACTTCCTTAGGTGTCTAGCATTCTAACAAATCATTTTCTCCCTCATAAAGATTGCTGTCCACCAAGTGTCTACCCAGCCCGAGGCTCCTTCAGAACAACAGACTTAGACACAACATATCACTGTGCCCACAGCCAAGAGAAACACTAGTGAAAAAATAATTGACAGGAAAACCAGAGGTAAGTAAAAGAAAAGATGACCAGAACCTCCAGGAAACAGACCTATGCTATCTGGGTGACAGGTAAAGAAAATTACATTCAGTCCTAGATTGATATCATTCTATAAAATAAAACATGCTTGCGTGTGTGCTAAATCGCTCAGTTGTGTCTAACTCTTTGTGACCCCATGGACTGTAGCCTGCCAGGCTCCTCTGTCCATGGGGATTCTCTAGGCAAGAATACTGGAGTGAACTGCTATGCCCTCCTTCAGTATCTTCCCCACCTAGGGATTGAACCTGTGTCTCTTATGCCTCCTACATTGGCAGGCAGGTTCTTTACCACTAGCACTATCTGGGTAGCCCATAATAAAACATAACTAGTATTATACCACTGTGGTTAAGAGTATGGACTCCAGAACCAGCATACCAAGGTCTGAAGCTTGTCTCTGGTTACTTACCACCTGGGTCTTTTGGACAAGATCCTTACCCTTTATGTAAGGATCTTTTCTCATCTGAAAAATGAGTTGTTATGGGAATGTAGAGTTACTACATGTAAAGCGTTATGGCATCCTATAGGTATACGTAAGTGTTAGATACTATGATGTTCATAAGGTGAAGTCAAAAAAAGAGCCTAAAAGGGTCATATACTGACAGAAAAAAACCACCACCACCTATACCCATACATCTAAGTCAGCCACAAGGTTCACCGTTCCAGCTCTGAAATTTTAAACTCTATCTTTATTCCAAAATAACTCAGAGATCCAGGCTCTCAGTTCCCCCAACACAATTCCTGAATCTCAGTTTCCTCAATTCCCTCTGACATTGGGCTTAAACCGTGAGGTTTTTGTAACTTCAATACAAACTTGTATTTTGTATTGAACAACACCTAATTCTTCTTAGGCGTCCTGCTTTCCTCTTTTAAAGGTGATTTGGACAGTGTTTCCTCACCTTAGAAATGACCAATGAGAAATGAGAGACAACTAGGCCTTTCTACTTAACACTGTCACTAGTTTCCTTAAGACTAGATAACAATACACAATAACCTCCCTCTCTATTTACAGACAATAGAGAGAACGATGAGAGTGAATGCCAGAGAAAATATGGGCCACTATGATATGGTCACACTATATTCACCTTCTGCTGTAAGCATGGACATGTTACCCTTTTCCTCCCTATAAGTAGCTTCCACAATCTACCTTTCCTACCAGAATGGGGACTCAGGTAACAGTAATAGTCATGATTTCTTGATAACTTACAGAATGATAAGATCTTGCATATGCTACTGTGACTGGCTAAGAGCTGTCTCCCCAGATCCATTCTCCCTTTCTGCCACCACACCGAGCCACATCTGACCCTGGGTGAGAACACGGAGCAGCTGCCCCAGATGCTGTGAACGGTGGAGTTGCCTCACCTTCTTGGGTCCCTGGACGACAGCATAGAGCAAACCTACCCTGGACAGTTGCCAGAGACAAAATCCAATTGAGGGGTCTCTTTGTTACAGCTCCTGAGTGTGGTGACTAATCCCTAAAATACCTGGGGAAAGAATGGTATTAGTAACTACTACCTGAAAAGGTTATCATGAGGATGAAATGAGAGCTGCATGTGGAATCCTTATAACAAACATGTGCAGTACTATTATTACCCCCATTTTACAGATGAGGAAGTGGTAAGTCAAATGCTCAAGACCACACAGTTAATACTTGGTAAGCCAGGATTGGAACTCGGACATCCATTCCCAGAGCTGATTTTGTAATCCCTATGCTATTCTGCTTCAAGGAAGATAAGATGAGATAATAAATGAAGGACCTGGCTGAGTCCCAGGGTTGCACTCAAGACAGCATCCTAGTTGACAGCATGGGCTGTGGAGGCCAATGGACATCCAATGACATCGAATTCTGCTCTGCTACTAAGAGATTTGTGGTTTAGGTGCAAGACTTGGTTTCCTCATGTGTAAAATGAGAGTGATTACCACTAGTCTCAAAGGGCTGCAGTGAAGGTTAAAGAAGGTAACATGTACAAAGAACTTAGGACAGAGGCGGGTACAACTGAGCATTCAGTAAGGCAGGGATCAGGAGGAAGTGGGGAGAGTTGGGGCCTCCCGCCCCTTCCCGGCCTGCTTCACCACTCCTTTCTTGTGGACACTGGGAATCATAACCAACATCTGTGCAACTTTTCACCCTGGAGAACAGCATATCATCGTCTCTTCATCACAAGCCTGGAAGGGAGCTAAAGGCAGGAATGATTATAATTCTCATTTTGCGCATAGGAAACTGAGACACAGTATTCCCAGGGTCACCTTAGCAGTAAGTGGCAGGACAGGATTCAGACTGAGCCCCAAACCTCTGGATCCACACTTTCTATGGCTCCTCGCCCAGCTACCCCTTCTCTGAAAACGTTCTCGGTCAAAGTAGTATTTCTCCACGAATGAATGAATAAATAAATGAATGAATACACTTTAAATTTTTAAAATTAATTTGACAAATGAAAAGACGGTGACAATCATACAAAGGTTAAACCTAGGTCCCACCCTGCAGTAGCTGTGGGTCCCTGACCCAGCCTCAGTTTCCCAATCATTAAAATAAGGATTCACCCCCACCACTTTGTAAGATTCCGCACTGTGTAGTTGGCACATGTTGGGTTTCCATAAACCGAAAACACACACACACACAGAAAAAGAAGGAACAAACTTTAAACAGTTGTTCCTAGAGCAATTCAATACCTGCCAGGTACTGAAGGAGACTCTACCACGGGTTGGGGCGGGACAGCAGTTGTCTGGGGAAGTGAAAGAGGAGCCCATTTGGCCAAGAACAAGCGTTCCTCCTGTGACCTGGCCTCTGCAGCTGGGGCTTCGGACTCCGGCACCGGCAGAGGGCGCGCCGGGGGACCCCGCACTCACCACTCCCGAAGCGAGCCCGAAGCGAGCCCCCAGCGCCCCCTGCTCGCTCTAGGGGCGTCAGGCCGCCAGAGTTCGAGAGGATCCGTCCAGGGCCAGGAGTCAGGACCCAGGCCTCCGGACTTTTCCCGGAAAGGAGGGTGGGGGGGAGATGTGTTCGGATCGCGAACTCTGTGCGCGCAAGAACCCCACCGCAACGGAAAGAAACAGACCCCACCGGCGCCTCCACCCACGTGGCTCCGGCTCCCCCGGCACCGTCCTCCCTCCCCACCCCTACCCCATCTCCCTACCTGCCGAAGTGCCCCACGCTGTCAAAAATCGGCTCCAAGTTGCTGGACCCCATGGTGCCGCCGTGCACCACGCTCCGAAGCGGGACGCGCGAAGCTCGCCCAGTGCCGGGGACTGCGGGCACAGCGGTGCCCTGCCCCGCCCCGCCCGGCCCCCGCCGGCCCCCGCCGGCCCCCGCCGGCCCGCCCGGCCCCCTTTTGGCGTCTCCCGCGCGTCAAAGGGCTCGAGCCGCGCGCGGGGCCAGGCTCTGTTCCTCTCTCTTCCCCTCTAGTGAGTCCCCTGCGCGGCGCGCCGTGCTCCCGGAGCCCGCGGTGGCACGGTGCGCCCATCCCAAGCCCCGCCACTTCCCGCGCCCTCCCCGCCGCCCCCTCAGACCCTCGACACCGCGTCCGTCTCGGTCGCCGCTCTCAAGGGGCGCGCCGGTGCCCAAGAAGGGTGGTCCGCCCGGCAGCCCGAGGTGGGGAACCCAGACTCCACTCTTGGGCACAAACATCGTTTTCTCAGAGAAGTCCACCCGTTTGGGGGCTACAAGAGCAGGGCACAGAGAATGGATTCTGATGACCCTGAGAAGCGGCAGGATCTTGCAGAGCTGTGTGAAACATCTTGTACTCACCGAAGGGCAAAGGCAACTCCCGGGTAGAAACAAGCAAAATAGTGAAAACAGCAAACTTACACCAGAAGAGGATTTGAAAGAGAGGAAAGCCCATCACCCGAAGGACTTCCCTCACCGACTTGCCACAGAGCCGGAAATAACACCATTAAAGATTTATTTTTGCTGTGAATAATTCTATTTTTTGAAATGCAAACACTACTGGAATGATTAACCCATTAAATAATAAGCAATTTGGAATGGATTTTTTATAACTAGGTAGATTCTTGCTAACTAGAAAGTCTTATGATGGGAAAGGTTGCTGGGGAGGTTCAAGTGGCGGGGAGAGGGGGAGAGAGTGAGAGTGAGAAGTTTGGGCAAAAGCTGACCCTGGGAGGGAAAGATGGGAACCAGAGGGCCCAGTCAAGACCCTATATTGTTTCAAAGCACAAACTAAGATCCCACATGCCGTGGGGCTAAGCCACAGCTAAGACTCAGCTACTGAGCCCTCGCGTTCTGGAGACCTTGCACTCCAACTAGGGAAAGCCCATGCGCTGCAGTCAACACCCAGCACAGGCAAAAATGAATAAATAAATAAATAATTTAAAACTCCCCACAAAGAAAGCCCCAGGCCCAAACATTTAAGAAAAACACAATACTTATTCTGCCCACACATACTCTTCAAGAAAACTGAAGAGTAGGGAATACCTCCCAACTCATTCTATAAGCCAGTATTACCCGGATACCAGAACCAGGCAAAGACATAAGAGAACTACAGACCAATATACCTCATGAGCATAGATATAAAACATTCTTAACAAAATTTTAGCAAATTGAATGCCTCTTTATATAAAAAGGATAATGCATCATGATCAAGTAAGGTTTATCCCAAGAAAGCAAGAGTCATTTAACACCTGAAAAAGCAATCAATAAAATTCACCAAACTAACAAACTAAAAAGGAAAAACCATATAATCATCTCAATAGATACAAAAAAAAAAAAAATTTGGCAAAACCCCAACACCCTTTCATAATAAAAACACTCAACAAACTAGGAATAGAAGGTATTATGATCTGTTTCCGCCCATAGAACACTTATCTTTTTAAAATTAATTTATTTTAATTGGAGGCTAATTACTTTACAATATCTTGGTGGTTTTTGCCACACGTCGACATGAATCAGCCATGGGTGTACATGTATTCCCCTGTCCCGAACTCTCCTCTCACCTGCCTCCCCATTCCATCCCTCTGGGTTGTCCCAGTGCACTGGCTTTGAGTGCC
Source organism: Muntiacus reevesi (assembly GCF_963930625.1). NCBI lineage: Eukaryota > Metazoa > Chordata > Mammalia > Artiodactyla > Cervidae > Muntiacus > Muntiacus reevesi. Next base: position 37,525,642 of record NC_089267.1, on the reverse strand, counting down.
CTATTTCATGCATCAAACTTGGACTGGTCATCTATTTTACATATGGTGATATACATGTTTCAATGCTATTCTCTCAAATCATCCCACGCTTGCATTCTCCCACAGAGTCCAAAAGTCTGTTTTTTACACTTTTGTCTCTTTTGCTGTCTTGCATATAGGGTCATCATTACCATCTTTCTAAATTTCGCATATATGCGTTAATATACTCTATTGGTGTTTTTCTTTCCAACTTACTTCGCTCTGTATAATAGGCTCCAGTTTCATCTATCTCATTAGAACTGACTCAAATGTATTTTTTTAATAGCTGAGTAATATTCCATTGTGTATATGTACCACAATTTTCTTATCCACTCATCTGTCAATGGACATCTAGGTTGCTTCCATATCCTAGCTATTGTAAACAGTGCTGCAATGAACATTGGGGTACACATGTCTCTTTCAGTTCTGGTTTCCTCGGTGTGTATGCCCAGCAATGGGATTGCTGGGTCATATGGCAGTTTTATTTCCAGTTTTTTTTAAGGAATCTCTGCCGGGAGCCAACACACGAGATCCTACCCCTGACAAGGTCATAAGGGAGAAAACCTGACAGGCAAGGCGATTCAGGTTTTCAGGGATTTCGAAAAGGCCAGCTCACGAGATCCCACCCATGACAAGGTCACGAGGAGAAAACCTGACAGTCAAGGCAGATCAGGTTTTTAGGGATTCCAAAAAGCTGCCCCCGGTGCTCACCTTAAAGATGCTATCTGTCTTTCTGATGCTTGCTTCAATAGACTACTCCCTAATTTCTGTGGCACAGGCAGAAGGCCTTCCCCGATCTCTTCCCAAATAAGAATCAATTTAGAACCTTAATCAATAAATTTCCCAGGTGGTGATATTTTATGAGATTATCCAGGGTGAAAGGAGTGTTTTAATTTAAACTCCTTTGCTGGTATTTTAGTTTGTTTGGCAAATGCGTTTATGTCCTTGGTACTAATATGCATGATTGCTTACAATACCCTAATCATAAAATAGCATAAAAAACCTGATCATATAAAGGCCCTAATAGACATAGAGCCTTTTTGGGGGTGAAGGAGTCCTATTAGAAAACATAAGAAAAATTATTCTAAAGGTGGTTATTGGGTTGACGTTTGCTCGCTGTGTTTTGCTTGCTGTGTTTTTGCTTTTAATGTGCTAAGTTTGTGCTATGGAAACCATTGTTAATATAGTTATAGATCTAGAAAAACAAGAGTTTAGCCTTAGTGTGGTAACAATGAAATGGTTGTTAATTATTAGCCAGGAGTGCTAGGCAGGGGCTGCCTCACCAAAGTCGCAGAGTCAGTGTGGGGTAAACTTCTTAGAAAAACTCAACTGACCACTTCTGCAGAAGGATTAATTTTTGTGTTAACAAGGTTATACTTCTACTCTGTACTGTTGCCCTATGAGACTGCTACCTTTCAGTTAAGGTCACCACAGAAACGGAAAATAGGTTTACATTCACCTGACCTGCATAAAATGTTAATGGGCCCCAAGGACAGAAGATAATGTGCTAAGATTTACTATAGAATTAGAAAGCAGAAAACATCCTGCTCTTCCTAAAAAACAAACTAATGTAATGCTAATCCTGTGTAAGCATGAGTAAGCATCTTGTACCTTGGAAACGTTCTGAGTGAGGGTATAAGAACTGTTGTCAAAAAGTAAAACACAGACTTGGCCCTATCAAGGCTGGTCTCTCGTGTCTTCTCTCGCTGACGCCGTTCATCCCGAAGGTACCCCCTGGATCCTGCTGGGGCTGGACCCCGGCAAATCTCCACACTGTTCTCCATAGTGGCTGTAGGAGTTTGCATTCCCACGAACAGTGTAAGAGGGTTCCCTTTTCTCCACATTCTCTCCAGCATTTCTTGCTTGTAGACTTTGATGGCAGCCATTCTGACCGGCATGAGATGATACCTCATTGCGGTTTTGATTTGCATTTCTCTGGTTATGAGTGATGTTGAGCCTCTTTTCATTTGTTTGTTAGCCATATTTATGTCTTCTTTGGAGAAATGTCTGTTTAGTTCTTTGGCCCATTGTTTGATTGGGTCATTTATTTTTCTGGAATTGAGCTGCATGAGCTGCTTGTATATTTTTGAGATTAATTCTTTGTCAGTTGTTTCATTTGCTATTATTTTCTCCCATTCTGAAGGCTGTTTTTTCACCTTGCTTATAGTTTCCTTCATTGTGTAAAAGCTTTTAAGTTTAATTAGGTCTCATTTGCTATTTTTGCTTTTATTTCCATTACTCTGGGAGGTGGGTCATAGAGGATCTTGCTGTGATTTATGTCAGAGAGTGCTCTGCCTATGTTTTCCTCTAGAAGTTTTATAGTTTCTGGTCTTATATTTAAATCTATAACCCATTTTGAGTTTATTTTTGTGCATGGTGTTAGAAAGTGTTCCAGTTTCATTCTTTTACAGGTAGTTGACCAGCACCACTTGCTGAAGAGATTGTCTATTCTCCATTGTATATTTTTGCCTTCTTTGTCAAAGATAAGGTGTCCATAGGTTCTTGGATTCATCTCTGGGCTTTCTGTTTTGCTTTATTGATCTATATTTCTACCTTTATGCCACTACCATACTGTCTTGATGACTGTAGCTTTGTAGTATTGTTGAAGTCAGGCAGATTGATTCCTCCCATTCCATTCTTCTTTCTCAAGATTGCTTTGGCTATTCAAGTTTTTTTTTTTGTTTGTTTCCACACAAATCATGGAAATTATTTGTTCTAGTTCTGTGAAAAATACCATTGGTATTTTGATAGGGATTGCATTGACTCTATAGATTGCTTTGGGTATTTTCACTATATTGACTCTTCCAATCCATGAACATGGTATTTTCTCAATCTATTTGTGTCATCTTTGATTTCTTTCATCAGTGTTTTATAGTTTCTATATCTCATAGAACACTTCTGACATGAAATGTGTGGGTGTTTTTCTCATACCAACATCTAATTCTCCAACTCTCCAAATACCAACTCGGTTACCTAAATGTGGGCTTCTCTGGTGGCTCAGTGATAAGGAATCCACCTGCCAATGCAGAAAACTCAGGTTAGATCCCTGGGTCAGGAAGATCCCCTGAAGAAGGAAATGGCAACCCACTCCAGTATTCTTGCCTGGAAAATCCCATGGACAGAGAAACCTGGTGGGCTACAGCCCATGGGGTTGACAACTAGTTCTTTTTCATTGCTATTTAGTACTCCATTGTTCCAACGGATCACAATTTACTTAACAATTTTCTAATTGATGGACTTGCAGGTTGCACTCTGATTTTTACTACAGCAATGCTGCTGTAAAGAGTCCCTATGTGCACATACTGGAGTTTTTCCAAAGTATATTCTTAGGAATGGAGTTGTGTAGTGAACCATGCATCAACTAACAACTATTGCCAAATTGCTCTCCAAAGTGGTTTCACCAACTTGACTTCCAATCAGAAGGGTATAAAAGTTCTAATTTCCCTGTATCTTTACCAATACTTGGCTCATCAGACTCTTAAATATTAATCAGTTTCAGAGATGTGAAATGGTATTGCACTGCAGTTTTAATCTGCATTTCCTCTATTAGTACTGAGGTTGTACATCTTTTTATATGTTCATTGATCATTTGGATTTTCTTTCCTGAGAATTGCCTATTCATACTTTTGCACATTTTTCTACCAGATTCATTTTATTTATTTTGATTTGTAAGAGTTCTTTGCATAGTCCAGATACCTTTGTCAGTTAAGCACTGGAAATAATTGTATTTTCAATCTTTTTTATGGTTTTTCGATGATCAGAAGTGGTATTTTTTTATTTTAATGAAGTCAAATTCATAAATATTTTCCTTTATAGCTTGTGATTTTGCATCTTGTTTTAAATTTTTTGCTTTACCATGAAATCAAAAAATATTCTGTTATATTTTCTTCTAAAAGTTTTAGCCTTTGACTTTTCCTATGTAAGTCTTAAGGCCACTAGAATGGATTATTTGATTTGAGGTAAAGAGTCAGTTTTCCCTTGTACCGAGGAGCCTGGTGGGCTATGGTCTACAGGGTTGCAAAGAGTTGGACACAACTAGAGCCACTTAGCACACACACAAAGTTTCAATTTTGGCTTCTCCATACTGGTAAAATATTGTCCCAGCACCATTTATTGAATATATTCCATCCTTTTCACTACATTTCCACCTCTGTAATCTATAAAGTTTCTATTCACCTGTGGGTTTATTCTGTAATCTGTAAGTCTGTTCCATTGGTGTATATATTTTCCCTGTGCCTATGTCTTTATTTTTACAATTTTATGCAATCTACTCCAATCTTTCACTACTACTTCCTCCAAAGTAACTTATTAAAGTCACCATGACCTGTGTTGCCAAATTCAATGGTCAATTTTAAATCCTAATTTTACCCAATCTCCACTGCTAAAAAATAATTATTAAAACCATGGCTCACATACAAATATACAATGAACACTTGTCAATGACTTTATTTTACTCATTATTTACTAAGGAAATGAATAAGATATTACAATCAGTTCAAAGAAGAATTCAATAAAGTCCATGTTTTAAAGCAATAAGGAATGCTATAACAAATTTACAAATAGATGCAGAAATGGTCTATCCAAAGAGTAATTGCATTTCACCATTACCACCAACACAATGCATTCCACAGGAAAAAATTCATTTCTATGGACAAGGATTATTGCATTATTATTAGTTTTTGACAACTTACAAAGTTATAAAATAGCTCAAAGACTATGAAATATGAAGATAACCCTAAGAAAGGGTATTAAACAGATATTCTTTTTTTTTTTTTAAGAGGGCATTTCAAAATCTTTCAGAATGTTTACTAGCACCACAGTATCATATTGTCCTTGAAACATCTTCCTTTGCTTCTATGCCATCCTAACCTCTTGATTTTCCTCTTCCAATTTTCTCTAAGTGTTGGAGAACCCCAGGACTCTGAGCTCTCTTGTCTCTTTTTACACGTTCTCTAGTAGCATCATGTTGTCCAAGACCTGGTAAGCTACAGTCCACAGGCCAAATCTGGCCTGCCACCTGCTTCTACAAATGAAGTTTTATTGGAACATAGTCACGTTCATTCATTCAGATTGTCTATAACTGCTTTCAAAGTACAGTGGCTGACCTAAGTAATTGTGACAGACTGGCCCACAAAGCCTAAAATATTTACTATCTGGCCCTTTATAGAAAAAAGTTTGCATGGGTTTGCAAGCCAATGATCTAGCCTTCTGGCTTTCAAAACTTAATTCTAATGACTCACAAATGTATATGTCCAAGCTGACCTCACCCCAGCACCCCACTTTCTGGCCAAATCAATGAATCTTCAGGACACAGCTCAGCTGCTGCTCGATGTTGGATTCTTGATGACAATAAAATGAAGCTCCAAGTCCTTTCTTTAGTATCCAGCCATTGGTGACCATTTATCTATATATCATAATTTTATAAACATATTTTAAAATAAACTTTAAGTTGACTAACATTTAAAACTAATTTTAATATGCTTGTTTTAAATATATTACATGTATTCAGCAGAAGTTAGTGCTGGAAACAGAAACCTCTCTAGGTAGTTCAAGAAGAGAGGGATACAATAAAAGGGACAGTATACTTTCAATATTGTTGGAAGGGCTGGAGAAGTCAGGGGCCACAACCTGAATATTTGTTTCAAGGTCACACCACCATAGTTGCAGCCCAGAGATCAGGAAGTTGCTGCAGCTGGAAGCACTGTAAGCGGTACCCACAGCAGCACAACTGCCTCATGCCCACTTATAAGAGGATGACAGAAGGGGGAACGCTGCACAATTTCAAAAGATACTAGAGCCTATGGCACTGGCTATCTCACCTGATATCCACTGAGAGAAGACAAGTAAGAGATGGCAGGGGTTAGTCTAAGGAACAAAAATAATTCTGGTTTTTGCTCACCCTGATTACCTTCACTGCGCTTAGGATACTCTTTCTTAGAAGGGGCTTTTATTTCCTGACCACCATTTCCCTCTTCCTTCCCCCCACCTCTGTCCCAGCTTGCTTCTTCCAATTCTCTTTCATTTCCTCAAGCAGCTGCTATTGGTCATTTTCGGTAGAAGCCTGGGAGAAGTTTTAAGGGAGCGGCTATTCGTAAGACTGATTCTTCATTTAGTAAATATGTGCTTTGCTTGTCTCTGCTCTGTGTGTGGAGGCAACATGAGTAGAAGGTATGATCCCTTACATAAAAATTTGATAGATAGATATAGAAATAGATATATATGCTATATGCCAGACACTATGCTAAGAACTTAATGTTGGTTATCTCATTTGCTTCTCATATCTAAGATCAAAGTTGTTCTCATCCTCATACTCAGGTAAGAAAAAATGTGACTCCCAGAGAATAAGCAATCTGTTTAAGGTTGCCCAAGCTTGAGAGTTGCAGAGACAGGTTCCAACATAGCCCAGTTCTTACTCTAAAGCTACTGCTCATGACCACAACACTGGCACTACTTGTTAAAAAAAAGAAAAAGAAAAAAAAGTGTGGCTTTTGCAGAGTTACCGTTGAAATGACTAGAGTGGAAATCTGGTGACTTCAAACCACCAGTCCTTGAATCTCCATAAGAAATGCCCACAAGTTACTAGGCAGTAAGCTCCAAAAGACACCCATTTGCCCCCTGTTAAAGTCTTTAAAACTCAAAGGAGGAAGTAATTTCTTCTGAGTGGGGTAACCTTAAAGGCTTCCAGAAGGATCTGACATCTGATTTCAAATTTGAAGGATAAGTAAATATAGCCAGGCAGAGTTGGACCAGGCTCGGTTCAGTTCAATTCAGTCACTCAGTCGTGTCCAACTCTTTGCAACACCATGAACAGCAGCACGCCAGGCCTCGCTGTCCATCACCAACCCCTGGAGTTTACCCAAACTCAAGTCCATTGAGTTGGTGCTGCCATCCAACCATCTCATCCTCTGTTGTCCCCTTCTCCTCCTGCCCTCAACCTTTCCCAGCATCAGGGTCTTTTCCAATGAGTCAGTTCTTCGCATCAGGTGGCCAAAGTATTGGAGTTTCAACTTCAACATCAGTCCTTCCAATGAACACCCAGGACTGATCTCCTTTAGGATGGACTGGTTGGATCTCCCTGCAGTCCACAGGAGTCTCAAGAGTCTTCTCCAACACCACAGTTCAAAAGCAACAATTTTTTGGTGCTCAGCCTTCTTTATAGTCTAACTCTCACATCCATACATGACTACTGGAAAAACCATAGCCTTGACTAGATGGACCTTTGTGGACAAAGTAATGTCTCTGCTTTTTAATACGCTGTCTAGGTTGGTCATAACTCTCCTTCCAAGGAGTAAGCGTCTTTTAATTTCATGGCTGCAATCTCCATCTACAGTGATTTTGGAGCCCAGAAAAATAAAGTCTGACACTATTTCCACTGTTTCCCCATCTATTTGCCATGCAGTGACGGGACCGGATGCCATGATCTTAGTTTTCTGAAAGCTGAGCTTTAAGCCAACTTTTTCACTCCCCTCTTTCATTTTCATCAAGAGGCTCTTTAGTTCTTCTTCACTTTCTGCCGTAAGGGCGGTGTCATCTGCATATCTGAAGTGGAGAAAACAGCCTGAGTAAAGATCCAGGTGTAAAAAGTTAAGACCTGTGTGAGGTCCTAGTTGCAGCACAGCAGCAGATGGGATGGCAGAAGTGTATTATGCTCAGCCTGGTGCCTGGCACACAGAAACACTGTGCATGTCTTCCTGAAGGGTTTTTAGAAGACACCATTAAAGGTCTGGTTGAAAATACCTCCACATTAAGAACTGTGAGACCTCCAGTTAGTCATATCTCTTTGGTGCCACTGCCCTCATCAAATTGCTTGAAAGTGACAGGGCTGTGGTGAGGGTTAAATGGGTTAAGGGTTAAATTAGAGCTCTGTAAAGGGTCCTAATCAACATTTCAGTTGCAAATAACATCAAACCTAACTCAAACAAACTTAAGTAAGGAAGGGACTTTTTGACTGGTTATGGGAAAAGTCCGGATATAGAACTAGCTGCCAGTGTGGTGGGATCCAGAGCGACAAACAATATCATCAGGCCTCCCGCCACCCCCGCCTCTCTCATTCTTTATCTCTTCTTCTCTTTTCTGCTTTTCTGTGTAGATTTAGCCCCAGAAGAAACCCACTCTATCCCACACCTAAAAGTCAAATTTCCTACAGCTGGGCTTGGAGATGGGGCTGGGGTGGGGGTGGGGGGGGGGGGGCAGTGAGTAGAATGTTCTGATTGGTTGGCCTGGTAGGGGCAAGGAATGCTCTGATTGGTTGGCCTGTTAGGGGCAGGGAATTTTCTGATTGGCTGGCCTATGATGGAAGAATGCTCTGATTGGCTGGACTGCATCACATGTTCAGCCCCCTCAATGGCTACCCGACAGGCTCTCACAATTGCGGGGGTCATAACGCCTTACCTGGAAAGTGATTCCAACAGGACAAATAACATTTAGAAGCTTTTAACAGAGCGCCTGCCCCTTGGTAAGTGTTTACTAAAGGCTAATGCTATGAAGATAGGCCAAAAAGGACAAGTTAGAGGGCTACACGCCCGAGGCCTTGAATTCTAGGCTAAAACTTTTGAGCTTTAGTTAAAGGGCAGTGCTGAGCCACTGAAGGCTGCGTCCAGTGTGGTGAACAAAATGTTTTAGGAAGATTGGTCTGATAGTGGGAGTGTGAGAGAGGGTAGAGAATTTGGTGGTAGGAAGGTCAGCCGGGAAGCTGATATATTCTGAGTTCAGTGTTGAGGATCCAGGTTAAAGATGTGATAGTAGGAACAGAATGAAGGGAATTCCCACTTAAATGGCAGAGAAGGAAGAATGGCAGGTTTTGAATGCCTGGGGAGGGCACATCAATGTCAGGAGGTGAGCAGTCAGTCCCTGAAGTTATAAGCCTGGGTGACAGGGAAGATGGTAGCCTGGCCGCTCAGAGTCCTCTCTTTTCCTCCTTTCTCTTTTTTGCCTTCACTCTCCCTCCCCTCTCTCTTTCCGAAGCTATGTAATTTTCTCTTATCCTAGACAGCACAGTCTTTCTTGGGTTCATTTCACTTGCACACCCACCAAGGACTCTTTCTGGAGTAGCTTTAAAAGTACTGATTTATAAACAATCGCAACGTGTTAAAGATTCAGGTGAATGCAATGTTCCCCTCTTACCATAAAAGCAAGCAAGCAAACAAACAGGGCATTTGTAGAACTTGCAGAAGATTTGGAATAACCTTTGTCTCTTTTAAGAGCATGAAATGAATTCAAGTTTCGACCAGGAACCCTGAGTATTTTATCTGCGTTAGAAATGTAAAGAATGTAGCAGAAGATGGATTTCACTCAAGGAGGTGCAAGAGGTCTCTCTGCGTGTGTTTGTGTTTCCAGGTCTGTAAGTGAGCTGGAGAACCACTGACACCTTGGAGGCAGTTGTATGTCAGCGTGATACTAACCAAAGTGGTCAAAACTTGTTTTTTGAAGCAAGTGTGAGGAAGGGAAAAAAGATACTTCTTAGTTCTGCTTCTAAAGTATGTTTCTTGTGAGACTGGGATGTTAAGGGGAGGGTTGCACAATGAGGTGTCTCAAAACCATCAGGTAGCAACCTGTTCCAGAAGCCCTCACCCAAAGCTCCAGCTGGTCCAGGCAGTAGCCATGATGGATTTCTTTTTTGATGAATGATGAAAACTGGTTCTTGTCTTTCACTTGTTATCTGGGTGTGTTACTGAGTCTTGTGATAACGTCAAGAGGGCTTCCAATCCCCTACACCATAATCTGGAAAGTAAAACTAAGTATAAAGGCCACTGAAAAAGTTATGGCATGGTCTGTTACTTGTCTGTTACTTTCCATCTTCTTTCATAATATAGCCCTTTAAATAAAGGACCACATAGGGATGGAAGAGGGGGCTTCCCTGGTGGCTCAGATGGTAAAGAATCTACCTGCAATGTGGGAGATCTGGGTTTGATCCCTGTGTTTGGAAGATCACCTGGAGAAGGGAATGGCAGTATTCTTGCCTGGAGAATCCACATGGACAGAGGAGCCTGGCGAACTACAGTCCATGGGGTAGCAAAGAGTCGGACACGACTGAGCAACTAAGCACAGTGATGGCTGAGGAGCCAGTTAGAAGGAGCCTATGACCCTCAACAATCTGGCACAGACCTGAACAGGGGGATGACAAATGATGTTATCCAAAAGAGGTTGAAAGGCCCTTCTGCCCCACAGTTTCTCCCTGCCTTTCTGCAGCAGAAAACTGACAGAGAACCTTGTGTTCCACTTTAAGTGGAAGTCTTTTCACCTGAGAGCACTGGCGCAACCTTTCTTTGTACCAACCACCTGCTCATCCTTCCTAGTTCCGCTTCAGTGATATACCTCTTCTGTGACGCTTTTGCTGATCCCCGCTCCCAACTCTTCATCCTCCTCTCCCTCTCCTTTTCTCTCTCTCCCTCTCTCTCTCTCTCTAGCAGGGAGCTGACAATGTGCCTAAGCATTTGTCTTCTCTAATGGCTGCAGACCCCAACAGGCAGGAGCCTCTTCTTTCAGTTTTGAATCCCAGCACCATACCGTGTAGTATGGCTCAAAAGATGGAGGAATAAGTATGATACAGTGGAAAGGTCACTGAACCTGGAGTTAAATGATCATGCGAAACAGAATCCTTGGCTGGTGATCTTGGACAAGAGATTCACCTCTTTCGAGCCTCAGTTTCATTATCTGACAAGTGAGAAAAGCAACCCTCCTCCCCTTTCCCACATATCCCAGTTTTTCCATGGAATAAATGAAATAAGGTATTTAGCAGAGCCCTGTAGAAAGAAAGTCCGAGGACACACTGGTCCAGCTCACTTATTTTACAGATGATTAAACTGATCCTTAGAAGTTTCTTTTTTACTAAAATTTATTATCCTTAGTCCCATTCCTGTAGGAACTTGCTCTTGAAATCTGACCTGGAGGTAGGAACCTAATACATTCATTTTTTTAGGAGTTAGTATTGCTTATTCAGAATGTAGACATACCTCCCTTAGAAATATTTGCATTGCTCTTACGAGGTTTACAGTAGTAGAATTTATTTCAGGTCTTTGAACAGAGTACTGAAGAGGTATTTGGGATGGGACAGTTTCCAAGTCTTTTCCAATCTGCATGATATAAATAGCTGTCTCTGTATAGTATGTCTTGCACTGATCATTGGAGAAAAACTACATGAATGTTGATCTCCCTCAAGTGTCCCATTCCCCAAAGTCTGGAGAACTTATCTTTTTAAAACACGAAAACTAGAAATGTCAGATCCTTGAAGCTGCAAAAGCAGTAAACATCTTCAAAGAGATTAAAAATAATCATGACGTATTGTAAAGAATCTTTAAATAGAAGTAAGGAAATCTGAGGCCCAGGTCTAACCCTCACAAGTTATGTGAACTTGGGTAACTCAGGCTTCTTGAGCATTCCCCCCCTCCAATATTTTAAGACTATTTAGTGTATATGTGCCTGTGTATACATAGATCAAAATTCAGAAGGTATTATGATACTATAGGAAATATATGTTTGGTCTTTGTGTCCTTGTCCATGCCCTCTTGGCACAGAGCTCCTAAAACCCTTGGAATTTTCTGTGTAACAGAGTGTGTCTTTTGTTATTTGTTACAAGCCCCTTTCAACCATAATCGAGTTTGTGCTCATTAGGTAACTCTTCATGGACCTCTGGATAGCTTCAGGATCAGGAGTGGCCTCCAAAAAGACCAAGCCTTGATTAGAGGGTTGGAACTTCACTCCCACCCCACCCCCTCCGCCTCTGCAGAGGGTTGAGGAGATGGGCTAGAGATGAAGTTCAATCACCAATGGCCAGTGATTTGATCAATCATACCCTTACAATGAAATCACCATAAAAATCCCTAAACAGGGCTTGGAGAGCTTCCCGGTTGGTGAACACATCCATGTGCTGGGAGGATGTGCTGTGTGCTCAGTTGTGTCTGACTCTTTGGGACCCCATGGACTGTAGCCCACCAGGCTCCCTGTCCACTGAATTTTTCAGGCAAGAATACTGGAGTGAGTTGCCATTTCCTCCTCCAGAGAATCTTCCCAATTCAGGGATTGAAACCATGTCTCCTACATCTCCGGCATTGCAGAAGGGTTCTTTACCACTGAGCCACCTAGCACTCGGAGCTTCCCAGGTGGCTTTCCAGGTGGCACTAGTGGTAAAGAACCTGCCTGCCACTGCAGGAGATGTAAGAACTGTGAGTTCGATCCCTAGGTCAGAAAGATCTCCTGGAAGAGAGCATGGCAACCCGCTCGAGTACCCTTGCCTGGAGAATCCATGGATAGAGGAGCCTGGCAGGCTACAGTCCGTAGAGTCACAAAGAGTTGGATATGACTGAAGTGACTAAGCACGCACACAAGCACCTAGCACCCCAACTCCATGAGGATAGATGCTTCTGCACTCAGGACCTTTCTGGACCTCGCCTGTGTGCCTCTTCATTAGGCTGTTCATTTGCATTTTTTATACTAAGCTAGTAAATGTTTTCCTGAGTTCTGTGAACCATTTTAGCAAACTGTTGTACCCAGGGAGGGGGTCATGGGAACCTCTGATTTATAGCTAGTTGGCCAGAAGTACTAAGTGACCTGGGACTTGTGATTGGCATCTGTAAGTCAGGGCAGCTTTGTGGAACTGAGCCCTTGAACTTGTGGGATCTGATGCTAACTCCAGGTAAATATTAATAGTATCAGAATTGAATGGAATTGTTCGACACCCAGGTGGTGTTGGAGAATTACAGAGGTATAAAGAACAAACAGTGAAAAATCACCTTTATAGTCCTATTCTGTAGCTCTTGTTTCCCTCTTTGGGCCCAGAGACAACTATTATCAATTACTTAATTGTAATTATTATCAAATACTGAGTTGTATCCCCCCAAATTCATATGTTGAAGCCTTAATTACCTCCATCTCAATGTAACAGTATTTACAGATAGAGCCCTTGGGAGATGATTAGGTTTTGATGAGATCAGGAAAGTAGAGCCCCCTCGTATTGGGTTTAGTGTCCTTATACAAAGACCCACCAGAGAGCGTCCCCTCTCTCAGCCTTGTGAGCCTGCAGGGAGAAGAGAGCCATCTATAGTCAGGAAGAGAGTCCCTCCAGAACCTGGCTACCAACACCCTGATCCCCACACTTTCAGCCTCCAGAACAGTGAGAAAATTCATTTCTCTTATTTAAGCCATCTAGGCTATGGCATTGGAGAAGGCAATGGCACCCCACTCCAGTACTCTTGCCTGGAAAATCACATGGACGGAGGAGCCCGGTGGGCTGCAGTCCATGGGGTCGCCAAGAGTTGGGCACAACTGAGCAAATTCACTTTCACTTTTCCTTTCATGCATTGGAGAAGGAAATGGCAGCCCACTCTAGTGTTCTTGCCTGGAGAATCCCAGGGACGAGGAAGCCTGGTGGGCTGCCGTCTGTGGGGTCGCACAGAGTCGGACACGACTGAAGCAACTTAGTAGCAGCAGCAGCAGCAGGCTATGGCATCTAGTCTAGTCATAAGATACTGAGAATCCACTCAAATATTTTATGCATAAACAATCAACAATAAATATACTTCTATTAGTTCCCTTACTTTTTTCACACAAATGGTTCTGTACTTTGCCATACTGTATCTTGAAGAATAATCCAAGTCACTACATCTCTTTTTTTTAATAGTTGCTTGACATGTTTTTCTGTTACATGACTGTACCATCATTCATTTAACCAAACTTTGATTGCTGAACAGTTAGATTGTTTCCTGTCTTTCATAATTACAAATTATGCCACAGTGAATCATTCGCACATATGAGAGCTATTTGTTGGCTAAATTCCTAGAAATGATTACGAGGTGGAAGTACATTCATATCTATAATCTTGATAGACATTGCCAAATTGCCCTTCATAGTCATTGTGCCAATTTACACTCCGTTCAGTATGTGTAATAATGCTTATTACACAGTATGTTAGCAAATTTATGAGATTGGCCAAACTGACCTATAAAATTTTAGTTATTTACAGGTTTTCTTCTTTTTTTGAGTTTTCTTATGCGTGAAATTGAGTAACTTTTCATATATTTAAGAATCTTTGATATTTTCCTTCAACAATTCGCATTCTTTTTTAGGTATTTAGGTAGGTAGTTTTCTTATTGTTTTGTAGGAGTTCTTTATTACACCAGGAAAATAAAACCTTTATGTATGATAAGAATTGCAATTTCTGCCTCCCCCTACCCAGTTGATTTGTATTTTGACTTATGGTGAATTTTGTCATACTGAACTTTTTGACTTTTATATAGTCCAATTTGTCAAATGTTTTTCAAACCTTCTAAGTTTCATATTATACTTAGAAAATTCCCCTACTCCAAGATGAAAATATCTCCATACTTTTTTCTACTTCTCTTTACTTCTTCTAGTTAAGTCGTTGACACACCTGAATTTTATTTGGTGTAAGACATGAAGTATGGATCCAACTTAGTGTATTTCCAGAGAGTTACTGAATTTATCCCAATGCCATTGACTGAATAATTTATTTTTTTCTCCTCTTATTTGAACTGCACCTTTATCCTATACCAGAACAATAGTAAATGTCATATGCAAAGTCATACATGAGCTGTGAGGTCGATTCTAGGACTTTAGACTTTTCCACTGAGCTGCCTATCATACGCCAACACTGCACTGTGTAAATTGTTATTACTTTATAATATTTTAATAATGGGGTTGGTTTTCCTCTTCTTTTTTACAGTTATCTTGGCTCTTCCTGTCCATTTATTTTTCATATTAACTTGAGAAGCATCTTAATTGGTCTCAAAAAAATTCCTTAAAGGTATTTTTACCGAGATTGCTACAAAGTAAGGAAAGTTGACATGACCCCAGTGTTGATCATTTTTACTCAAAAGCAGAACATGCCTTTTCATTTGTCCACATTCTCTTTTGTATCCCTCAGTGGTGTGTTGTTTTTCTTTAATTAGAAAGAAAAAAATTTTTATTTTAATTTACTTTTTCAGTTACAATACAAATAAGGTCTCCTGTTACATCCTTTAATTGATTATTGTTATTTAAAAGGTTGTTTCGTTCTGTTGGGTGTTTTTGTTTTTTATCAAGCCAAATTACTTCCCATATTGTTTGACATCATTTTTCATGTGACTTTCTTAAACTTTCTTGGTATAAAATTACCTCATCTGCAGGTAGTGAATGTTAGCTCTTCTATTTAAAAATAGATATACCTCTAGTTTCTCTCTTTTATCTGATTGAATTAGTACCTGAAAAATAATGTTAAATAATTGCAGTGTCACTAGACATCCTTGCTTTGTTTCTGATATTAATGGAAATGTGTATTCTTTCTCTATTAAGCTCACTACTGGCTTTTAGACTGAGACAGATGTATTAAGCCATTTTAAGAAAATGTCCACCTATTGCTAGTTTATGGTATCTTTGAAAATTTTTATTATTTATTTTTGGTTGCACTGGGTCTTCATTGCTGCTCTCAGGCTTTCTCTAGTTGTGGCAAGCAGGGCCTCTGTTGCGGTGCAGGTGCTTCTCACTGTGGCCGCTTCTCTCGTTGCAGAGCACAGGCTCTAGGCACACAGACTTCAGTAGCTGCGGCATGTGGGCTCAGTAGTTGTGGCATGCGGGCTTAGTTGCCCCGAGGGATGTGGAATCTTCCCTGTCCAGGGATGGAATCTTGTGTCCCCTGCCTTGGCAGGTGGATTCTAATCCAGTGTACCACCAGGGAAGTCCTAGTTTACTGTATCTTTATCAAGAACAGATATTGAATTTTCTCAAATGCCTTCTCAGTACCTATTGAAAAGATATTAATTTTCTCCTTTCATAATAATAGATTCCCAAATATTGAATAACCTTTGCACTCCTGGAATTCGTAGATGTTAATGTTATTACTCTTTTAATGTGCTACTGAAATACATTTGCTAATACTCATTTGTATTGTTGTATTGATATTCATAAGTGAGATTGATCTGTAGTTACCCTGTGCAGTAATTGTTGCATATTTTTATCAATGTTATCTTAGCTTAATTTAAATAGTTTGAATACTTTATTTCCTTTCTATAGTCTAGAACAGTTTAAATAGCATTAGATTCATCTGAAAGATTCATCTGAATCTTTCATAAAATTCTTCTCTTTTTGCTTTAATTCCTTGCTTTATCAACTTTTTCAGTTAATTAACCATCTCTTGGTCATAATTGCCTCAGATTAAAAATGCTTTTATTATTTCTAAGTTTTGTGTATATACATTACTCTCATAAACACAAGGATATTAAAATTAAAATGAGGAAATAACTGTAGAAATGTACAATTGTCTATAGGCAAAATTTTTCAATATAGTGTTACTTAATAGAGGCAAAAGAGGAAGCAACGTAAAGGCTAAATGTTCACAGGGAACTAGTTAAATTATGGTGTTTTCTGTATAATAAAATACTTTGCAGCTAGTTGATTTGCAATATTGTATTAGTTTCAGATGTACAACATAGTGATTCAGTAGGGGTCTTTTGCAGATTATATTCTAGGTGGTGCTAGTGGTAAAGAACCCACTTGCCAGTGCAGGAGACCTAAGAGACGCTGGTTCAATCCCTAGGTCAGAAAGATCCCCTGGAGGAGGAAATGGCAACTCATTCCAGTATTCTTGCCTGGAGAATCCCATGGACAGAGGGGCCTGGCGGGCTAAAATCCATAGGGTTGCAAAGAATTGGACATGACTGAAATGACTTACCATGCACACACATAGGTTATTACAAGATATTGAGTATAATTCTCTGTGCTATACAGTAAATCCTTATTGCTTGTCTATTTTATGTATGCTAGTTTGTATCTGTTAACCCCATGCTCCTAATTTATCCCTTCCCCCCCCCACCTTTGGTAACCATAAGTTTATTCTCCACATCTGTGAGTCTGTTTCTGTTTATATAGATTCATTTGTATTATTTTTATATGCTGCATATAAGTGATATGATATTTGTCTTTCTCTGACTTCCTTCACTTTGCATGATAATCTCTAGGTCCATACATGTTGCTGCAAATGGCAATATTTCGTTATTTTTTATGGCTGAGTAATATTCCACTGTACATGAATACTGCATTTATTAAGCCTATTGTCTATTGATAGGCACTTGGGTTGTTTCCATGTCTTGGCTGCTGTGAACATTGGGGTGCATGTATCTTTTGAATTAGTGTTTTTGTTCTTCCCAGATATATACCCAGGAGTGTAATTGCCGGATCATATGGCAGCTCTATTTTTATATTTTTAAGGAACCTCCATAATGCTTTCCATAGTGACTGTACCAATCTACATCCCCACCAACAGTATAGGATGCCTTCCTTTCCTCTGCACCCTCTCCAGCATTTATTATTTGTAGACTTTTTGATGATGGCAATTCTGACAGAAGTGAGGTGATAACTCATTGTGGTTTTGATTTGCATTTCTCTAATAATTAGTGATGTTGAACACGTTTTCATGTGCCTGTTGACCATCTGTATGTTTTCTTTGGAGAAATGTCTATTTAAGTCTTCTGCCCATTTTTGATAGAGTTGTTTGTTTTTGTTGTTGAGTTGTATGAGCTGTTTATATATTTTGGAAATTAATCTCTTGTTGGTCTCATCATTTGTAAATATTTTCTCCCATTCTGTAGGTTGTCTTTTCATTTTGTTTATGGTTTCCTTTGCCGTATAAAAGCTTGTAAGTTTGGTTAGGTCCTTTTTGTTTCTTTTTCTTTTATCTCTCTTGCCTTGGGAAACTGATCAAGGAAAATGTTGCTATGGTTTATGTCTGAGAATGTTCTGTGTTCTCTTTTACGATTTTTATGGTGTTATGTCTTATATTTAAGTTTTTAAGCTATTTTGTGTTTATTTTTGTATATGATGTGTGGAGGTGTTCTAATTTCATCGATTTATGTGAAGTTTTTCAGATTTTCCACTTGTTGAAGAGATTGTCTTTTCTCCATTGTATATTCTTGCATCCTTTGTTGTAGATTAATTGACCATAGGTTCATGGATTTATTTCTGGGCTCCCTCTTCTGTTCCATTGATCTATATTTCTGTTTTTGTGCCAATACCATGCTGTTTTGGTTATTATAACCTTATAGTGTAGTCTGAAGTTCAGCTTTGTTCTTTTTTCTCAGGATAAGACTCTTTATTTCATATGTTCCTGATTGTCTGAATCTTTTACACTAGGAAATCATTACTTATATATTGTATATTAATACTATGTGATATTAGTATATTATCTTAAAATTAAAATGATGATGTAATTATGTATTTATTAACATGGAAAGATGTTCACAGTAGATGGTGATGCATGTTTCAGAGCAGTATGATCACATTTTTGTAATCTGTCTTTCTGAAGTAGTGAATTTGGAAGTGGTTTTCTTGGGCTAATTTTGGATGTTTTCAACTTTTTGTTTACATTTATTTTTCCAATTTTTCTAGGATACTTAGGGATTATTTAGGTGAATGACTGGGAAGATAAATAGATGGATGAAAAACCATACTAGGGGATTAAACAAGAATCTTTTTATAATTAACTGGATGGAAGGTCAGGAATGCGACTTGGCTCCAGTTCACTAAAATTAGAAATCTCCCAATATAAACCACTGGTGAAAACAAAGTATTGTCTAGTCCCCAATCCATACTTAAGGCAAGTGAGTGGAAATGTGCATCTGCCATCTGGCTGGGCTGCCTAGTACTACAGCTTTCCCTCTGGCCTGGGTCGGTGGGGGGCACAGTGCAGGGAGAGAGGAGGTGTTCTTATCGAGACAAGAATATGTAGACCTCATTCTGTTTAATGGCCAGAGACCTTAAATTTTCTCTGCCTTTCACAGGAAGGGTCAACTAAATGGGTGAATGCTATAAACCATTGGTTCTCTAAGTTTGGTCCCAGTCCAGCAGCATCAGCATTACCTAGAAACCTGTGGGATATTCACATTCTTAGGCCCTAAACTAGCTGAACAATAAGCATGGGAGTGGGAACCAGCGGTCTGTGTTTAGTAAACCCCCAAGTGGTTCTGAGGCCTTTCAACCACTTCTAGAAATATTCCCAACCAAAATGACTTCTGAGGCAAGGCACTGTAACTGCTGGGAGGAAAGAGAAGTCTCCTCCTTTCTAAGAATCTTGAAAAACATTACCTCTTCCCAGAAAATTCCCAGAAATGTTTAAAGTAGAACCTTCACAATAAGTTGAAGAAAATTCCTCAGTTTCAGGAAACTATTTCACTTTAGTCAAGACTTTAACATTTGTCTGAAAATTTAGAGAGTTGGATCCTAGAATAACAACGTCACAAGTGCTTAGACATCAGAGATCATTCTGGAACAACATTCTTGTTTTAACCAATGAAGATGCTATGCTGAGAAAGGTGACTTGGCAAATAGGAAAGTACAAAAGATAAAGGCGGGTTTGTTTGCGTTTGTCCCCATAGACCCCAAGAAGCCTAAAACTGTGTTATTTAATAATGTACCAAAGTGTCGCTTTTGAGCTGTGGTGTTGGAGAAGACTCTTAAGAGTCCCTTGGACAGCAAGGAGATACAACCAGTCCATCCTAAAGGAAATCAGTCCTGAATATTCATTGAAAGGACTGATGCTAAAGCTAAAACCCCAATACTTTGGCCACCTGATGTGAAGAACTGACTCATTTGAAAAGATCCTGACACTGGGAAAGATTGAAGGTGGGAGGAGAAGGGGATGACAGAGGATGAGATGGTTGGATGGCATCACCAACTCAATGGACATGAGTTTGAGTAAACTGTAGGAGTTGGTGATGGACAGGGAGGCTTGGTGTGCTGCAGTCCATGGAGTCGCAGACTCGGACACGACTGAGTGACTGAACTGAACTAAAAGTGTCCCTCATAACTGAAAAATGAAGTTCTAGAAGAAGCCACAGGATCTTCTCTCCTCAGAGCAATGACAATGATCTCTAGACAAAGCTGGCCAAATTCATTTTCGCAGACTTTCTCACTGAGGATGAATTTCAGTTAGTGACGAAACAACATGAATTCCAAATCTCTCCTGGAAGGGCCAGTGTAAACAGTATAATTCAAGTATTTGCTTCCTGAGTAATTTCACATGAACTCTTTCCTAAAATGCATTTTTTTCTAGAGCAACCTCTAAAATAAACATACGCTCTTAAGGATGTAGAAAACATGGTTACATTTAACACTTCTTACATTACTAAGAATCTTACCTCAGGCAAAGTTCCTCACTTTATTTAAAGCTCTGTTTCAACAAATAGATAATAATTATTCAAAATAAGTAAGTCCATGGATAAGGCTTAGGTCATTGTGTTGTGTTATAAACATACTGTATGTCTATATAGTTTAACTATAAACATAGACATACTCTAAACATAGTATGTCTATATAGTTTAACTCCTCCAGCTTGGACTTTTGTGTTTCTTCAAATAAAAAGTATAATTATTTTGGAATCAGAGCACTGGAAAGAAACATTAGCAAGTCAATATGTTTTTGTTGTTGTTCATTCATTCAGTTGTGTCCAACTCTTTGCAACCCCATGGACTGCAGCATGCCAGGCTTCCCTGCCCTTCACCTTCTGGAGCTTGCTCAAACTCATGTCCATTGAGTCAGTGATGCCATCCAACCATCTTATCCTCCGTCATCCCCTTCTCCTCCTGCCCTCAGTCTTTCCTAGCATCAAGGTCTTTTCTAGTGTGTCAGCTTTTCTCATCAGGTGACCAAAGTATTGAAGTTTCAGCTTCAGCGTCAGTTCTTTCAGTGAATATTCAGGATTGATTTTCTTTTGGATTGACAAATTTGATCTCCTTGCAGTCCAAGGGACTCTCAAGAGTCTTTCCCAACACCACAGTCCAAAAGCATCAATTCTTTGGCACTCAGATGACAGGATGAAAACCACAATCACAGAAAACTAACCAAACTGATCACATGGATCACAGCCTTGTCTAACTCAATAAAACCATGAGCTATGCCTTGTAGGTCCACCCAAGACGGACAGGTCATAGTGGAGAGTTCTGACAAAGCCTGGTCACTGGCGAAGGGAATGGCAAATCAATGTTTTTACATACAGATTACTTTGCTGATCACTGGAGGCCAGCCAGACAAGGTCTTAAAACATAGTCCCTGCTTTTAAATAGCTTCATTACCAGTAAAAACATTTATCAGACTCATATAGGCAGAACTGAAAGCTAAGTAAGTTGAAAACAAGGACTTGCCTGGCGACCCAGTGGTTAAGACTCCACCTTCCACTTCAGGGTGTGCGGTTCCATCCCTGGTCAGGGAACTAAGATCCCACATGCTGCTCAGTGCAGCCAGAAATTTTTTTTAAAGAAGAAGAAAGTTGAAAACAGATTTAAAACTTCATTGGTCATGTTTTTGTCATTAAGTGTCCTTTCACCTTCATTTTAATAAAGTTTTTTCTTCTGAAAGCAATCTTCTGCCCTCTTTCAGCAAGGACAGTTTCAAGTTTTGTGAAGCTTGAAATTTATACAATTTGCAGAAACCACTTTAGAGGACAAAGGTTACAAATACAAAATTATAATATTCAGAGTAAGAAAAGAAGTCACAATACCTTATAATTTTCAAAAAGCTAATTAAAAAAAAAAAAAAGAAGCTCATGAAATCTGCAAACTGAACTACTTTTTTTTCCCCTGAATGTTCTGACACCCTCTAAAATCGTTTTCTCCTCATGACATTGTTTATGGGACCAAACCTTATCTGAAGCCAACTATCTCTGGAGTCTTCTGTTATATAATGTGATATTTCTCTTTATTGTTTAAGCTACTTTGAATTATTTGGGACATAGAATCCTAATTTATACAGAGATATAAGAAAGGCTTATAATAAGCTTTAGGGATAGGTGGACCTCAGCTGAGGATGAAAATCACTCAAGGGTTTTCCCAGCTTGCAAAATATAGAGTGGTTTATGTGGTCACACAGACATTCCCTCTGTCGACTGGAAGAAAAAAAAAATTGCCCAGCCTAAAAGTTGAGAATTGTATTTTATGAGACAGACTTTGTGAGGACTTCAAGCCCAGGAGGTAACTTCTGAAGATAGCTCTGAGGGACTGCTCCAAAGAGGTAAGGGAGGAGCCTGGGTATATAGGAGTTTTTGCAACAAAGACCAAGTAGTCAGTACATCAAAATATTACCGTTAATTAAAGAAAACCAAGATAGCTCAAGTTAATGAATTAAGTATTTTTTTATGTATGGAAAGATGCAAGAGTCTGGGTTCACTGAAATCATTGCTTTGATTGACCCTTTAGCTTTCTAGGCCAGTATCCTATTCTTTCCCATCCTGAGTGCCTACACGGTGCACCGCTGGGCTGGCTGCAGCGGCCGAGGGCTTGACAGCATACAGCAGATTTGTCTCCATCTTCAGTTCCCTCGTGGCTCACTGTCAGAGCCGCAGCAGCTGCATGCACGCTGCAACACCTCCTGTTTACTGATACGGCTGGTAACATTTTTACACCTCCATTAGCAGAAGGAACTTAGAGTCACTACTTAATTTCCAGCACTGTGTGGTAAATATAATTGAGCCATAGAAAGATTCGGGAAAATAAAAACATTTGTTACGTCAGAATACAACAAAAAGATTGTTATTGCTTTTAACAAGTGTTTAATAATTAGCCCTTAGTGGGAAAAGGTTTCATGGCCCCTTTGATGTGGTTGCCTAAAATTAATCATTACCTAGTACTGCTTTGTTTACAGTGGAATCAAGAAATAATCTGTGTAAAAATGAAAAAATGGTAGGGAATAGCTTAATTAACTAAAGGCTGTGTTTATGTAAAATCCATTAAGAAAGGGCATTTCAAAGAAATAAACAGAAACTGTAGCACGCGATAAGCATTCGGTAATGTAGCTTTGAGGCGTAAATGTGCCATGGGCAAACAATAATAGATCTGAGAGAGAAAATTCTGTACAGCTTTCTGTATTGTAGAGAAACAGATGGTCATTTTCAAAGTGTGTGAGGTCAGTGTGGTTCTGTTGGGAATGATGACAGAAGGAAGCCCCCGAAATAGCTGCATTTGGAATGGAATTGCTTTGAAGCAGAATCCAATGCATTGTTTTGTTTTTGCCATCTTTTAAAAAGCCTAAAAGGCCAAGCCCACTAAGCTTTAGCGTATCTTTTACAATTATGGTTCATTCAGTGATGACCTTTTAGGATTTACCTGGAATCGTAAAAGAGGAAGGAGGCAGGATGACTTTGATCTTGGGGGTGGGTACTGTGTGTAGCAGTTTGAAACAGGTTCTCAACTCCCTGAGTGGGAAGCAGACCCAGACTGTGACAGTGAGAATGCCAAATTCTAGCTGCTGGTGGCTAGAAGCAGAGCCCTGCCTCTTGTCTTCTCTTAAAAAAAATTTTTTTTAGCAAAGAGATGGAACACAGAAACAGATAAAGTGTTTATTAAGAGAAAGATGCATGTGGATAGGCACCTGGGTGGTCTCAGAGAGTCGCACCTTTGGGGTGACTTAAATCACTTAAACGGAGACAGTTTTCCAGAGTTCCTCCAGCCAATCATCTTGCTCTGTCTGGCTCCGGGTCCGTATTTGTTCTGGCTAAGGGCCCTCCCCTGTGTGCATGTTCATCTTTTAGCCAAGATGGATTCCAGTGCGAGGGTGTCTGGGAGGTTAGAAAACATGTGATGGCCTAGTGTCCCCTCCCCTGAGGAACCCTCCTGTGCATATATAGTCTGGGAGGTCTCCCTGACCCCGAGAATGAGAAATAGGTGGCCTCTTTATCTTTTCCCTGTACAGGGCTTACCCCTGTCTGTTTCTGCTAGTTTTGTTATCTTGAAGCGTCCACAGGTGACAAAGTCAAGCTGCTTGTCATGTTCCTTTTATAATCTTTGTCTCAAAGCATAAACAGAAGGCAAATTGTCTAACCTGGAGCTCCTTTGTCTCCTTCCTGAACTGAGATGCTTACAAAAACTAAGTTAATGTTTGGGGTGGGTTTTCATTTCAGCAGTTTCTCAAAACACTTTCCCTGGTTGTTGCTGATAATGGAAAAATAGGTTCCGTGGCAGAATCATGACACTGTTGTTGGGGCCTCAGAGAGCACCTCATCCAGGATGCACTTTGCCCATAAATTAAGACACCTGTTGAAGACCACACCAGCAAGTATAACTTGCTGCATAACTTAGGTGGAAAGGAGAGTGGCGCCTAAGGAGGAAGTCTGTTCCAAGTTGTAAAATGCATGCTGCCTCCCATCCCCCTGCACATGGACTCGTCAGTTCTCACAGCCTCGCTTCCCTCCACCTACCCTCACCAGGTACCTGAGACTAGCCCTTTATCCCCCTTCTACACAAGGATAAAAGTGAGACCTAGTCTTACAGAAAAGTGTGCCTCATAGGCTGTGTGATCCATAAGGGGTCTATTGACCTCCTGGTCTGGTGTGGGCGCTCCGTCAGTGTTTGTTGAGGAAATGCGTGCCACAGAAGGTAACTGGGTTGCTCAGTAAAGCCACCCCAACCCCCTCCCACTCAGCTGGCCTTAAACTCCTTTCATTTTCTAAGACACTATACCAGCCTGCCTGGCCTGGCTGGTAAGCGTGATGGTCTTGACTTGCAAATTCCCTTATCTTTAATGGCACAGTTTGACCAGCTGCCCTCCATTGCAGGCAACGCTTCTCACTCACCTCTTGGGTGACTGTCTTCAAGCAACCAGCCTCAGTCTCAGCTGACTTTATATTCTTATTGCACTGAGAACAACAGAGAAAAATTAATAGAGAACTTTCACTCTCTGCACCGCATATAATCTCTCTCCTTTTATTCATTTATCCCTAAATACTCTGCTTTTCCACCATGTGAAGGACAAACTTTTCTAACTTAGGCAGCCCGGCAATGTATGTGGGAGGTACCCATCTCCTCTCACCTGCTTAGGAACATCAGTCATACAGTTACCTTTTCTGTCTTCTGCATTCCCTTCTCTACTTGGGATCTCCTGTCTGCTTTTTATAAAAGGTTGTGATATCTTGATTTTAGCATCCTCACTTGGTCTCACATCCCTTCAAGCTAATGTCCCTTTTCTCCCCTGCTCCCTTTCAAGGAAAAATTCCTCCAGGAGTCTTCAGTTCTCCTCCCTTTCTCTATTGATATCAACCCTGTCAAGTTTTTGCCGACATCAGTGAGGTCCACAATGTCACTCCTGTAGTCAGTTGTAAGTCTTGATATTACTGGATCATTACTAACAGCATTTATCAAACTGGAAACAGGTCACCTCCCATCTTGATGACTATTCCTTCTTGATATCCTTCTCTAGATCTTTTTTCTCTTTCCAATTTCTAATACTGGAATGCTCTAAGAAGAGCCATGAACCTTTTCTCTCTCTGCACTCACTTTGTCTTGGTATCTTGGTTTTAGATATCATCCTTATGAATTGCATCCATACACTGATGACTCAAAAGTCAATATCTCTGGTGCCAGGCTTTTACCTGAACTCCAACTTCTTGACATCTCCACTGGGAAGTCTGATGGACAATCAACCTTAATATTTGCAGAACAGATTTTGTGATATTGATCTTCTCCCTTAAGCTGCTTATCACCCAGTGATCAGTATCTTAGTGAATGACACCTTTAATCTCTTAGTTGTTTAAGCCCCAAACTTTGGGTTCTTCTTTGACTTTTCTTTTCCTCTCATATTTTATGTCTAAACATCAGCAGGTCATGCTACCTTTACCTCCAAAGTGTACCTCATTCCAAACACTTGTCAGCACCATTCACCGTTCTTGGTGCCACTAAGCCACTTCACCACTCATCTGGACTATTACAGAGGCCTCCCAACCAATCTCCCTGCTTTTAGACCCAAGTCTCTTCTCAGCACAACAGCCAGTGTGATCTTTTGAAAATATGAGGACTGCTGCCCTCGAGAAACTCTCACACAAGGACATGGACTAGAAATTCTATTGTTTGTTACAGAGAAAAATGGGAAACAACCTGTCAGTGGGTAAATTGTGTCATATTCCTACTGTGGAATACTATGCAATAGGAGGGAAGTGAGTTAGATTAATGTGGGAGATATGGAGAGACCTTGAAAACATTTTGCTATGAGAAAAAAGCGATTTAGGAAAGTACTTAAATAAGTTATGGTGCATCTATTCAAGGGAATATTAGGCAGTCATTAATAATGAATAAGTAGAACAATATGTACTAAATAGAAGTTCAAGATATAATGTGAAAAAGTGAATACGATTCTTTTTGTCTAATGTGAGTGTCTTTTAATAAAAGGTATACATGTATGTGCTCAGTCGTATCTGACTCTCTGAAATCCTTTTAGACTGTAATCCGCTAGGCTCCTCTGTCCATGGGACATTTCAGGCAAGAATACAGGAGTGGGTTGCCATTTCCTCCTCTAGGGGATCTTCCCAACCCAAACCCGCATCTCCTGTGTTTCCTGCATTGCAGGCAGATTCTTTACCATTGAGCCATCAGGGAAGCCCTAATACATATGCTTAAATATATACAGAATATCCACACAAGAAACTGATAAATTGGTTTCTCCTGAGAAATAGAACATGGGGTTTAGGTCAGAAAGGAGACATTTATTTTTCACCTAACATTCTTGGGTGCTGCAAAATTTTGATCATGATTATATGTATGTGTGCATGCACAAAGACACACACATACTTACATATATATGTTTTCTTCTGGCATTTTAAGCTTTGCTGGTTGGTTTGTGTTTTTACTCTTATATATAAAACTTCACTGGAAATTTTTATTGGTCTGAAGAGTGAGGTTAGGATACTACATTCTTCTAAATGATTGCCAATTGTCTCAAGCCCATCTACCAATTAATCCATTTTTTTCTCCACTGATCAAATGCTACCTTTACTACATACATTTCTATTGCTACTATTTTCATTATTTCCCCCATCAGCAAGTTTTTAAAACTCAAGTAAATTACTAGTTCAGAATTTTTTCCTTGGATTTGTGCTACATGCTTATAAAAAAATATATATATATATTGGCCCAAACCAGGGTACATATGTATATATACTACACCTATGGTGTATTAATTTGTTTTAATAAAAATGTGCCCCAATCTGTGAAGACGTTTCAGCATAAATATTGGTCTTTTTCTTAAAAGAGACAAGAGGAGAGATCCTCTGTTTCTTTGATAGTCATCTTATTAATCCTAAGAAACCATGCTTGTTGTGCTTCCTCCTGCCTACATGTGTTCAACCCAGCTCTGTGGGTGTGTAATTGTGTGTTTAACAAGCACTCACCTGGATTTATGTAGTCATTTTGTATGAAACTGCCTCCAAACCAGCATGTGGTTAGGATTGCTCATCTCTCATTTAAATGCTGCTGCATAACACTGCCCAGCTGGGAGCTGGGGCTTAGCTAAAACAGGAGCTGCCTTTAATGGTTGAAAAGGACTTGGGAAAATTCAGGTTTATTGGGTTCTGAGCACCTATTTCTCTTCCTTCCAATATATTCAGAAGGCAAAGTCCTCCTCTACTTCTCCTACTTCTCCAAGTAAGAAAGTTCTCCAAGTAAGAATTCCATGGACAGAGGAGCCTGGCGGGCTACAGTCCATGGGGTCACAAAGAGTCGGACACAACTGAGCGATTAACACTTTCACTTTTCTGTTTCTGGTAGTATTGCACACTTGATTCCCTGGATGACTCTCTTCCTATAAAACAGCAAAAAATGCTAGATGAAATTATTTAAATGTTTTATAGTTTATCTAAGATGTATAACAAAATGTTAAATTGGGGGTTTGAGTAAGATGCAAAGATATGATAACTGTCAGGCACACAGAAGTTTTGGGACAGACCAGGATGAAGATGTTCAACCCAGGGGGCCAAGAATCCAACCCACCCTGGAGACATAGAGCAGTCCAGTGACTCTGCACCTGGAACTCCACTGAGTGGGCTGGGGGGAAGGGTGTCTTGGCAAGAATGGCTACTATCTTCTGAAGGTAATGCTACCTTCTCACCACCCTAATAAGAGGAGCTTCCAGGAAACCTCTCAGCTTGATATGTGTCCCCTGAAATCGTGAGACATGGGTAAGTAATTCAGGGCTGGGGAAGCTGAAGGCAGAGGCTGTGGTACTTGATGTGGGGCAACAGGGCAAGGAAAGGAGATGCTCTCGCATTGTGGCGAACCTGCTTTCTAAAGTTACATGGAAATGCAAAGCACTTAGAATAGCCAAAAGTCTTTGAAAGACAAGGTTGAAGGAGTTTAAGAATTACTTATACAAATACAAGAATTTAAAAATTATTATATAGCTACAGGAATTTAGACTGTGTACATTGGTGTAAAGGTAACTAGAGCAACTGAACAGAAAGTTC
Source organism: Muntiacus reevesi (assembly GCF_963930625.1). NCBI lineage: Eukaryota > Metazoa > Chordata > Mammalia > Artiodactyla > Cervidae > Muntiacus > Muntiacus reevesi. The sequence goes on along the minus strand of NC_089267.1, from coordinate 37,497,423 downwards.
AGAAATAGATTCTCATAATACGGTCAGGTATCTTTTGACAGAGATCCCAGGGCAGTTCAGTGGGCAAAGGATAGTATTTTTAACAACTGATGATAGAATAGTTGGATTAGTTATATGAAAAAAAGAAATTGAAAGAAAAAAAAGAGAAAGATCCTTACCTTGCACCATCTATAAAAATTAACTTCAAATAGATTGAAGACCTAACCCTAAGAGTTAAAATTATAAAACTTCTAAAAGATAATTGTACTAGTTATCTATTGCAGACCAACAATATTAACACCAACTAAGTGTTAACATACAATTAAAATAACATACATTTTGTTACCTCACTATTTCTGTGGGTCAGGAGTCCTGGTAGCTCAGTAAAGAATCCATTTGCAATGCAGGAGACCTGGGTTCGGTTCCTGGGTTGGGAAGGTCCCCTGGAGAAAACAGTGGTTACGCACTCCAGTATTCTTGCCTGGAGAATTCCATGGGCAGAGGAGTCTAGCAGGCTACAGTCCATGAAGTCACAAAGGGTTGGCCATGACTGAATGAGTAACACAGGAGTCCAGGGATGGGTAGGTGACACCTCAGCTGAGAGTCTCACAAGGCTGCAGGCAAGATGTGCTCCAGACTGTGACCTCATTCATGGCTCCACTGGGGACAGTTATTGACAGAATTCATTTTCTGGTAGGACTGAGAGTTTCATATCTTGCTAGCTGCTGGCCAGAGGCACCCTCTGCAGCTAAATGATGCCCAAAGTTTGTTACTCACCACATGGGGTTTCACAGCATGATCACTTGCTTCCTCAAAGCCAGAAAGAGACTGTAGCAAAGTGGTTGCTAAAATCTGAAGTAACATAGACATATGATCACACAGACTCACGTGCGTCCCATCAACTTTGCCATATTCTATTGGTCAGAAGCGAGCCACAGGTCCTGCTCACACTCAAGGGCAAAAGCAATAGCAAAAGCTATTGAAGTTGATGGAGAAAATGTACATGGCCATACCGATCCTTGGTTTATAAAATAGTTCTACATAGATGGTCCTTGTGCACTGCATTGTATGGTAGCTTCTTCTCCATGTATGTTTTTAATCCCCTGTTTAGTCATAAATTCCTGAGGAACGGGGAGTATCTTACGCTCGAAGTCCCACGGCACCCGGCTGCAGTGTCCCACATGTATTAAGTACTCAAGAAATGTTTGGTTAGAGAGTCAAGTCTGCACAGTGGAAAATGTGCAGGCTTATGGAATCAGGGGAAGATTCATTCAAATCCCAGGTCTACCATTTACTAACTGGGTAAACACACAATTACTTCCTATCTCCAAGCCTCAGTTTCCCTATATAACCTCATAGTTTTAAGACGGAATGAGGTAATGTGTACAAACTGCCTGTCACATTTGCTACATGGTAGCAATTATTGTTATTTATAGATGGGGATAGCTGTAAAATGTTAAAATGGTTAAGCTTTAATATCAAACAGAAAATTAAAGCTCAGTTTTCTGTGATGAGTTTTTCTTTGCATCTGTGGAAACGTTGGGATTCCTTTCAACTGCAGCTCCCCTTGTGTAAGAACAGTCCCACTCAGATGTCTGTGTTCTCAGGTGCCCCAGCAGTGACTCTCTTGCCAACCACCTTCTGCAAACTGTCTTTTTCCTTGAACAGTTTCCCAAATAAATCTGGTCATTAACAGTGTAAAATACAGCAGGGTGTGTCTATATTCTGGGTGTAATCATTTTTCTGCCACAAGAGGGCGCAGTGTGACTGTGTATATTGCAGAAAAAAACTTGCAGTCCTAAAAGTTAATATTACAAGGCAGGATCAACTGTGCTCCATTCATTGTTTTCATTTGAAGATAGTTTTTTTTATATTTGAATTAATTTTGTTCTTTAAAGCAAGAATAATTGAAAGCAGGAAGCTTCCACCATTTGTTTCTGGAAGGTCTTTTCCCAGGCTATAACTGGTTAAGCACAAACTTAGCATCATTCTTCTCTGTTTCAAGTACTGTGATTCATCTCCTTTCTGGGAGTCATTTCCTGTAGGACCTTAAGAGGCCTTCTAGCTCCAAATTACTGTACATTCCCAGTTCTTGTTATGTTTCCTGCAGGCCATCAAGTTCATGGGTTTTATTATAGCCTTGCAAATTAGTAGAAAAAAATTTACTAGCCCATAAACATTTTATCAGCCTTACTTGCTCCCGGGGGCAGATTGGTAACAAAATAGCTGAAAGCACTGTTGTGTATAACTTAGCTATGAAACTAATTATTGTTATGCAAACAGTTTCTAGCTTTTCATTTTCTCCTGGCATGTACACTGGATGTGGGCATGAGTGTAACTAAATAAACCTGTTGCCCAACACTGCAGGCAACCTGTGGCATGCGTGCATGGCAAGCATGATACAGGCAGATTTCATTGACAGATGAAAGTCAGTCTCCTATGAGAAGTCACAGTGGCATATGAGAATGTGCTTATTCCCTCCTCTTCCATCTTGCCCCTCCGCTCCCCCTAACCTGCCCCTGGATGCCCAGTGGGAGAGTGGGCAGAACCTTGGCACTTGATTTTACAAAGGTTTCTGATGTCTGGACTGAAATGGATGCCTCCGCACTCAGGAAGTTGGCACCTGTGGGGGTGTAATGCAGTGTTCCAAGTCACTGTCTACTTTTCCCTTTTTGCAAAGTCACATGTGTTTCTTTGTGGTTGCCAGGCCCGTTTCGATCTAGAATTCATGTTCCATGCCAGCCTTAATTGGTTCAGGGTACAGGCCCATACTCCTGTGTTTTGGGAATACCTGTCCCTTCCTGTAAAGGTGCTGTGGTTCATCCTTCTCTTTCACACCAACTGTGGCTCTGTCCGCCCCTAGGACAGGGCGGCAGGTAAACCGTACAGTGGTTAGTGATGGAAGCAGATGTGCTGCACAGGAGAAGCAGCCCCCAGGGAGGAAGAGGGCAGGTGAGGACAGCCGCGGAGAAGGGGCCGATTCTGCGTCAGCCGTGGGCACTTCTGTCCTCTTAGTTCAAGCCTCTGAGGGAGTCAGCGGGAGTCTGACTGATGCTGTTGCTGGGCGTTGGCTCCTGATCTGCCGCATAAGCAGAGGGAGCCGATGAGGTTCGTGGACAGCTGGCAGCAGTAGAATAGGGGGACTGAGACCAGGACTCCCAGGGGCTCCTAGGCCTGAGCTGCCAAGCAGAATGTGAGGATGCCGACAATATGAACTTCAAGACAGACTTCACAACCCATTCTTCCCAGTGGATGTCCTGAGAGAGGTTAAGAGTTGTCCCATGAAAACAGTTTCATAAAGTTTCTTTGCTACAGGACTTCTCAGAGTCTTTAATATATCAAAAACTTATATCTCCCAAAGGGGGATATTATTTATCACAAATCCTGTTTTTGAAGTAATGACTTACAAGCCTAGTATTTGGTATTGTATACATGGGGACTTTTTTTCCTAATATCTAATTTTGGACCACTTATTTTAAGAGAAAAAGATCATAATGTGTTATTCCTTATTAAATAAGAGCAAATATTGTTTAATTATATGTGACAGAAAGTAAGATTGAGGAGTAACTTTAGGGGATTTTTAAGGGATTGGAGGTGGCAGTATCATTACAGATTTGCAAATATATAGTGCCGTAGTGAAGAGTACAAAGACTGTCTTTCATCCATGGGCATCTTTATTTCAACAAGCTTGCAGTGCTTCTTGGATGACACCTTGTAAGAATTTCCCAGTTCTGGAAACTGGGTTAGATGTAGCCTGGCCCATGGTGTGATGCTTAACTCTGGACAGTGGGGGTGATGATGAAGGATAGTATCCCTAGAAAATGTCCCAGAAAGTGGAGATTGGCAGGAATCATCTTCTGAATTACAAACAGAGGAAACCATCCAGCAATATTTAGGACTCAAGAATAGATGATCATCACTAAGTCCGTATCTAATTCTGCTCATGTGATCTAGCCACAAACACTCTGAAACTAAAGAAATTTTCTCTAGAGTGTCTGCTGTTAGTACCTGTGTCAAGTTGACCCCAAAAGTGACCTGCATCCTTCTGACCTGATAACCAAACTCAGCCATCTATCCTGAGAAACCCAAGTCAGACTTCAAAACAAAAAAACAGAAACTGAAGGAAATAAAACACAAGTAAACGCTTAATCTTCTCCAGAAACCTAGGGAGAGGGTGGAGGTGCATACCAATACTTGTGACCACAGGGAGAGAAGACTTAAATGGCCCGAGAAAAAAATGTGCCATTCTAAGTGGAGAAGAAAACAGCTATTGTCTAACACTTAAATAAAAAATACTGTATAAACAGCTAACAGCTGTTTTTCAGCCTTTGCTTTTTAGAGCAAAAGCCAATAAAAGAAAAGACACACTCTTTTAAATGTGGTTTTTGTTCGGAGCCCAGATTTTCTTCAACTAATTCCCAGCCCAGAAGCAGGCCTTGTTTCAGATCATTCTGCTTGGAAGACTAGAGAAGACTGCAAAGTTCAGTAGACAGCTGCAGAGCTGGGCAGAGGCAGAGCCAGGCAGACTCTGCTGTACCAGGGGGAAGGTGGATACACATCAGAGGGATTTTAATTAATTTTTTATTTTGTACTGGAGTATGGCTGATGAACAATGTTGTGATGGTTTCCGGTGGGCAGCAAAGGAATTCAGCCATACATGTACAAGTATCCACGTGCCCCCAAACAGAGGAGACGTTAGTGATAAAAGCAGAAACCAGTCCTCTCAAAACCTTCTGAGAAAGTGCCTGTTGAAAGGGAAAAACATTAATTTTGCATGCAGAAGTAGGAAGCAAGGTGCATCTCTTTAAGCTGTTGTTTGAGTTCAGCATCTTTCACTACAGGATCATCGAGCAGAGAAAATGACATGGTCCATCCGTTTGTTGTCTATGGATAAAAGTCACCCAATAGAGCCAGGAGGACTCTAATGAGCACCCATATTGTAAATAAGGAAATTATAGGGGACTTTCAAAAGGGATATTTGTATGAAAATTACTAGCTAAGTCTTATAATTATGAAGCCAAAGGGATAAAATACCAGTAAGGCAAGATCTGGTTTATAAATAGAGACTCAAAGATAAGGTCTTACTGATTCACTCTTGGGGCCTCTATTTACCCCACTCTGAATACTAATTTCAGCTCCGTAAAGGAAGTCAAATACTTCAGGTATTAGCTCTTCACCCATCTCTTTTTTATTATATATACAAAAGTATATGTGTGTGTTATACATATATGCATGCATACACATACGTACATAGATATGAAGAGGCACAGAGAGCTTTGAGATTTTCTTTTATATCTTTTGTAGTATCTTAAAATTTTGAAGTGCAAACCAGGTCTCCTTCTGCCTGTGTGTGTCGTGCTGCTGTGTCTGAATGCCCTGCATATCATGAACACACGCCGCCCATTCCCAGCATTATAGCAGAGCCAATCCTCTGAAGACCCTCCTGCCACAATACAATTAGATCCTGAATACAGTGTGGTTTTAATGTGTGCTGCTGGGCTTGCAGATAGCAAAGAAACCTTTTAGAGTCCACAAAGAAGTGAGCCATGAGCTGTGATCATGCTTAAGCAGGAGGTGGGAAGCACATGACAAGTTAGATCACTAAGCCTTAGGCCCATCGCCAGAGTCAAAGGCCAAACCAAGTCTCCTGCCTTATTTATTTATTTATTTTAATTTTTAAATTTTTTTCATTTATTTTTATTAGTTGGAGGCTAATTACTTTACAATATTTTACTTTACAATATTGTAGTGGTTTTTGCCATACATTGACATGAATCAGCCATGGGTTTACATGTGTTCCCCATCCCAATCCCCCCTCCCAAGTCTCCTGCTTTAAGCCCTGACCCTTGAAAGGGGGCTGCTTGTCTTTCTGGGTCCTGGAGGAAGCAAAGGGAGGCCTCTGCTGGAGTCAGCTCCTCCAAGGGAGGCTCTTAGGAGGCCCACAGGTGGAGCAAGGTGAGCTTCAAATCAAAGATGGCCAAACAGCAAGGGAAAAGCCACCATAGGAAAGAGAAAGCAGAAGCAACAAGCAACGCATTTACACTCCTAGGATTTGGGTATAGGAATTATTAAATGCAAAGTTTAAAATACTGCATATGAGTTAAAGAAATCCAGGATGGAATCATTAAGTGTGGGGAAGTACAGAGAGACTGTGGAATATGTCTCTCCCAAGCAGATTTGAAAAAGAGCCAAGTAAAACATTTATAAATGAAAAATATAATTGTAGAAATTAGGAACTGGTTGGCTAGATTAAACAGTAGACAACCCACTCCAGTATTCTTGCCTGGGAAATCCCTTGGATGGAGGAGCCTGGCAGGCTACAGTCCATGGGGTTGCAAAAGAGCCTAACTAAACAGCAACAAAGACACAGTTGAAAAGAGAAGTCAGTTAACCAGCGTGTCTGAAGAAATTGCTCAGAATATAGTATAGAGAGACAGGAAGATAGAAGATATGAAAGAGGGGTTCAGACTCTCAGAGAGACTGATATTTGATATATTGATTATGGGAGTCCCAGAACAGACTAGAGAGAATAGGTGACAAGGCAGTATCCAAAGGGATAAAGGACAAGAAGCTCCACTGGTGAGCAGTATCAATCCACAGGTACAGAAAGTATCACGTAAACCTTGCAGGATCAGTTTTTTAAAATCTATACCCAGGGACATTGTAGTAAAATTGCAGCATGCTAAGCTCAAAAAGGAAGATCTTAAAGGCAAGAAACAGAAAAAAGAGGCAAATCATCTACAAAGATATAATTTGGTTGTCAGCCAACACCTTTATACAGCAACAAAACCCAAAAAACTAGAACAGTATCTTCAAAGTGATAAGAGAATATAACTGAGAAATGCATGTACAGCAAAAGTATTTTTTAATAATGGTGTGAAATAATCTTCAGATAAGCATTATATATGAACTTCATAATGAACAATATGGTGAGCACTTATGCCTAAGCTCCTTTGGGGTCACCCTTCCAGGAATGCTTTTTTGTGAGGAAAGAAAAAGATTTAAGTATGAGGTTAACATTAATCAGCTGACTGACAAAGAGGGTTTTTCATGTTCCTTGACTCTCTGGGAATTCAGGAAACAATTGAGTTATTGGTGGTTTAAAATGTCAGAGAGCAGTAATCGCAATGTGCTTCCCACTCTCAATTGCTTCAAGTATTGTCTGATTTTGAGGCTATTCTTGAGAACTAAAATGTTTTTCTAGTATATATTGTGTAGTTTTCACATGTTCAGTATGACTAATGCATTAGTCACAAGTTACAATATGAGAGACCCAAGAAAAAGGCAGTCTTGGTCTTTGGAATGGCCTTCCTCCCAATGTTTCCCACTCCAACCAGTTATTGCCCCTTGTCACTGAGACCCAGTTCTCTTGCTGGCAGGAGTTGCTCCCTGAGTAAGTCAAGCATCTGTTGCTTCCTGAAGCCTTTACTTCAGTAAAAGCTCCATCCTCCTTCATGAGCAGATATTCCCCCATATTTCTCTCCCCTGTTCCTGTAATCTGTTGTCTACCAGTGGGAAAATGTGTGAGCCCAGATGTTAGAGAAATGAGAAAGGGAGAGACAGGAGGAAAAATTACTTAACATTGATGCAACTTGCACAAAGATATTTCAAGCTGTACTTTTTGTAACGTGGAAAAGCAGGAACCAACCCAAGTGTCCAATGATCAGGAACTAGCTGAACAAATTTTAGCATATAAAAAGATGGAATATTATATTCCCATGACTGATGATAAGCCCAAGAGTATGTGGACAGTGGCTACACGGGACTACACCAAACTGTTTAATGTCAAACTGGTAAATATAGAACACAGACTCGGTTGTGTTCAAGGATTACAACTATGTAAGAATCATGCAGATATAGAACTAAGAGTTGAAAGAGGATACAGAGCTTTGTAACTTAGTAGTAAATATCTTGCTTAAGCATTAGTATTTACTCTGCAAGTTTTTTCATGTTTTTGTTTCTTCCATGCTTCTTAAAGGAGGCTACATTTTTATTTTAAAGGGTTAGCTAAAAAATATAGTGAATGTATTAATATTAGAGTCCAAACAGGAGACAGAAATCACACAGTAACCTCTACAAAGAAAATTAACCATAAAGAATTATTGAAAGGGAATTGGAGTAACCATGAGTTTGGCTCAGTATTGGAAGAGGTAAAGATAGCACTAAAGAAAAACAGAAATAGAAACACAGGGAGCAGCTATCATCCCTAGGGCCAAGATAGAACATTCAGGAAGAGGGCATCTCCTCTCAGGGTTGAGATCTATACCTCCTTGTTGGAGAGGGTATGCCTACCGTTCCCTGGATGGTAGAAAAGTTCATCAGGGGCCATATTGGTGAGGCATTGCAGAACCTGTTCTCTGGAGTGCTGAGGAAGTCACCCATAGAATGGGGTACCAGGCCCCAGACTCACTGCAAAGTTGCCCAATGGAGTGCCCATTTGGGCATTCTATTGTGAAGCTTCCTGTGAAGGTTCCAGCAGAAGTCATTCATGGGGAGGTGCCCAGAGAAGCTGCCCACAGGAAGACACTGCTGCTGTGGCTACCTGGCACTGCGGGAAGAGCCATGCCCCCTGCATGGTCTTAGCGACCCCGTGCACTAGAACCTGGAAGAAGAGCCACTTCTCACAGTGTCCCTTCAAGACCCTTTGCCGACAAAACTTAACACCACGTTAGCTGTCAAAGAGAACTGCTTTTCCATTATTGTCAAGCAAGTAATGAAGAGTAAATTTGGAACCAAGAGGCAACAAAATGATACCAGTCATAATGAACTAAGCTGATGGGTGGAAGCTTGGACTGTACCCGTGTCCATTCCCAGTCAGAAGTCCCAGATTTTCCTATCAGAGAGCCAAGTTCATGCAGGAAGCTTGAGCTGCTGATCAGACAGCTGAGTGATTGGTCTCACCTCCTTTGGGTGCAGTATCTTCTTATGAAAGCTCACTGGCTTTCCATAAGAATCATTTCTTCTCTGCCCCAAGGCAGGCTGGGCCACATGGGTCTCCTGGGTCTTATGATTTAAAACGTGCATATAGCAATGCAAAATACCTTTGGGTGTATTGAAGTAAAGAATAAATTAAGAATGCTGCATATGTGCTTAGTAGCTAAATAAATACCAATGATGGTTTTTAAATTTCTGCAACTTCCTCTTTGACAATGTAGTGATCAAGAGTCTGGGCTCTGAGCCATTTACTGTGTAACCTTGGGAAAATCATGTCACCTCTCTGTGCCTCGATTTCCCCATCTATAAAGTGCAGATAATGATAGTACTTCAGAGGTTTGTTGGGAGGATTGAGTGAGTTACTATATGTAAAGCTCTTAGGAGGGAGTAGCACATAGCAAGCGTTCTATATGTTATGTATTAATATTAATATTAATATTTGAGAACAGTAGCACTCAGACTCCTTTCTGCTAGACCCCTGTAGGTCCCCTACAAACTCCCCCACACTCCTTCCTTAGAATTTTGACCTTCCTCACAAGTGCTGCACGTAAGGGGCACGTGGACATGGTGTAACCCCTGCGTCCTGCTGGGTAGCCCATCAGTTCCACTGGTCAGTAAGGTCACAAGCTTGCTCTTCTATCTCCCACACTGGACAGAAAGACTGAAAGCCAAAACAAGTAAACTTGCCCCCACATAACTGATCCAAACAGCATGGGGCCTGGCAGTACCAGTGAAAGAGCTTGAAAAGAAAAACAACCAAAAACAACGCACAGGCTTGTCTTTGTCATGGCTGACCCTGCTCACAGCCAGGCACGGAAACAGAGAGGCTTTATGAGAAAATGCCTTTCTTTCCACGCGGTAATTGGATCCAGTTGTGGATTGAGGTTGTACATTAGTGGGGTTTAAGAAAGGTTTGCCTCTTAGATACATCTACTTCAGCTGAACGACCGTTTATTTCTGTTAAATTCTTGTGAAGCAGGGTAGCACCCACAGACAATATAACCCTCCGGAATCTGGCTCTCACACTCATCCTCCAGATATGCTGGGAATCTTTTTGGCTCTTCAAAAACTAAATCTTTTGGGTGGAGTCCAAGACACCCCTCTGGATACTGCGTTCTGCTTTTAGAAAACAGTGCTGGGGGCAGTTTTAGGGCAACAGGATGTTCGGATCACTTTAGATTGTCTTCTACGTAATTCCTCTTCGAGGGGGCTCTCCTGGTCTGATTCTTGTCTTTCCCCTGGAGAACCCATAAAGGGGAGGAGTTTGCCTGTGGCTAGAGCAGGATGGATCAGAGTCAGATTTGGTTGCATCTTTTACTGTGGCTGTTGCTGCCTGCTGACAGCATGCTTCACTCTGTTAATGAAATGAAACAGTCCCTGTTCTAACAACTGCCACCCACGTCAGGACAGTAAGTCTTACACCACCCCGCTGGAGTCCTGCCCTGGAGCCCCTCGAGGGCACAGATTCAAAGGTCTTAGCCAGAAGCTCTTCAGTAAAGCATGCTTTAAAAAAAAAAAAAAAATTGTTAAATTACTTTGGTAGTTTTGTAATGATGAAATATTCCATGTGGGAAGTAGAGTGGAATATGGGTTAAGTTTAAAAGAGTGAAGTTTCTTGTATAGATGTAAAAACAACAGACGTTGCTGGGCATCTGTTGTGTGTATGGGACTCCAGCGTGCAAGGCTCACGTGTGTGGCACAGTCTCTCCTGTCCTCAGGTAACTTAGAAGCTTCTGTCTTTAGCTTCTCCCTGGGAATGGCTTTTCCACCATACCCATCAGCTTTTGCTGGGCTAGGAATAAACGGCTCATTCAAAGCTGACTAAAGGGACAGTCAGCTCTCTCTGGTTGTTAAGTGCCTCAATGAGGCCCTCTCTGTCACTGGAATTTGGAAGGAATGGGATGGTCTAAGTCAGCAGCTAATACGCACAGCAGTTATGAGGGGAAGGCTTGTCTCCAGGCCTCCCCAGAGCTCTCCCCTTCACCAGCTGCCGCCCGGCTTGATCACAAGCCCCCACGTCACTTGGTCTGTGCAGAGGAGCGTGAGCTATAAGCTCCCAGAAAAGGTTTCCCCTAGAAACCCACGGGGCCATGCTGGGTCCACTGTCACAGCTGAAAAGATGGAACGTGCAAGAGAAAGACTTCAGTACTGTGAAATCTTCGTTGATTTTTCCTAAGATTGAATGGGAAAGAGAGAAGAAAATGTGAAGACAAAGGAAAATTATTTCTGCGACTGAAATCCTGTGCTGTTTATATGAGCCCAAAGTTTCTTTACTAATCACCGAGCGCCTAGCTGCGCTGCCCCCGGGCTGGGCGCAGAACACCCCGTGCCTGACCCAGCCCAGGTCCGCCTCAGGACTGAGACTGCGGCCAAAGGCCCTCCCTACCCCTGCTTGACTGCTCTAGGCTGTGTAACAAATAATCACAAAGATGATGGCTGAACGCAGTAGATATATATTCTCTCATAGTTCCAGAGGGCAGAAGTCTGATACCAAGCTGTGGGCAGGGCCATGCTGCCTCCAGGAGTGTTGGGAGACTCCTTCCCTGCCTCTCCAGCTTCTGGTGGCACCAGGCACTCCTTGGCAGTCGCTGCATCGCCGCCGTCTCTGCCTTTGTCTTCACGTGGCCTTCTCCTATCCTCTCTGTGTCTTCTCTTCTGTCTCTTATAAAGGCACTTGTCATTGGATTAGGTTGCACTGGGATAATCCAGATTAAATTTAAGATCCTCTATGATTACATCTGCAAAGACCCTCTTTCCAAATAAGGTCACATTCATAGTTCCAAGAGTTGGGATGTAGACATATCTTTTGGACTATCACCACTCGACCCACTCCATGCCCACCCTCACCCCATCTTCGTTCTCTCCCTGCCTCTGAATCCTCATACTCAATCTAGAAACATGTCCAAGTCGCCTCATCAAAAGAAAAATACATTCTTTTTATCCCATTAGGCTTGTCAAGTTCTGTCATCCATCCTTTTTTCCTTCACTCAGCTCTCAAATTCCTCTAGAGAGCACTCTGTATTTGCTACATCCATTTCTGACTTACCACTTAATTTTTTCTCCACTTACTTTTTAAAGCAATTTATTATGATGTATTTCAAGCATAGGAAAAGTGTAGAGAATAATACTTTTGAAATGTTTAAATTTTTCTCCTACTTTTTTTTGTGGTAAAATATGACATAAAATTTGCCAAATAAACCATATTTAAATGTACTATGACATTTAAATTTAATTTTAATTTCTGATTGGTATAGGAAACACTTGGGCTTCCCAGATGGCTCAGTGGTAAAGGATCCGCCTGCTAATGCAGGAGACACAGGAGATGCAGGTTCAGTCCCTGGGTTGGGAAGATCCCTTGGAGGAAGAACCAGCAACCCACTCCAGCATTCTTGCCTGGAGAATTCCATGGACAGAAAAGCCTGGCGGGCTACAGTTCACAGGGTCACACAGAGTCAGGCACAGCTTAGTGACTCTGCATGCACACGTGCATAGTAAATACTTAGAAATTATTTATGTTATCAATTTAAACGTTATATTTCAATTACATTATACTACTACAGCGACATTAATTACACCCAATGTAATTTTCAGTGTGTTTTTTGTGCTTTGACCCACACTGTTGTTCCTAATTGTCCTCTCAAAGATCACCAGCTTCCATCCTCCACCTTCTCAGCCCCTTCGCCAAAGTGGATAGTACCGACCACCTCCTTCCTAAATCTCTTTCCTCAGCTTCCCAGACCCCTGCTCTCTTCCTGTTCAACCATTTCTCTAAGCCCTTCTCCAACTGCTCCCTAAGGCAGGTTCTTCAAGGACCTGCCTGATACCCCTTAGTTGTGGTTGCTCGATTGGTTGCTTCTATGTTCTCATCCAGTGTTACTGCTTCAACCAACTCCTTAATTCAGATAGCTCATTTAAGCTGAAGCCTGAACCAAAAGCTTAGCTAATAGCTTAAGCCTCAAGGCCTTGTCATCTTCTGATCTCCACCTGCAGGTCCCATTAACACTTCAAACTCAGTATGTCCCAAAGGGGATTCATGATCTTTTCTTTCAAACCTATGCTCCCCTGCCGTATACACTCTCTACATCTCTCCACGTCACCACCATTTTCCCACTCACCCAGTGCAGAAATACTGGCATCGTCTTTGCCCTCCATATACATTCTGACTCTGTAATTTTTATCTCTGCTATAGCTCTGCCACCTCACCCTACCCCCATGACGTCTTTTTCATTCCCTGCTTCCCTTCTTTAGCCTGGGAGACGATAGTGGACCTCTCTTGGGTTTCCCTGTGTCTACTATCTATCTTCCACTCCATTTCACACATGGTTAATACACTGCTGCTGCTAAGTCACTTCAGTCATGTCTGACTCTGTGCAACCCCATAGACGGCAGCCCACGAGGCTCCCCCGTCCCTGGGATTCTCCAGGCAAGAACACTGCAGTGGGTTGCCATTTCCTTCTCCAGAGCATGAAAGGGTTAATACACTAGTCTCCCTAAAATACAGTTCTCATCAGAAATCCTCAGTAGCTCCCACTGTTTTGAGAATAAACCCTAACCTCCTCAGCCGAGCCTTGAAGTTCCTCCCTAAACTGGTGCTGACTCTCCTGACCACCACATACCCTTTGCTCCAGCCAAAGACACGAGCTCTCTGACCTCTGGACACATCCCATGCTTCCTTCCTTACCTATCTCCATTCAGAATATGGGTTTCATAGTCTTTTAAAAGACCTCTTTTCTTTTCGTTAAAATATGAGTAACAAAATAAGAGATACTGACCAAAGAGAAGATTGCCAAATTCCACAAAGTGGAATCACCCACCTCCTATTTCCTGTACCAAACAGAAAACACACTGGAGATTATTCTTTTCTGATAGGGTTACAAACAGAGCTTTGTTTGCTCATGAAATTCACCAGCTTGGAGTAGAACCATTATCTTTTGAGAACTCAAACATTTTCTTAGTGACTCACCTGTTGGGGAAAGCATCAACTTTCCTGCTCCAAATTTCTGTAACAGAAAAGGGACTCTGGTAGCAGATAAGATAGTAACAAAAGCTATCACTTCAAACCTGAAATCTTGTGACCAAGAGTTCTAAGAAGTCAAACTGTACTAAAGATGTGATGCAGAAATTAAAAGGAAACTTCAGCCTGTAGAAAACACTGGAGGAACAGAGGGGAGAGAGACTGTAGGGTGCTTCAATGGGTACTTATTTCTCCTGTATTTCAGTACCCAAGCAATTGACCATACCAGGAGATGGCATCAGAATGCTTCTAAGAACCTCACACACACATTTCATCAGTCCAGGCACACCAAAAGAAAATAGCCCTTGTGGAAAACGAAGGTGTGGCATCCTTTAATCCATTTGAGAAGACCCAAGTGGTATATCTTTCGGGCTTTCTTGGTGGCTGAGACGGTAAAGAATCTGCCAGCAATGCGGGAGACCTGGGTTCAATCCCTGGGTTGGGAAGATCCCCTGGAGGAGGACATGACAACCCATTTCAGTATTCTTGCCTGGAGAATCCCCATGGACAGAGGAGCCTGGTGGGCTACAGTCCGTGGGGTCACAAAGAGTCAGACACGACTGAGTGACTAAGCACAGTGTATCTTTCTATATATACAGTATCTGAAATTTTGGACTCTTCTTTTGGATTACTTTTCCACTTAGTGCTATTTCTGCCCCTGTGGCCTTTGGGATGTTCAAAAGCAAACTGAGGCTGCAACTTCTGAGGCTCAAAAGCCCTTTGAGCACTAAAAGCCCTCAAAAATTCAACTAAACACAAGTTTAGGAAACTTTTATGTTTTCTTGTCTGAGAAAGATATTCTAGTATTTACAACCTAGGCTTGAATCCCTTGGTGAGAGCTACTAATTATGTCACCTGGGAGAGGTATTTAACCTCCTTCAGCCTCAGGATATTCTTCTATAAAATGGGATTATTAAGATTATTTTGCAAAGTTGTTCTAAAGATTAAAAATAATAATAATATTATTGTAAAAATAAAAGCTCAAGACCTGGCATTGAAAAAGCTCTCATTATAGTAAAATTATTTTTAACACTGTAAATATGGGTGAAGAGGAAGACTAGCTGGTTCAAGTAAAATCCTTTTTGTGTTTACAAGACACGCAAGAGATTTTTCTTTAAAGACAAAAAAAACCCAAACTGTAGTATTAGATAGGCTACTGTGTGCCCTTCAGATCTGTTTCCATTTAATATTCTTATTTATTTAGTATTCTTTTGATCACTCCTTTTTAAAAGCAAAATAAAATGCAAGGAGCATTTCACTATTTCCTGTGCTAGATCTTCCCATCATGGACCTTGATTCCCAGAACAGAGCTTGATTTTCATCTAAGGGTCCCGCTCCCCCACTTTTAGCTCCTGTGGACTGGCTGAGGGTTCACCCCCAACTCCAGGACTGGAGCAAGTGACCCAGAGATAGCCAATCAAAATACCATATTCTCTAACCACAGTCATTGATTCAGAGCATGCGACCTATGTCAATCCAATGAGAGGGTCACAAAGGAACTTGAGGAGCCCCTGGGAAGACACTCTCTTTCCAGCAGTGGACAGATGGAACAGGGTGTGAGGCTGAGGCTGCCGCAGCCATGTTGTCTTCACATGGCAGTTGGTCAGGAAGCCAGCGCAAAGGAAGGCAGGCTGAGCAATGGAGAGAGCTCAAAGCCCAGAACAGTATGTAATTTGAGCACAGGAGAGGGGAAAGTCCAGACTGAAATGGCAGAAGGGGCAAAGCATGAAGGAATTAAAGAGTGAAAGAGGAGAGAGAGAGGAGGGGAACCTGGAGAGGGAAAGGGTGGATATGATACATTAACAGGGGGAAAGGACAGAGCAGCTTCTCTGATGAGGTCCAGCTCTTCCTGTCCTCTACCTTCTTCTCAAGGTCTTCCTCTATCACAGAAGTTCAGTTACTTGTGTAGGGAAGGAAAAATATTTTCCCCCACCCTTCTAGTTTCTTGTTTAAGAACCCCTGTAATAAGAGAGAGATTAATAAGAGGAAAACAAATTTAATTGCATACATATGTATTAACAGTAGCCCCACAAAGATATGAGACTCAAAGACATGACCAAAAACTTTGATAACTTTTAGACAAAGAAACAGTAAATTTGTAGCAAATTAACAAAGGGATTTGGGTTTGGAATAGTAAATTGGTGATGATGTAACAAAGTTTATTTATATAGCCTTTGCTGTCCTAAATTCCCAATCTCAGATGATAAGGATGTTTTCTGCATTCCTGGTCAGAGAAGGGTACCTTTCACATGGAAGACTTGTCTCCTGCCTTCAGGAGGGCACAAGAGGGTCAGAGTGTCATCCTGTGTCTTGCTGTTTCTAAAATTCCTTTAATTCAAAATAGTCAATTCCAAAGTGGTATATTTTGGGATGACATATTCTGAAGTGCTATACTAGCTATTAAAATGTACAACCTCCTTGGTACAGCTTTCTTCTTGGAATTTATTCAAAGGATATTATAAAGAGCATGCACAAAAATTTGTGTGCAAGGGCATTCACGGGATGTTATTTGAGAGAACAAAAAGTTGTAAATAATATAAATGTCCCATAATATGTGTGCATAATATTTATCCATTTTGTGTTTGTGTGCATATGTATATATATGTATATGTACATATGTAATATATACATATGTTCTATATATAATATATATTTTATACACTCACCCAGTCTGAGAGGAGATACACAAAAATGTTATCAACAGTAATTGTCTGGTGGTGATTATGGGAGGTATTTAAGTTGCCCATTCGCTTACCTCTATGTTCTAATTTATTCTACTAAAAACATGTATTACTTGTGGCATGAAAGAAAAAATAACCAAGTGTCAAGGTTTCAACCAGGGTAGAGCTAGCTACTGCTGGTTTGTTACCAGAGCTGTTCCCAAGAGCCAGGTAGGGGGCCTCCAGCCCACCCCAGGCAGAGGCACCACCTGTGGCCCTCCTCTGGGACTAACTTGGACGGCAGCTGCAAAGCTGAGCTTGGCCCCAGAAGCTTTCCCTCTGCTGAAAAGGGGTACATAGCACATGAAGATGTCACTCACTGGGCCCCAGTCATCACCCTCTCCTGTTTTCCTTCCAGGCAAACGGACCGCGGCCCAAGCACCGGGTGTGCTGGGAGGGAGCTCACCAGGAGCAGGGTGGTGACAGTGGAAGGCTCTCCTGAGTGCCTCTCTGGCCTCTCTAGCACCTCACTCACTGCTGGGGACCAGAGTACTAAGATGAAGAAGCACCTTCACAGAGGTAATTATACCTGTGGGGGAAAGACAGCTTTCTTTTTTTTTTTTTTTTTAATTGAAATATAGTTGATTTACAATATTGTGCTAGTTTCAGGTACACCAAATAGTGATTTAATATTTTTGGAGATTATACTCCATTATAGGTTATTATAAGATTATGGGTATAATTCCTTGTGCTGTATCCTTGTTGCTTATCTATTTTATATATGGTACTTTGAATCTGTTAATCCCTAATTTGTCCCTCCCCACTTCCTTCTCCCCTTTGGTAACCATTGTTTTTCTGTATCTGTGAGTCTGTTTTACATATACATTTGTTTGTATTATTTTTTTTTAGATTCCACATATAGTGATATCATCCAGCATTTGTTTTTCTCTGTTTGATATTTCTCTAAGCATAATATTCTCTAGGTCCATCCACATTGCTGCAGATGGCAGCATTTCATTCTTTTTTATGGCTGAGCGAGTGATATTCCACACATACACATACACATACACCACATCTTCTTAATCTGGTAGTCTGTTGATTGGGCACTTGGGTTGCTTCCAGGTCGGGCTATTGCAAGAAGTGCTTCTATGAGCACTGGGGGCATGTATCTTTTCAGATTAGTGCTTTTGTTTTTTCTGGCTATACACCCAAGAGTAGAATTGCTGGGTCATGTGGCAGTTCTGTTTTTAGTTTTCTAAGGAACTTCCGTACTTGGTTTCCATAGTGGCTGCAATTCCCCTCTGTTCACATTCTCTCCAGCATTTGTTATTTGCAGATTTTTTGATGATAGCCATTCTGATGGGTGTGAATTGATACCTCATTGTGGTTTTGATTTACATTTCTCTATATACAGTGATACTGAACATTTTTTCATGTGCCTGTTAGTCATCTATATGTCTTTGGGAAAATGTCTATTTAGGTTTTCTGCTCACTTTTTGACTGGGTTGTTTTGCCTTTCTTTTAAATGTTGAGTTGTATGGGCTATTTTTGTATCTTTTATATTAACCCATTGTCAGTCACATCATTTGCAAATATTTCCTTCCATTCTGTAGGCTGTCATTTTGTTTCGTTGATGGTTTCCTTTGCTGTGCAAAAGCTTTTACGTTTGATTACGTCTCTCTTTTTTTTTTTTTTTTGCTTTTACCTCTTTTGCCTTAGGAGGCTGATCCAAGAAAATATTGCTATGATTTATGTCAAACTGAAGGACTTTCTCTAACATTTCTTATAGTACAGGTCTACTGGGGATCAATAATTTCAGTTTTTGTATGTCTTAAAAAGTCTTTCTTTTGCATACATTTTTTTGAAAGATATTTTTGCTGGATATAGAATTCTAGGTTGACAATATTTTTCTTTCTGTACTTCAGGATTATTGTTCTTCCTGTCTTGTTGCTTGCTTTGTTTCTGACAAGAATTCTCGTATCATCCTTATCTTTGTTCCTCTTTTTATGTCATAAAATTTTCCTCCGTTTTTAGATTCTCTTTTTATCACTGGTTTTGAGACATTTTATTATGATGTACCTTGGTTTAATTTTTTTTTTCACATTTCTTTTGTTTGAATTTTACCTTGTTCAATATTTTTAAAATATTCTTTTTATTTTATTTTTGGCTATGCTGGGTTTTTGTTGCTTCACGTGGGCTACTTTCTAGTTGCAATGCAAGGGCTTATTGTAGTGGCTTCTCTTGTGGTGAAGCATAGGTTCTAGGCACACATGCTTCAGCAGTTTCAGCACACATGCTCAGTAGCTGTGGCACACAGGCTTAGTTGCCCACATGCACACAGGCATGTGGAATCCTCCCAGACTGGATATTGAATCCATGTTTTCTGCATTGACAGGTGAATTCTTATCCACTGTGCCACCTGGGAAGTCCAATATTTTAAAATATTCTTGAGTGTTGTTCTGGCACATCGTAAGCTACTTGGAAATACTTTGATCCTTTCAAGACTTTTCTTTTAAACTTAAAAGGACCAGAACAGGTTTTAGTCTAAGGCCCCACAAGTGAGACGATACCCTTCTGAGTAGTCTACTCAGTGCCCCACTAATTATAAAATTTTCAACTCTGGTTGGTGGGAAAGGGCTCCATTCCCTGTCCTTTGTGATCTCTAGGGATTGTTCCCTCTAATCCTTTTGGATAATTCTTTCCCTGGCCTCATGTAGTTCCCTCATATGCATCCACTGATCAGTATACGTTTGAAGACTCAAAGGAGGTCTGTAGAACTCCAGCATTCTCTGTGTAGCTCTTTTCTCCAGTATTCCACTCTGTGAATTCTAACTTCACTAATCTCTTTGGGATCCCAAGACCATCTTCTCTATTAAGGAATACTGCTGGGGTCCACCAACATTCCCTTTCCCAATGCTATGGCCTGAAATTCTCTCCAGGCAGTAAGCTAGGGGCAATTCTCATTGCCCTGCCAACCCCCTCCCCCTTCACAAATCACTGTCATGCACTGCCGGCTGTCCAATGTCTGAAAATCATTTGGTTCAAACACTCGGTCAAGTTTTTCACTTGATTCCAAACCCCGATTTTAGTGTGCATTTTCTGATATTCCTGGAATCATGGATGTTAGGCTCTTAGGTGGGCTTTTTAGAAATCATCTAGTCCATTCGTTTACCAGGGAAGAAGCTGAAGTGGGAGAAGGGAGCCGCCCAAGTCTGTGGCAGACTCTGAACTGGGCCAGGTCTCCTGACTTCTGATGGAAGTTGTTTTCAAAGAAGTAAGCTCGTGGGAGGAAAGGAAAATAACTAACTTCAAATAAAAGCTCCCTTGTGTCAAAGAGGAGGTAGAGTCACGTGGCTCTCAGGGTCTCACCAGCTGCCTCGTTTCAGCCTTTGCTGTTTTTTGTGCCTTCCGTGTTGGCCCTTTACCTCAATTTCTACGTCGATAATGCAGAGGCTTCAATTCCCTTCAGTCAATCTCCTAGAATAATTGAAGGATATTATTATGGAATCTCAGAACCAGGAAGAGGCAGAGAGCAGAGAGCTCATACCCCAAAGACTTCCCAAGAGAGCCTGAAGATCATCTGAGCCAAAATACCATCTTATAAACAAGAAAATGGGAACAGACAGGTTCACTGGTTCACCCAGACAGGGCTAAGGTCTTGGTTTTGCACTCAGGATGCCCACCTCTGAAAAATGATGTGCTTCGGTGTGAAATAGTCAGCTCTTAATGATGTTGAATTTGAATATGCATTCAGCTCACTACATCATTTACCCACAAGAACTACTCCAAACCCTGCTGGAATTTTGTATCATAAACTTTTCCAAGTCTTTTTGTCCATGTTTTCAGAGCACTTATAGTAATGAACAGGTTTTACTTGTTCATCCATGCAGCAGAGTAAAATTCCCAACAGGGACCTGAGTTCTCTGTGAGAGGAAGTTTTTGGAAAGGCAGACAAGTGTCAGAGAGAAAGAGGAGGAAGAAGGAAGGAAACAATGAAAGCAATAGCCCATTTTTCAGGTCACTTAAAAAGCCTCCAATTGGACACTGAGCAGATTAGTAGCTGTTTTTCTTTGCTTTTAGTACTTTCGAAGGAAATGCCCCCTCCCCATTTACTTGAACACAATACTAAGCACACACTTCTCCGCACGTAAATAGTCAGGCCGTTCCAGGTTTTGATACACGAGGCAACCTTGGCTTTGCCTTGTTGATTAGTCACCACAATGGGACCTTTCACTGCAGGACCACATGGTTCCGGGCAACGTGACCTAAGATCTGGCAAAGGCTCCAGGCAGCACAAAGGAACGGAACTTGTCTTTGTGCTGTGAGTGCAGCATCAGTGTTTGGAGTTACTTAGAATTGCTGCTTGGTTCAAAGCTCGAGCAGTGATCTGAGCCACTCAGCTGTACATTTTCACCTCTCTCCTAGCAGTTCCTCAGTGGCCAGAGCTAAGCCAGGTTCCTGGGCAAAGGAGGAGATGGGGCCAGAGCAAAGTCCTGGGGAAACATACAATATATGCATATAAAGATATGTTACAATGGTCAATAAACCATCCCTCTGCACCGTACCTTGGTAATTATTTTAACTTCTTTTGTAAACTCATAAATTTTCAGAAATTATTGAATTAAGCAGAGTCTGAAAGTGGGAACATTTTCCACGTAAATAAAACCGTGGGAAAATTGTTTCCTCCAGAAGAACCTCATGGCAAAGTACACCTTGTATCCAACTAAAGGAAGAACTATTTCAGCTACTGTCTTTAAGGCAGATTCACTGGATGTTATTTAATACTCCCACACTGCCTGTACAGCCTGAGGTGGTGCCTCTCAAGACTTTTAATCTAGCCTGTAGGAAAAGGCTTCAGTTTTGGCAGGAAGGAGGGAACAGGGTACAGTGGGGCTTGGGTGCTTTCTCCATTGATTGGTCTTGCCTCTTCATGAGGAGAGTAGAATGCTCCCCAGACCTTTTAAGACAGCAACTCCAGAATATGGGAAGGGCCTGATGTGCTTTCTAAACCATAAACAGATCCTTACGTTCAGCACAGTTTGGGGGGCTAATTAAAAATGGTACTTATCATGTGGAGTCTAATGAACTGTGTGTACTCTGGACACACTGTTATTCTCCATTATCAGTTTTGCTGAGGACCAGCTTCCAAGAAAATCTAGGCTATGAGAATATAAATGATAAGATAAACAGTTTTTATCAAATCCTTCCTTTAGTCTCAGCTCTTTACACGTACAGTATCTCATTTAATGCTGAAGACAATGCCTTGAGGAGGGGACCAGCATATCCCCTGTCTTACAGAGGAGGAAATGGGCTCAGAGAGGTTAAGGAAGTGGCCCAAGATCACAGGACCAAGAGCCAAGATTCAAACCAGGCAATGCAGACCCACAGACCATGCACTTAGGCACCAACTATTGTGGGTATAGTCAGGGAACAGGAGCAGGAGACAGAAAAAGAAGAAGCATGGGGCATGGGGTTGTACTGAAAGTGAGGCTTGGATAAAATTCCCTGTGAATCTCCCAAAGCCAGAAGGGAGAATTCTACTCCACTTCTACAGACTGAAAAAATGCAGAGAAAATTAAAAGACAAAAACCCGCTCAGAAGGAGGGGAGAGAAGAGTGTTGATGGCAGTGTATCAGTGAGATAGATGCTGTGGTTTATGCTCTTTGTCTTTTCTCTCTGGCTCCCCTAGCAACAGTGAAGTAATATCAATGTTAACGCAAGTAACGTGCTGACTTAACTGTTCCTCCAGGCAGCATCACTGCTAAACAGAAACGCATGCTGATTTCTGCTCCGTTAAGCACGGGAAACATCATCAGAGTCTGCCCAGTGGAAAAAAAGACAAAAAGCAGACAGAAAGATGTTTAAATTTCAAGGTTATGTAAGAAGAGAGAAGAAAGAACAGGTTGTGAAAAAAAAATTTTTTTTTAATACTAAGCTACTGAAAAAATCCTAAGACTCACCAACACAGCAAAGGAAGGAAAGGTGGGGCACTGAGCCTGCTTTGTCACAGCATATTGCTGCTGCCGCATTTTTCTAGAGTGTCTGAAAATATCAGGCTTTAAAATACATATGCATTATTTTTTGAGACGTGTGTGTCTATAGCCTCAGGGTTAAGAAACAAACAACTCTGTTGCCATGAGCTCATATAGTCGGTGTAAATTGTTTCCCCTCCTTATGTATAATGTTTCTAATTAGGACTATTATGGAGGATGAGCTTTGTGGGCTGTTGAATTGGCTCTTTGTGCTAATTGCAAACAGAGGGCTCTGTACCGGCCTGTGCTCGCTGACCTGCCTCTTCGAGGCCTCACTCTATGGGAAGGGTGACCCCGACCCCGCTCCGGATGTCCCATATTGAGAAACACCCGAGGGGGTGTGCTTTCACCCTCTCACCACACCTGTCATTAAAAACATCTTTCCAAGATACATGAACAGACAATGATGGGTTTCTAGTCTGCCGTTTTACTCCAGTAAGACCTTTTATGTTATGATGTGATTTCTTTTGTGTTATGACTCCTACTCATTTTGTGCAAAACAGGATTTAAGCTATGTTAAGTAGTTCAAAATGAAGTCACAATGGCCAATGTGAGCTTGCATGTTGTTTTGAAATGTCTGCTGCAGGACTGCGAGCATCTTAGAGTGATAAACTAAGAGCATTGCTTTAGATAAAGAATTTATTTGATAGCATTTGCAGAAAGATTTCACTGGACAGAAGGATAGTGTCAAGACCCTAGGGTGTAACTTTTACACCACTGGCAGAATCCTTAAAAAGAGACCACTGAGCCTGTAGATTCGAAGCCTCTTCACTGGAGGACCCGATTCTACAACGCTGAGAGCCTTGTGGGGCCAGCTACCCGAGGCTCTGTCGGAGCTGAGGGTGACTTCTTCCCACTCCCACTTATGGACCCGCTTCCGGGCAGGGGACCACTGCTCCTGCTGAGATGCTTCCTTCCAGGACTTCTCCTAGGAATGACTGTTACCCCCTTTTCTGTTTTCCTTCCTTTGACAAACCTGTGTTATGGGTTAATTGTGTACAAGAAACCAAGTGACTTGTGAATTGAATGTTGGTTATGTTTCTTATATCTCCAGTCCTGGGATTCTCACCTGGCCTCACTGTTGAGCACTTCAACAAACACTTTAATTGCAAGAGTCCAACCTGAGTTCACTTCTCTAAGAAGGAACTATATACCTAAAAGGAGTAAGGTGAGCCGTAAACACTGGCTCCTCACTCTGCATTGAGAGCTATGGGAATGTCCTACTTTGCTGTCTGGAGTGAGAATGAACCAGGCTTCCACTCCCTGCGGCACTGAGGCCTTGGAGAGAGGCTCTGACACAGAGGGTATGGCTATCCCTGCTCCCTGTGTCTCTGTGCAGGTCTGAGACACTGGAGAAATCAATCCTCAGCCACCTGAGGAGCAGGTTGTGAGCAAGTGATTTCCTTCCATAGGTCAACCTCCCTCATCCTTTTAAGAACTACCTCAGTGATGCCAGGTCCTGTGCCCTTCCTGGGTCTGGCTATGGTGGGAGAGGCAGAAACACAGTGTTGACTTGTCTCAGAGATCTCCACAACCTTGCTCTCGGAAGACCAAGTAAAGATTCATTGTTGATCTAAAAAAAATTTTCAAAATTTTCCGCTGTGAAACCTGGAGTCACCACAGTACCCAGGAGATGTCAGGTTTCACAGAGGGCAGAGGCTGGTCCTGAAAATCTTCCCCCTGGGGATTCTGATCAACTCAGATGGGGTGAAGGTAGTGGTCTTAGGCCGGCTTCCCATGCCCCAAGCCACTTGTATCACTGCCTTATCCAGGCTGCAGAGTCAGAAGAGCCCAGCCCCCAGAGCAAAAGCCACACTGGAAGGAGCCCAAGATGGGGCCTGCGAGTCTGACACAGAGAAAAAGCCCTGTTATGGAGGCCCCAAGGCAAACCTCAGACAACAGGCAGGTCCCTCTGCCCACTTGTCCATGGGCAGCTCCCTGGGGACTGGAAATGGACAGGGCAGTAGGCCCCGGAGCCAGCACGACATGGGGCTGTGGCTAGCCTGGCTGCAGACCAGGCCGAGGAGGTGGTAGTGGATTGCTGCTCTGAACCACAGGGGCCCTCGTGCCTCATGCCTGGTGGCTTCCCAAGGCCCATCTGGCTGCCCTACCCGTGACCTAGTTTTCTACCTAAGCTGAAATGTGAAAGACAAGTATGGCATAGAGATTTCTCTAAGCAAACTTGCTCAGTTTTAAAGAGCTGCCCTTGTTCTGGTACCATGTCCTTCCTATGTTTTTGGTAGAAGAAAGATATTTTCTTTTAAGAAACAGATTGGGGCCTTCCCTGGTGGTCCAGTGGTTAAGAATCTGCCTTGCAATGCAAGGGGCACAGGTTCAATCCCTGGTCTGGGAAGATCCCAACATGCCACGGAGCAATTAAGCCTGTGTGCCATAACTACTGAAGCCCGAGCGTGCTAGATAGAGCCTGTGCTCTGCAACAAGAGAAGCCACTGCAGTGAGAAGCCTGTGCACCACCCCTGGAGAGTAGCTCCCACTTTCTGCAACTAGAGAAAGCCTGTTTGCAGCATCAAAGACCCAGTGTAGCCAATAAATAAATAAATAAATTCTATTTTTTAAAAAAGAGACAGATTGGATAATACACTAGAGGATAACATTTTTGGTTTTGCTTTTTCATATTCCTATTTATCAAAATAAAATATGACAGTACTATGTTTTTCCTCCACTTTGTGTGTGTTTATTTAGTAGATTAAAGATGGTCACAAATTCTTTGGCACTTCTCCAACTAAGAGGTGTATCCAATTTGCTTCCCTTGGGATATAGGAGGGCCTTAGTGACTTGCTCGGCTAAAAATGTATATAAAGTAATAAACTTAGTTTACTAAAAATACAGTCAATGTGACATTCAAGAACTTCTGAAGCAAAGTCATAGGAAGCCTTGTAGCTTCTTCCTGAGCCTCTTGGTACCCAACTGCCATGCTGTTAGGAACCCCAAGCAGCCATAAGAAAAGGCCCAGAGAGAGAGGAATCGGCGCCTCAACCAACAGCACTGGCTGAGCTCATAGCCGACAGCCAGCATCGACTTGCCTGGAATTGGGTGAACCCTTCTGGAAGTGGACCCCACGGCTGCAGGTGATACCACGTGGAGCGGAGATGAGCCCCCACCAAGCCCTGCCCAAATTGCAGGTTTGTGAGGGAAATAAATGATGTTTGTTGTTTTAAGCCACTGAGTTTGAGAATGAGTCCATTACACGGAAACAGATAACCAGAACAGCTTGCTTGTTTAAATGGTTTGTGAAATTCAGCAGTCAGAGACTCACATTGTTTACCTAACATCTGTATTAGGCGAACTAATACCTGCCCCCAAAGGTATCCAGTCAGACTCTGCAGCCCCATGGACTGTAGCTCATCAGGCTCCTCTGTCCATGGGATTCTCCAGGCAAGAATACTGGAGTGGGTTTCCATTTCCTTCTTTAGAGCATCTTCCCAGCCTTGTGATCGAACCCAAGTTTCCTGTGTCTTCTGCATTGGCAGGTGGATTCTTTACCCCTGGGCCACCTGGGAAGCCCCCAGGTAACTAGGCCTGGCACCTTTGCTTTTTTGATTAGGGAAGTACTACGTGTGGTGCTTCTGGCACTTTATATGCCCCAAATGAGAGCTGCAATTTGGTAATTATTTGTATGAAGTCAGCCATGTTGCATCATAGAATTCTTGGGTGTTTGTTATTTAGCCCAGAACCCCCAAGGACCCAAAGCTGTTCTTTGACAAGAATATAGAAGCAGTTTTTAGATCTGGTGGAGAGTTGGCTTCCGAGTGTGGGCAGAAATCCTGTAGGAAACCTCATTTCCTTCTCCGTGGGACCCAGAACTCTCGGTAATTAGCTGTTTGAAACACCTCTGTATCAGTCACTTGAGTTCTAGTTTGAATACCAGCCCAACTTGTCCTTTCCTACAGTTATTAGCATTTTGGACCTTCTGTCTCTAGCGTAAGTGGTTGCTTTTTGTTAAGAGAATTTGGGACACAGGTAGAGAGGGATCCCACACGTCACAGGCCCAGGCGTGGAATCCTGCTGCTCACCAGCACCAGCTCAGTGGGTGTGCTTCAACTGTCTCAAGATTTATTCTCCAAACAAGTCCACTCTGGTCCAGACTCAGGGAGAAGAAATGGTGTCATAGAGCTGTGAGCCAGAGCTTCGGGGGGGAGAAGGAGATCAGTTAGGAGAGAAATTGCTCTGTTTATCAACCGCCATTTCCTGCTGCAAACTGCAGGACAAGATATAAGTGACAAAAAATTACTTTTTAAGTCTCCAGCAGTGCTTTCAGAGGTAGGCCAGTTCTGGTCTCTCGTCAGCAGAATCCGCCCTTCTCAAATGCACAATAACCTTATTCAGTATTTGGTGCTGGAGCAACTTTTTACTTATAAAAATGTTCAAGGTCTCTGCTAAGAACAGGGAATGAATTAGTACTCAGGAATTTCTCTGCACATGCCAGGCCATTTAAAAAAGATTGCCACTTTGATGACTTCATCATCACATTTCCTTCAAAGAGGAACTAAGTACCATGCAAATTACAAAACTTGATTCTTGTTTACATGCAAAAGCATTTCCATGCAGGGAAAGGCTGGGGGTGTTGAGAGGCCCTAGTTTTCACTGAGAACTCTGCTTAACTCCTTGGTTGTCTGTGGGAAGAAGGAGGGGGTGTCATCTAGTAAACATCTATCTACTACTTACTTTTTGGTTGTTTCATGCTTTTATTTCATCTTTTACTTTGTAGAAAGTGAGAAACGTTTTTACTTTATGCCTCTTTCACCCAAATCAGTGTTTCTTCCCCTCCCTATCTACACAGGTAATACTGGAGGAAAATTCTTTGTATTTTCTTTAAAATAAGAATATCTAAATTCTTATTGAATAATTAAGCTATGCTCATTATTGAAATTTAAGAGGAAAATAAACTACCCATCATTCCAGGATCCAGACACAATTACTCTTCATAATGTAGATTACTTAGGTAAAATCCACTAGGTTGTGATATATTATTCTTTTGTTTATACAGTTGGATTTGATTTGCTAATATTTTGTTAAGGATTGTTGCACATATCTTCATGTGGAATTTGGGTCTGTAGTTTAATTTTATGAAATATCTTTTTCTAGCTTTTTTACCAGCCCTCTCAGGTCAGTCTCCAACAGGGGTTCTTCTGCCCTGTGTCCTTCATGCCAATGGAACAAGACTGAATTTGGTTCAGAAGCAAAGGAAAGTTATTCTTCAATCAAAGAAGTTGTTGTTCAGTTGCTATGTTGTGTTCGACTGTCTGTGACCCCATGGTCTACAATATGACAGGCTTCCCTGTCCCTCACTATCCCCCAGAGTTTGCTCATATTCATGTCCGTTGCGTCAGTGATGCTATCTAACCATCTCATCCTCTGCCGCCCTCTTCTCTTTTTGCCTTCAATCTTTCCCAGCTTCAGGGTCCTTTCCAGTGAGTCAGCTCTTTCCATCAGGTGGCCAGAATATTGGAGCTGTAGCTTCAGCATCAGTCCTTCCGATGACTATTCAGTGTTGATTTTTGTTAGGATCGACTGGTTTGATCCCTTGCAGTCCAAGGGATTCTCAAGACTCTTCTCCCACACCACAATTCAAAAGCACCAATTCCTGGGTGCTCAGTTTTCTTTTTGGTCCAGTTCTCACACATTTTTGGTCCAACACCTCACTACTGGAAAAGCCATAGCTTTGACTCTACAGACATTTGTCGGCAAAGTGATGTCTTTGCTTTTTAATATGCTGTCTAGGTTTATCACAGCTTTCCTTCCAAGGAGCAAGTGTCTTTTTTTTTTTTTTCCATTTATTTTTATTAGTTGGAGGCTAATTACTTTACAGTATTGTAGTGGTTTTTGCCATACATTGACATGAATCAGCCATGGATTTACATGTATTCCCCATCCCGATCCCCCTTCCCGCCTCCCTCTCCATCCCATCCCTCTGGGTCTTCCTGGTGCACCAGCCCTGAGCACTTGTCTCATGCATCCAACCTGGACTGGCGATCTGTTTCACCCTTGATAGTATACTTGTTTCAATGCTGTTCTCTCTGAACATCCCACCCTCGCCTTCTCCCACAGAGTCTAAAAGTCTGTTCTGTACATCTGTGTCTCTTTTTCAGTTTTACATATAGGGTTATCATTACCATCTTTTTAAATTCCGTATATATGTGTTAGTATACTGTATTGGTCTTTATCTTTCTGGCTTACTTCACTCTGTATAATGGGCTCCAGTTTCATTCATCTCATTAGAACTGATTCAAATGAATTCTTCTTAATGGCTGAGTAATATTCCATGGTGTATATGTACCATTGCTTCCTTATCCATTCGTCTGCTGATGGGCATCTAGGTTGCTTCCATGTCCTGGCTATTATAAACAGGGCTGCGATGAACATCGGGGTGCACGTGTCTCTTTCAGATCTGGTTTCCTCGGTGTGTATGCCCAGGAGTGGGATTGCTGGGTCACATGGCGGTTCTATTTACAGTTTTTTAAGGAATCTCCACACTGTTCTCCATAGTGGCTGTACTAGTGTGCATTCCCACCAACAGTGTAAGAGGGTTCCCTTTTCTCCACACCCTCTCCAGCATTTATTGCTTGTAGACTTTTGGATAGCAGCCATCCTCCTATCCAAGTGTCTTTTAATGTCATGGCTGCAATCACCATCCCCAGTGATTTTAGAGCCCAAGAAAATAAAATCTGTCACTGCTTCCATTTTTTTTCCCATCTATTTGCCATGAAGTGAGGGGACTGGATGCTATGATCTTAGTTTTTTCAATGTTGAATTTTAAACCAGCTTTTTCACTCTCCTCTTTCACCTTCATCAAGAGGCTCTTTAGTGCCTCTTCACTTTCTGCCATAAGGGTGGTGTCGTCTGCATATCTGAGGTTATTGATACTTCTCCCAGCAATCTTGATTCCAGCTTGTGCTTTATGCAGCCCAGCATTTCTCATGATGTATCTGCATAGAAGTTAAATAAACAGGGTGACAATATACAGCCTTGGTGTACTCCTTCCCCAATTTTGAACCAGTCCGTGTTCCATGTCTGGTTCTAACTGTTGCTTCTTGAACTACATACCGGTTTCTTAGGAGACAGGTCATATGGTCTGGTATTCCCGCTTCTTTAAGAATTTTTCACACACACACATAAAAAGAATTTTCCACTGTTTGTTGTGATCCATACAGTCAAAGGCTCTAGCGTAGATAATGAAGCAGAAGTAGATGTTTTTCTGGAATTCCTCTGCTTTCTCTATGGTCCAGTGAATGTTGGCAGTTTGATCTCTGCTTCAGTCCAAGCTTGCACTCAGGAGCACAGGCTCTGCCCCATAGAGTGTGGGCCAGTCTGCTTCATAGGCGTCTCCCTGACTGGGGATCGGGCAGAGTTCTCTTGGAGCCTGCGCTCCAGATGGCAGTGCGCAGATGAAGTGTCTGCACACAGCCCACGGAGCTGAGCTGTCTGCTGCAGGTGCTTCACACTAGGAACCCCGGTCTGAAGTTCTGGGTGGAAGGCCTCTCTGCACGGTTGCACCCTGTGAGCAAGTGAAACCAGAAGAAATAAAAAGGAAAAGAAAAAAAAAAAGTTAGACTTTGTTACCCAGATTCTATTTTTATTTCCTGGTAATTGTTAGTTGGCTTTGCTGGTTAGAGTTTTGGTGTCAGGGTTTGTTGTTCAGTGCCTGAGTTCAGTTCCCTATCCTTCACTGTCTCTGGGAGTTTGCTCAAATTCATGTCCGTGGAGTTGGTGATGCCATCCAACCATCTTATCATCAGGGTAAAGATGCCCTAATAAACTGAGTTTGGGATGTGTTTCCTTCTCTATTCTGGAAAAGATTGTGTAGAACTGGTATTATTTCTTCCTTAAATGTGAGTAGAGTTTATCAGTGAAATTGTTTGTTTGTTTATGCAATTTAAAACTCCTTTATTAACTCCCAGTTCTGTTTGGGAAACTTCTGGGCATGGTGTGACTGGGTTCTGTGCTCTGGTTCTTATGAGGCCAAAAACTATTAGGTGTCCTCCCCGGATCCTGAGGTTGTCTTCTGAACTGAATTGATGAGTTAGAACTCAATTCCTTGCAGCTGTAGGACTGAGCGCCCTGTTTCCTTGATGGCTATAAGCTGGAGGCCGCTTTCCATACTCCTGGTCACATGACCGTCTCAATCTTCAAAACATGCAATGGAGAATCTTTCTGTAGTAGTTTGCTAGGGCTGCCACAACAAAACACCACAGAACGGGTTGCTTATAACAAGGAAATTTGTATTTTCTTGCAGTTCTGAAGTCTACACGTCCAAAATCAAGGTGCTTTCTGGGTTGGTTTCTGGTGCGAATCTCTCTCCCTGGCTTGTAGAAGTCTGCTTTATTGCTATGGCCTGACAGGGCCCTTTTTCTGTGAGCGTGCAGAGAGGGGCATTATTGGTGTTTCTTCCTCCTATAAGGACACTAACTATGTTATATTAAGGCCCCTCACTTGTGATCCCATTTAACCTTTATTACCTTATTATAAGCCCTGTCTCCAGATGCAGTCATATTGGGGTTGGGGTTTCAGCATAGAAAATTTGGGAGAGACACATTTCAGTCTGTACTGTTTCCTCGTGTGAAATTCCTCTCATGCTTCAAAGCTTGCTCACCAGGGAAAGGCTACCATCTTTCAAGGGCCCATGTGATTCTATCAGACCCACTGAGAATATCTCCCTGTCTTAGAGTTAATTGATTTGGGGCCTTAATTACATCTGGAAAGCCTCCTCAGAGCAGTACCTAGACGAGGTTGTTTTGTTTTTGTTTTTTAGTGGAAGTATAGTTGATTTAAAATATTATTATGTAAGTTATAGGTATACAATATGGTGATTCACAATTTTTAAAGATTATATACTCCATTTATAGTTATACTAGTGAAATAATTTAGACGTAAAGTTTACTGAAAGTTTTAAACTACAGATTCAGTTACTTTACTTGTTATAGATTTATACAAAATTTCTGTTTCTGCCTGAGCCTTTTATGATATTCCCTTAAGATTCTCTCCATTTTTATCAGATTGGTAGTGATGTCCTCTCTTTTCATTGTTGATTTTGATAATTTCTGTCTTCTCGCTTTCTTTTCTTAATCACTCTAGCTAAAGGTTTGTCTTTTTTTTAAGTCTTCAAGTTACAAACTTTTGGTTTAATTGAACTGATTTTCTGTGTTGGGTTTTTTGGTTGTTTTACTGATTTCTACACTAATCTTTGTTATTTCGTTTATTCTGCTTAAAGTTTAATTTGTTCTTTTCTAATTTTGTAATGTGAATATTGATATAGTTGACTTATAACATTCCTTCTTTTTTAACATAGCTTCAGTGTGGAGTTCCCCCAACCATCGATCTAGCTGTGTTTTGTTTATTTTAAATTCATGTTTTAAAATTTCCTTTATTATTTCTTTTTTTGTCCATGGGTTATTTAGATATGCATTGTTTAAACTTCCAAATATTTGGAGATTTTCCGAGTTTCTGCCTGTTGTGATCTCTAACACCATTTCAGTCATTTAAAATTTATTCAGATTTATTTTTTGGTCTAGCATATGACCTGCCCTGGAGAACGTTTCATGTGCATTTTAGAAGAATGTGTGTCCTGCTCAGTTAAAGTGTCCTCTGCTGTTACTCATTTTCTATCCAGTTATTCTGTCACTTATCAAAAGTGGGGTATTGGAATCTCGATAATTATAGAATTGTCTATTTTTTCTTTCAGTTCTGTCAATTTTTCCTTCATATATTTGGAGACTCTATTGTTAGGTATATATACACACTTATTGTATCTTCTGGATGTACAATATTTTTATCATTATGAAATACCTCTTTGTCTCCAGTTTATTTCTTGTTTTAAAGTCCATATGTCTGACATTAATACAGACATCTCAGCTCGCCTATGGTTACTGCTTACATGGTAAATATTTTTCTATTCTTTTACTGTCCTTCTATTTTTTTATCTTTGAGTTGTGTTTTATAGCCAATGTGAGAATTTCTGCCTTTTCATTGAATGATTAATAATATAATCATTGATAGGATTGTATTGTGTCTTTCATTTTGCTGTTTAATTCCTATATATTGCAGGAGTTTTTCTTGTTCTATTGTCCTTTTCCTGTCTTTAGTGTTACACAAA
This sequence comes from Muntiacus reevesi, assembly GCF_963930625.1. NCBI lineage: Eukaryota > Metazoa > Chordata > Mammalia > Artiodactyla > Cervidae > Muntiacus > Muntiacus reevesi. The sequence goes on along the minus strand of NC_089267.1, from coordinate 37,464,693 downwards.
TATTTTAAATGTAACATCTTTATTTCTGATTTTTAAACAATTTTTAAAATATATATTTTTAATAATTGCTCTAGGGATTAAAATATACCTCTTACTTGACACAATCTAGTTTGTGTTAATACTGACTTACTTCCGGTAAAATATAGCAACCTTGCTTTAATATAGCTCCATTTCAAACCCTTCCTTTATGCTATTGTTATATATGTATTATACATATATGTATAATAAGCTTAAAATTTGCATTATAATTATAGCTTTACAAAATGTTATGACTTTTACATAAATTAAGACAAATATATTTATAAATACTTTATATTTACTGATATATTTTCCATTTCCTGTGCTGTTGTCTTTGGATTCAAGCTGCCGTCTGGTGCCACTTCCTCTCAGCCTGAGGAACTGCCTTTAGTATTTCTTGTAAAGCCAGTCAACCAGCAGCAAATTCTCTCAGTCTTCACCTGGAAATGTCTTTATTTCATTTTATTTATGAAAGAATAGTTTTATTAAATATAGAGCTCTTGGTTGACAAGTTTGTTTGTTTCAGCAGTTTGAATATATGATTCTACCCTCTTTTGGTCTCTGTGGTTTCGGACAGGAAATTGATCATTAATCATATTGTTCTCTTGTACATGATGAGTCATCTTCTCTAACTGGTTTCAATATTTTCTCTTGTCTTTGGTTTCCAGTGACTTGACTGTGATGTTTCTAGGTGTGAATCTCTTATTTATTCTCTTCGAGTTGTGTTGAGTTTCTGTGGTCTGTAGATTACTATTTTCATCAAATCTGAGAAGTTTTCAGCCATATATCATTGACTATTTTTCTGTCATTTTCTCTCTTAGCCTTCAGGGACTCCAATGACATGTATGTTGATGTGCTCATTGTTATCCCACCAGTCTCTGAGGCTCAATTTATTTTTCCTTAATCTTTTTCCTCTCTGTTCTTAAGACTGAGTAATTTCTAACGATCCATGTTCATCCTCACTGATTTTTCTAATATGACCTCCTCTCATATATTATTAAACTTTTGCTATATATATTTCAACTCAATTTCCATTAGATTCTTTTTTATAATGTCTGTTTCTTTGTTGAGATTCTCTATTTGTTGAATCTTTGCCACTACACTATCCTTTAATTCTTAAGCAAGGTTTCCTTTAGTTCCTTGAACATATTTATAATAGCTACTTTAAAGTCTTCGCTTGTTAAATCTGATTTCTGGGCCCACTCAGAGTTAGTTTTTGGGTTTTTTTTCCTTAATAGGTAATGGGGTATGTATGGATGTAAGAGTTGGACTGTGAAGAAAGCTGAGTGCCAAAAAATTGATGCTTTTGACCTGTGGTGTTGGAGAAGACTCTTGAGAGTCCCTTGGACTGCAAGGAGATCCAACCAGTCCATCCTAAAGGAGATCAGTCCTGGGTGTTCATTGGAAGGACTGATGCTGAAGCTGAAACTCCAATACTTTGACCACCTGATGCGAAAAACTGACTCAGTTGAAAAAACCCTGATGCTGGGAGGGATTGGGGGCAGGAGGAGAAGAGGACGACAGAGGATGAGATGGTTGGATGGCATCACTGACTCGATGGACATGAGTTTGAGTAAACTCTGAGAGTTGGTGATGGACAGGGAGGCCTGGCATGCTGTGATTCATGGGGTCGCAGAGAGTCGGACACGACTGAGCGACTGAACTGAACTGAACTGATAGTTAATTTACAGTGTTGTGCTAGTTTCTGTGGTACAGCAAAGTGAATCAGCTCTATGTACACATATATCCCTGCTTTTTTGGATTTCGTTCCCACTTAGGTCACCATAGAGCATTAAGTAGAGTTCCCTGTGCTCTACAGTAGATTCTCATTAGTAATCTATTTTATACATAGTACCAATAATGTGTATATGTCAATCCCAACTCCCAGTTCCTTTCACCACCCCTTTGTCCCTCTTGGTATCCAAATGTTTGTTCTCTATGTCTGTGTGTCTATTTCTCCTTTGCAAACAAGATCATCAGTACCATTTCTCTGGGTTCCACATATCTGTGTGGAATATGACATTTGTTTTTCTCTTTCTTACTTCACTCTATATGACAGTCTCTGGGTCCATACATGTCTATACAAATGATCTAATTTCATTCCTTTTTATGGCTGAATACTATTGCATTATATATATATGTACCACATCTTCTTTATCCATTCTTTGTTTGATGGACATTAGATTGTTTCTATGACCTGACTATTGTAAATAGTGCTGCGATGAACATTGGGGTGCATGTGTCTTTTTGAATTATGGTTTTTTTCGGGGTATGTGCCCAGTAGTGAAATTGCTGGGTCACATGATAGTTCTATTTTTAGCTTTTTAAATAATGGCCGTATAAATTTACATTCCCACCAACAGTGCAAGGGGGTTCTCTTTTCCCCATACCCTCTCCAGCATTTGTTGTGTACAGATTTTGTGATGATGACCATTCTGACTGGTATGACATGATACCTCTTTGTAGTTTTGATTTGCATTTCTCTAGTCATTAGTGGTGCTGAGCATCTTTTCATGTGTTTGTTGGCCATCTGTATGTCTTCTTTGGAGAAATGTCCATTTAGGACTTACACTCCTGTTTTGATTGGGTTTTTTTTTTATATTAAGCTGAATGAGCTGTTTGTATATTTTAGAAATTACTCCTTTTTCAGTTGCTTTGTTTGCAAATATTTTCTCTCATTCTGAGGGTTGTCTTTTTGTCTTATTTTTGGTTTCCTTTGCTGTGAAAAACCTTTTAAGTTTAATTAGGTTCCATTTGTTATTATTTTTTTATTCTCATGACTCCAGATTGGTCAAAAAATATTTTGCTATGATTTATGTTAACGGGTGTTTGTTCTGCCTATGTTTTCCTTTTAAAGAGTTTTATAGTGGCTGGCCTTACGTTTAGGTCTTTAATCCATTTTGAATTTATTTTTGTGTATGGTGTTAGATGGTATTCTAATTCCATTCTTTTACATGTAGCTGTCCAGTTTTCCCAGCACCACTTTTTGAAGAGGGTCCTTGTTTCATTGTATATGCTGGCCTCCTTTATCATTGAGTAAGTGACCGTAGGTACATGGGTTTATCTCTGGGCTTTCTGTCCTGTTACACTGATCCATATTTCTGTTTCTGTGTCAGTACCATACTGACTCAATTACTGTAACCTTGTAGTATAATATGAAGTCAGGGAGCCTGATTCCTCCAGCTCTGTCTTTTTGTGTTTTTTTTTCCTCAAGATTGCTTTTGCTATTTGAGGTCTTTTGTGCTTTCATACAAATTGTAAAATTTTTTGTTCTAGTTCTATGGAAAATGCCATTGGTGATTTCATAGGGATTGCTTTGGGTAGTATAATCATTTTCACAATTTTGATTCTTCCAATACAAGAACATGATATATATTTCCATCTGTTTGTGTTGTCTTTGATTTCTTTCATCAGTATCTTACAGTTTTCTGTGTACAGGTCTTTTGCCTCCTTAGGTAGTTTTATTCCTAGGTATTTTATTCTTTTTGTTGCAGTGGTACATGGGATTGTTTCTTTAATTTCTCTTTCTGCTCTTTTGTTTTTAGTGTATAGGAATGCAAGAAAGTTCTGTGTATTAATTTTGTATCCTGTGACTTTACTAAATTCATTGATTAGCTCTAGTTGTTTGCTGGTGATATCTTTAGGATTTTCTATGTATCATGTCATCTGCAAACAATGACAGTTTAATTTCTTTTCCAATTTATATTCCTTTTATTTCTTTTTCTTCTCTGATTGCTGTGTCCAGGACTTTCAAAACCATTTTGGGTAATAGTGGTGAGAATGGGCAACCTTGTCTTGTTCCTGATTTTAGAGGAAGTTCTTTTTTCTCACAAATGAGAATAATGTTTGCTGTGGGTTTATCATATATGGCTTTATTATATTCAGGTCCATGATATTCTATGTCCATTTTATGTAGAGTTTTTTTAATCATAAATGGATATTGAATTTTGTCAATAGCTTTTTCTGCATCTATTGAGATGATAATATAGTTTTTATTTTTCAGTTTATTAATATGGTATATCATATTGATTGATTTGCATATATTGAAGAATCCTTGCATCCCTGGGATAAATCCCACTTGATCATGATGTATGGTCCGTTTAATGTGTTATTGGATTTGGATTGCTTGTGTTTTGTTGAGGATTTTTGTGTCTGTGTTCATTAGTGATATTGACCTGTAATTTTCTTTTTGTGTGATGTCATTATTTTTGGTATCAGGGTGATGGTGGCCTTACAGAATAAGTTTGGGAGTGTTCCTCCCTCTGCAGTTTTTTGGAAGAGTTTAAGAAGTTTAGCCCTTCTCTAAATGTTTGATAGAATTTCCTGGTGAAGCCATAAGGTCTGGACTTTTGTTTGTCGGAAGATTTTTAATCACTGTTTCCATTTTATTACTTGCAATTGTTCTGTTCATATTTTCTGTTTCTTCCTAGTTCAGTCTTGGAAGGGTGTACCTTTCTAAGAATTGTCCACTTTGTCCAGGTTGTCTGTTTTATTGGCATATAGTTGCTGGCAGTAGTCTCTTATGACCCTTTGTGTTTCTGCAGTGTCAGTTGTAACTTCTCCTTTTACGTTTCTAATTTTATTGATTTGAGTTCTCTCCTTTTTTTTCTTAATAAGTTTGGCTAAAGGTTTATTAATTTTGTTTATCTTCTCAAAGAACCAACTTTTAGTTTTGTTGATCTTTGCTTTTCTTTTTTTTTTTCATTTCTATCTCATTTATTTCTTCTCTGATATTTCCTTATACTAACTTTGGGTTTTGTTCTTTTATCTCTAATTGCTTTAGGTGTAAGGTTAGGTTGTTTATTTGAGATTTTTCTTATTTCTCAAGGTAAGATTGTATTGCTATAAACTTCCCTCTTAGAACTGCTTTTACTGCGTTTCAAAGGTTTGGGGTCATTGTGATTTCATTGTCATTTTTTCCAGGTATTTTTTAATTTCCTCTGATTTCCTCAGCAATCTCTTGGTTATTTAGTAGCACAGAGTTAGTTTCTGTTTGCTTTTTTTCCCTAAGTATGGATCATTCATTTTGGAGTATGAATCAGATTTTCTGTTTCTTCACATGTCTTATAATTTTTGTTGAAATCTTGACACTTTAGATAATATATTGGTGTAACTCTGGACTCTAGACCTAATGAAGCTCAGGTTTTTAATGATTCATCACAGAAAGAATTTAGTGAGAGACAGAGTGATAAGTAAAAAGTGATTTATTCAGAACTAAAGAGCCTCTTGATGAAGGTGAAAGAGGAGAGTGAAAAAGCTAGCTTAAAATTTAACATTCAGAAAACCAAGATCATGGCATCTGGTCCCATCACTTCATGGCAAATAGATGGGGAAACAATGGAAACAGAACCTTTATTTTCTTGGGGGCTCCAAAATCACTGCAGATGGTAACTGCTGCCATGAAATTAAAAAGATGCTTGCTCCTTGGAAGAAAAGCTGTGACCAACCTAGACAACATATTAAAAAGCAGAGGCATTACTTTACCAACAAAGGTCCATCTAATCAGGGCTATGGTTTTTCCAGTGGTCATGTGTGGATGTGAGAGTTGGGCCATAAAGAAAGTTGAGCACCAAAGAATTGATGTTTTTGAACTGTGGTGTTGGAGAAGACTCTTGAGAGTCCCTTGGACAGCAAGGAGATCAAACCAGTCAGTCCTGAATATTCATTGGAAGGACCAATGTTGAAGCTGAAGCTCCAATACTTTGTCCACTTGATGCAAAGCACTGACTCATTGGAAAAGACCCTGAAGCTGGGAAAGATTGAAGGCAGGAGGAGAAAGGGATGACAGAGGATGAGATGGTTGGATGGCATCACTGACTCGATGGACTTGAGTTTGAACAAGCTCTGGGAATTGATAATCGACAAGGAATCCTGGTGTGCTGCAGTGCATGGGGTCACAAAGAGTCGGACACAACTGAGTGACTGAACTGAACTGAACTGGGCCTGTCCTGACACTTGTGGGTGGGTCATTTAGCTGCTGATTGAGGATCAAGGTCTAATAGAAGTCGACTTTCTGCCTTCTTGGACCCATTTGATTCTAATAGGTTTGTGTTGTGTCCTTGGTCTGTCATTGTTTCAAAAGTTGTGCCTGCTCCCTTTCCCTCCTGTTACAATTGGGCAGAGATGGTGCTCAAACACCTTATGTTTATAAAATCTGTTTTCTGCTGATGGATCTGTGTGTGGGTTGAAGAATTCACTCAAAGTTCAGTCAGGCTGCCTAACTTTTACTTATTTCCAGGCTCTCTTAACTCTCCCCTGTACATATGCATAGTTTCCTGGACAATCAGGGGTGCGTGGAAGATGATACAGTTTTTCTATGGCTCTCTCTTTTCCAGGATTTCCGCTTTACATTTCTGGCTGGTCAGCTGCTCACTGCAACCACAACTGCAGCTTCAGGCTAGCAGAGCTATGACTTTTACTTCTCAATTCCTACTGAGTTTGCTGCCTTTATGGACAACACTGCTGGCTGTGGGTTTTCACCTTCCATCCAAGACAAATTCACCCCATCTCTGATAATGAGGCTGCTGGTTTTCACAACCAGTATTGCCCTGATAAAATTTCCAGGCTATTTGTGTGAGAGACACAGGGGAAAGAGCAGCTCCAGCCATGAAGGTCACAGACTCTCAAGATTCTTTCATAAGACTGTAGCAGCTTTTCATGACAAAATGTATCTTGACTTATTTCCCTTTGGCTGATTTCCAAAGCCTTGAAATTGTTTCTTTGGGCATGAGAATTTGCCATCCTACAGCCTGAAGTCTTGCCCAATATATATTTTTAAAATGTAATTGCACTGTACATCTTGTTCCCTACACTGAGAAGACAAACTATTCTAGGTTTTTAGTTTGATTCGTGCATTTGGTAATTTGGCTTCTTTTTATTGATTTTCTAAATTCCCAAATTGAACTTTTGGGATAATTCCCTCCTTTGACCCAGAAGCTCTTTGAAAATTTAAAGAAATACTAAGTGATCATGTAGTCAGAAGACTCCTAACTTAAGCACCTGAAAGCCCTAAGAGTGGGAGAAGGTAATAACAGAAACAGGACTGTGCTTAGTCACTCTGTCGTGTCCATCCTTTTGCAACCCCTCGGACTGTAGCCCACCAGGCTCCCCTGTCCATGGGGATTCTCCAGGCAAGAATACTGGAGTGGATTGCCATCCTCCTCCAGGGGATCTTCCCAACACAGGTCTCCTGCATTGCAGGTGCGTCTTTTACTGTCTGAGCCGCCAGGGAAACCCAGCAGAAACAGGGAGGAACATCATAGGTTATTTTCAAAGTTTAAAAAACTGCTCAGGGAAGTTGTACCATGATCAGAGATAAGGCTAATCTAACCACCACGTCCCATTATCTAACTTTTGGACTGGAATTACTTAACTCAGAATAAGAATTCTGGTAATCTTATGCTGATCAGAGGTTTTTGTTGGTAGTTATAAATAGCACTGGTTAACAAAAGTGGGAGGGTAAGCAGATTATTATCTAATAGAGAAGTTTATTTTAAACCTGGGTGTGGGTGCAAGGAAACAAAGTAACAATCAAAGGGACCCTTGGAGATAAAATGGGTGGAAATCTCTGCTGTGGCCCAGATCTCCCTGGTACAGATGAGGGAACCTGAAACCAGTCTAGTTGGCAAGTTAATAGCAGGACCCTAACCTACATCTATGGACAGCTCAGCTTACCCTTTAAGCCTACAAACATATTGTGGCATACAGTGCATGGCCACTGTCAATTAATATAAACCACAGACCAGCGCTAGCAGAACTTTCTGCAGTGATGGAAATGTTCATATTGTACTGCCCAAAACAGTAGCCACTGGTCACATATAGCTATTAAGTACTTGAAATGTGGCTAGTAAAACTAAGGAACTAAATTGACTTTTTAGATTTAATTTGATTATAGTGACTAATGTTTTGGAGAATAAAGATACAGACATTTGTGTCATTTGTAAAACTAAATTCCGCCTCTAAGTTGTTCAAAGTATAAGGCAATTATGTTCAAGCTTTAAACCACAAAATCCTTTCATTAACAAAAAAAGTGTGTGCCAAGAGTTGGACACGACTGAGCACAGCACATGTGTATATCCACACATGCACACTCACACACACACACACACACACACACACACACATACACATATATACACATATATAGTTTCCAAATCAATTTAACGTGTCAACTGGCAGAACTAACATGGGAGTGGTCCTGGAACCCAGTACTCCCTCCTTACTTTTTACCCTGATCAGTTCTCACGTGTCCTGACCCACCTGGGCTCTTGGGCACCTCTCCAGGACCCCCAAGACTGCACTGAGCACAGTGTGAAAATCACCAACCAAAAAGTGCAGGCAAACAGAGGAGCAGCAGGTGATTTCCCTAACAAATATTTACTGGGCAGCAGCTGGCATCAGCGACTGGCAACACTCGTCTAGAGGTTGTAGGAGTTACACAGAAAATCTGCCCCCTGCCATGAAGAGAGTAAAGAGACAACAGTGTTTATCAGTAACATCTCAGCCAGATGCTGACAATACCTTAACCATTTGGTCATTGTATTAGCCCTATGAAGTAAGCACTATGATCCTCATTTCACAGTTTAGTCCGAAAGGCTCTGAGAGAAACTGTTCACCTCAGGGCACACACCCAACTGGCCAGAGGAGCTGGAACCCACGTCCACCTGACCCAATCTGTGCTGTGCGTCCTCCGAGGCTCGTCATGTAGACGGGGAGGTTGTCTGCACCTGGAGGCTCAAGTGAGCTTCCTTAGGAACTAGAAGTGTGAGGGATAATATTTTTCTATGAGGTTAAGTTGTCAGTGGATCAAGGAGGAGATATTTACAAATAGCTCCCAGGCCCAGAAGTTTCTAGGGAATATATTCAGTGTCTAAATAAATTTTAAATGCCAGATGGAATATATTCAGTATCCAATAAATAGTTGTCAGATGGGGCTTGGGGTGGGTCAGCCATGAAAGAACAGAAAAGGAGAGGCTAATAAGACAGATTAAAAATAAGATGGACCCAGGCACAGTCAGGAACCAGAACTGAGCCAAGGAGTTGAGTATTTCTAACCCAGACACAGGTTCCCTGAGCATCCAGCTGTGAGGTGAATACATCAGTGTGATAGTGTGATGTAATAGATGTATATATATTTGGTCTTTATTCCCAGGTCCTGGCACAGAGCTCCTAAACCCTCATATTCGTATTTTTCTGAGTGATAGGGGCAGTTGTAGCATCTTTTGTTCTCATGCTTGGTCTTAGTCCCTGGTTCCTGACTCAAGAGCTAAGGTTCTTGGAATCTTGAGGGTGATGAGTGTCTTTTTGTATACTATGAGGTGACGGATGGCTGAGGGCACCGAGATAGTTTCAGGATGAGGGCTCGTCAGCAGAACAACCAAGGCACGATTTCAGCCCTACTCTCCAACCTCGGGGGAAGGGAGAGAGCCTGGAAAGTGAGTTAATCACCAATTGCCAATGGTTTAAACAACTGTGTCTATGTAACGGAACCTTCATGAAACTTCTGAACAGAGTTTGGAGAATTTCTGGGCTGGGGAACACATCAAGGTGCTCGGAGGGCGAGGTGCCCAGAGAGGGCACAGAAGCGTCACAGCCACCACCCTTCCTTCCTTCCCTCCAACATACCTTGCTCAGTGCATCTTTTCTGTTTGGCTGTTCCTGCATTGTATCCTTTATAATAAACTGGTAATAGTAAATAACAGTTCTGTGGACTGTTCTAGCACGTTATCAAACCTGATCCCAGACACAAAACTGACTCTGAAGTGGGGACAGTCTTGTGCGACTGAGCCCTCAAACTGTGGGGATTTCACCAACTCTAGGTGGTTACAGTCAGAATTGAATTGTAGAACACCCAGGTTATGTCTGCAGAAAACTGAAGAATTGCTTGGTCTCAAAAACCTGGTGTCAGAAGTATTTTGAATAGAAATGGATCATAATTTGCAGGCTGTTGAGCTTGAAATCAGGGAATCTCCATGTCCAGGCTCACTGTGCCCTCCTCATGGGCCGCCTGCAGCAGGAAGATGTGCCAATTAGGGAGCAGTTTCTCCTCCTAAGGGATGGATGTCTGTCATTGCAGTTCTTCCGAAAGACCCTGACCACAGACACAGGCTACTCAGCCATAGTTCATACGTCTTCCTCCCTCTAGAGAAAGCCATTCCAACCCCAGAGGAAAGTAGGAGTTGATATGTAAAGCCTTAGCCTTAGAGATTTTTGTCGTTGGACAGGGATTTCTCGTGGTAGATTTTAAAGGTAACTGATTACAATGACATAAAAAAAACAGTTTGCTCTTTGTGGGTTTTTTTTTTTTTTTTTAATATTTATTTATTTGGCTCTGCTGAGTCTTAGTTGCAGCATGTGGAATCTAGTTTCCTGACCAGGATCCAACCTGGCCTCCCTGTATTGTGAGCACAGAGTCTTAGCCATTGGACCACCAGGGAAGTCCCTCCCATGAAGTTTTGGGAGCAAATGTGCTGATCAAACATTGAGGTGTGAGATTCAGATTTGAATAAGTGGCAGAACTCATTGACTCTGAGTGGGCTCAGAAGTTAGCGAAGACTTCAAAGCAGCCATTATGAATAAGTTCAAAGAATTAAAGGAAACTCTGATGGCAGTGACTGAATATATAGTGAGTCTCAATAAGGAAGTAGAAATTGTTAAAAAGAAAAAAAAAACCCCAAGTGGGACATTCACTTACAGCATGGAGTGAGGAGGTCAACACATCTTCTCTCAGAAATTATAGGTCTGGAGAAAACTATCAAAACATACCTAACATTTACCTCCAAAAACTGAGGAATGCTTCGTTCAAACAGAGTACCTGGAACTCACCAGGTAAATGGGGAAAATGGAAAACACTTGAGAAAGAAGCGGACAGCCCACGTCCTGCTGCCCTTCTCCCCACCTGACTTGCTGCCTCCTCTGATGGGTCTGTAACACCCCTTTGAGGACCATGGCAGTGAACCACAACTGGCAATGTAGGGTAAACTCAAGGCTCTCAAGGCCTTGAAAGCCCAGGGTGAAATTCTGGATTACCTAATAATAATCCCATCTTTAGCTGGCCTTGGTTTAGCTCAGCAGACCACACTAGAACCAATACCTCCCAGAGGGCTTTTTAGGAATTTGTAGGGATTTTGTGGTTGTTGTTCAGTCACTCATTTGTGTCCAGCTCTTCATGACCTTATGGACTGCAGCACTCCAGGCTTCCCTGTCCTTCACCATCTGGGAGATGGAGTTTACTCAGACTCATGTCCATCGAGTTGGTGATGCCATCCAACCATCTCATCCTCTCTCATCCCCTTCTCTTCCTCCCCTCAATCTTTCCCAGCATCAGGGCCTTTTCCAATGAGTCACCTCTTCACATCAGATGGCCAAAGTATTGGAACTTCAGCATCAATCCTTCCAATGAATATTCAAGGTTGATTTCCTTTAGGACTGATTGGTTTAATCTGCTTGCTGTCCAAAGGACCATCAAGAGTCTTCTCCAGCACAATCTGAAAGCATCAAGTCTTCAGTGCTCAGCCTTCTTTATGGTCCAACTCTCACATCCATATATGGCTACTGGAAAAACCATAGCTTTGACTATATGGACCTTTGTCAGCAAAGTGATATCTCTGCTTTTTAATACACTGTCTAGGTTTTCATAGCTTTTCTTCCAAGGAACAAGCATCTTTTAATTTCATGGCTGCAGTTACCATCTGCTGTGATTTTGGAACCCAAGAAAATAAAGTCTGTCACTGTTTCCATTTTTTCCCTATTTATTTGCCATGAAGTGATGGGACTGGATGCCATGATTTTAGTTTTTTGAATGTTGATTTATAAGCCAGCCTTTTCACTCTCCTCTTTCATTTTCATCAAGAGGCTCATTAGTTCCTCTTCACTTTCTGTCGTTAGGGTGGTGTCATCTGAATATCTGAGGTTATTGATATTTCTCCCAGCAATCTTGATTCCAGATTGAGCTTCATCCAGCCCAGCATTTCTCACAATGTACTCTGCATAGAAGTTAAATAAGACAATATACAACCTTGATGTACTCCTTTACCAATTTTGAACCAGTCCATTGTTCCATGTCCAATTCTAATTGTTGCCTCTTGACTTGCATACAGGTTTTGCAGGAGGCAGGTAAGGTGGTCTGGTATTCCCATCTCTTTAAGAATTTTCCATTGTTTGTTATGATTCACATAGTCAAAAGCTTTAGTGTAGTCAATGAATCAGAAGTAGATGTTTTTCTGGAATTCCCATGCTTTTTCTGTGATCCAATAAATGTTGGCAATTTGATCTCTGGTTCCTCTGCCTTTTCTAAATTCAGCTTGAACATCTGGAAACTCTCGGTTGACATACTGTTGAAGCCTAGCTTGCAGAATTTTGAGCATTACTTTGCTAGCATGAGAAATGAGTGCAGCTGTGCCGTAGTTTGAACATTCTTTGACATTACCCTTCTTCGGGGTTGGAATGAAAACTGACCTTTCCCAGTCCTGTGGCCCCTGCTGAGTTTTCCAGATTTGTTGGGTTGTTGAGTGCAGCACTTTCACAGCATCACCTTTTATGATTTGAAATAGCTCATCTGGAATTCCATCACTTCCACTAGCTTTGTTTATAGTAGTGCTTCCTAAGGCCCACTTGACTTCAGGATATCTGACTCTAGGTGAGTGATCACACCACTGTGGTTATCTGGGTCATTAAGACCTATTTTGTATCGTTCTTCTGCATATTCTGGGCTTTCCTTGTAGCTCAGTTGGTAAAGAATCTGCAGTGCAGGAGACCTGGGTTCGATCCCTAGTTGGGAAGATCCCCTGGAGAAGGAAATGGCAACCCACTCCAGTATCCTTGCCTGGAAAATCTCATGGACAGAGGAGCCTAATGGGCTGCCGTCCATGGGGTCACAAAGAGTCGGGCACGACTGAGCGACTAACTTACTTTTACTTACTCTGTGTATTCTTGCCACCTCTTCCTAATATCTTCTGCTTCTGTTAGGTCCATACCATTTCTGTCCTTTATTATGCCCATCATTGCATGAAACGTTCCCTTGGTATCTTTAATTTTCTTGAAGACATCTCTAGTCTTTCCCATTCTATTGTTTTCCTCTATTTCTTTGCTTTGTTCACTTAAGAAAACTTTCTTATGTCTCTTTGCTCTTTTCTGGAACTCTGCATTCAGATGGATATATCTTTCCTTTTCTCCTTTGTCTTTTGCTTCTCTTGTTTTCTTAGCTATTTGTAAGGTCTCCTCAGACAACCGCGTTGCCTTTTTGCATTTCTTTTTCTTGGGGATGGTTTCGATAGACACCTCCTGTACAGTGTTACAAACCTCCATCCATAGTTCTTCAGGCACTCTGTCTATCAAATCTAATCCCTTGAATCTATTTGTGGGGATTTTAGGGGCTATCTAATGATTGGGGCATATTTCTGGCCTGCAGTGGATAAAGGCCAGAGTTGCTGGACCTGCTAGAATGTGCAGGACTGTGCCCCACAATGATTGTCCTGCATCCCTTGCAACTTTTGAATATCCTTTCAGTCACTCATTAGGTGAAAAACCTGTTGATACTTATTTGAACATAGAACCAGACTCACTTTACATATTAAGCAACATGTACTTTACATATAAACAAAGTATTTTTTCCATAGTTTTAATATATGCTAAATTGCTGCACTCAATATGCCAGCAAATTTGGAAAATGCAGCAGTGGCCACAGGACTGGAAAAAGTCAGTTTTCATTGCAATACCAAAAAAGGACAATGCCAAAGAATGCTCAAACTACTGCACAATTGCACTCATCTCACACTCTCGTAAAGTAATGCTCAAAATTCTCCAAGCCAGGCTTCAACAATACGTGAACCATGAACTTCCAGAGATTCAAGCTGGTTTTAGAAAAAGCAGAGGAACCAGAGATCAATTTGCCAACATCTGTTGGATCATCAAAAAAGCAAGAGAGTTCCAGAAAAACATCTATTTCTGCTTTATTGACTATGCCAAAGCTTTTGACTGTGTGGATCACAACAAACTGTGGAAAATTCTGAAAGAGATGGGAACACCAGACCATCTGACCTGCCTCTTGAGAAATCTGTATGCAGGTCAAGAAGCAACAGTTAGAACTGGACATGGAACAACAGACTGGTTCCAAATAGGCAAAGAAGTATGTCAAGGCTGTATATTGTCACCCTGCTTATTTAACTTCTATGCAGAGTACATCATGAGAAATGCTGGGCTGGAGGAAGCACAAGCTGGAATCAAGATTGCCAGGAGAAATATCAAGAACCTCAGATATGCAGATGACACCACCCTTATGGCAGAAAGCGAAGAAGAACTAAGGAGCCTCTTGATGAAAGTGAAAGAGGAGAGTGAAAAAGTTGGCTTAAAGCTCAATATTCAGAAGACTATTATCATGGCATCCGGTCCCATCTCTTCATGGGCAAATAGATAGGAAAACAGTGGCAGACTTTATTTTTTGGGGCGCCGAAATCACTGCAGATTGTGACTGCAGCAATGAAATAAAAAGATGCTTACTCCTTGGAAGAAAAGTTATGACCAACCTATACAACATATTAAAAAGCAGAGATACTACTTTGCCAACAAAGATCCATCTAGTCAAAGTTATGATTTTACCAGTAGTCGTATATGGATTTTAGAGTTGGACTGTGCAGAAAGCTGAGCGCCAAAGAATTGATGCTTTTGAACTGTGGTGTTGGAGAAAACACTTGAGAGTCCCTTGGACTGCAAGGAGATCCAACCAGTCCATTTTAAAGGAAATCAGTCCTGAATATTCATTGGAAGGACTGATGTTGAAGCTGAAACTCCAATACTTTTGCCACCTGATGTGAAGAACTGACTCATTTGAAAAGACCCTGATGCTGGGAAAGATTGAGGGCAGGAAGAGAATGTGATGACAGAGGATGAGATGGTTGGATGGCGTCACCGACTCAATGGACATGAGTTTGAGTAAGCTCCGGGAATTGGTGATGGACAGAGTGGCCTGGCGTGCTGCAGTCTATGGGGTCGCAAAGAGTCAGACATAACTGAACAACTGTAACTGAACAAAATTCTAGAAATGAGCCTACCACATAAATCAAAGTAAGTTGTTTTTTGGCTTTTCTTTTTTTTCTTTTTTGGCTTTTCTTTTTTAACTTCAGCAAATATTGTTCATCCTTTCATAAAGTCACATCACTCATACCGTGGTGTGTGGTGTTTGAGTTGTAAAACAGCATCTTCTGTCAGTCTGCATTTTCTCCGTAATTCATTGTGGCTTCTAATGCAGTATAATCATGTCAGTCATTTACATATTGAGATAGATATTACTTTATCATAAGTTACTCTCCTATTCTCTTTTAAACTATGTCTAGAGCATTGTATTGATATATTTTGAAATTATATATGTAGGTCAGTTACCTTATCTATGAATTTCATAATAGGTAAATGGCATTACAAAAATATTTCATATAAAATGGGATGTTGGGTCTGACAGACTTGAGAACCATCAACTTAGACAGTATTCTTATCACTTCCACCTTCTCTCTACTACTTTGATTCCACAGAGGGGCCCAGATAGAACACTGATTTGAAAAAATACCAAGTGAGTACAATTAAATGCCAAAGGAAGTGGTTCAGACTAGGTATCTGGGAAGAATTCTTTTCAAAGGTTACTTAGTGGAAGCTACAGGAATTAGGGAGGTTTCCCGGCAGTGAGATGCAAATAGGACTTTCAGAGGGGAGCAGGGCATGGAGGACAGGGAAAGGGAATCTTGCCCAGAGTTTTGCACACAGGGAGGACTACACACATGTGTTGAATGCAAAGGGGAGAACAGTCTTAGCCCACGCATGGTGCAGCGCGTGCCAGGCAACCAGAGAGACACGGGCTACTGTGCACGTTCTGCTTCCTGAGAGGCTCAGGGGGTTTCATCGGTTAGTTACGGATTTCATTGTTGCAGTGCTCTGATAATGGTTTATCATCATAGACTGCTGCCGCTGCTAAGGAATAAATGCTTAATTTTCTGATTTAGTGACACTAAAAATGCTGACAGTAGAGTCATTAATTTAAATATAAAGATTGAAAATCCCAGTAATCATGGTGAACGTGAAAGTGAAGTCGATCAGTCATGTCTGACTCTTTCGGACCCCATGGACTGTAGCCTACCAGGCTTCTCCCTCCATGGGATTCTCCAGGTAAGAATACTGGAGTGGGTTGCCATTTCCTTCTCCAGGGGACCTTCCTGATCCAGGGATTGAACCTGGGCCTCCTGCATTGCAGGAGGCTTTAACCTCTGAGCCACCAGGGAAGCCCAGTAATCATGGTAGGAGATACTTAATTTGAAGTAAACTACTGCCTTTTAACAATTAACATTGCCTAACATATTTTACAGAGAAGGCAATGGCAACCCACTCCAGTACTCTTGCCTGGAAAATCCCATGGGCAGAGGAGCCTGGTAGGCTGCGGTCTATGGGGTCACAAAGAGTCGGACATGACTGAGCAACTTCACTTTCACTTTCCACTTTCATGCATTGTAGAAGGCAATGGCAACCCACTCCAGTGTTCTTGCCTGGAGAATCCCAGGGACGGTGGAGCCTGGCGGGCTGCCGTCTATGGGTTCACACAGAGTCGGACACAACTGAAGCGACTTAGCAGCAGCAGCAACACATATTTTAAGTGTTCCGTACTTGTACCAGTGGCATTAAAGCTCTGACTAGTTAGACCCCCATATCTGGATGCTTTTGACTGCAAACACTTTTTAAGAAAACAGAACAACTAAAGCTGACTTTTAAAATAAGGACTTCTGTAATGTCCCAGAAGAGAATTCCAAAGACAGGGACAATTCCTGGGTTGGTAAAATCAGTGATTCAGTGCCCTCAAGGATCCTGGCTGTCTCCCTCTTTCTTCTCAGTGATCCTGGGCAATTCAGCATAGCCTCTGAAGTTGGCTCCCTCTGTGATCCTGAGATGGGTATGAGTTGCCAGCTCATACACAGAAGCCCAGACACAGAAAATGAAATGTGACTCTCTGGGTTTTTTCTTTTTTTTTAAGTTTGAGAGAAATCCCCCAAGAAAACTCCTCAAAAGATTTTCCCTCAGATTTTATCAGCCAGATTTGCATGACATACTCATGCTTGAACCAAGGGGATGAGATCAAATGTGTTGGGTGTGGTCTAATCACTCTCCATCCTCTGGAGCTGAGGGGAGGGTCTCAGGTTGGAATGAACCAGTCAGGCTGCTGACAGCAAGGAGAAGCAGAGCAAAGTTGTGGAGGAAGCAACTACAGTGTCCATCACTAGGGGTTTCCAAATTGTTTTCTGTTGAGCAGTCTTTGGAGGTGCAGGGAAGAAAGGAGTTCTTTGGTCAATAAACATGGGAAAGGGTGCATTATATCACTTCCTAGAAATTCACAATGTCATCAGCATATTAAAGGCTCTGAGAAAGACTGTACTTTGAGTTTATCCCAGAATTTTTCAGACATGTTTCACCATGTAAACTTCTGTTTTTTAAAATCTGTGAAGTGGTGTTCCGTAAAACGTCTGTTCGTCTGTTCGTGAGACACTGGGTTACATACTGGATATTCATTTGGTTTTTGTAACAATATTTTAAGTTAGCTGTCAATAAGTTTTTGTGCAGGTACGTGGGAAGAAGAATTTTAGATGGTTTTAATTTGGAGTACTTTCCTACTTTTTTAAAGAGCATAAAAACGTTGCAGAATTCATTTATTCTCTTCTCTGAATTAGAGAGGGTGTGGTGGCTGGGCTGGGCTTGAGACTGACTTGTTTGCTGAAACTAGATCTGTGAAAAGATCTAGATTCGAGATCCGTTGTTTTCATTCTTTAGTCTTTGGAGCAAACAAAAGTTAATTCTGTTGGCTAGGGTGAGTTCCAGATAAGATGTCCAGCCTTTTTATTATTCTGTGTTCCTGCAGAACACAGGGACAAGAACAATGAAAAGACTACCCAAGTCACATGGATTAAGCCACCCAAGGGCAACATAATGGTTAATAATGTCCAACAATAAGAACAGGTGGCCTCACTTAGGCCACTCACCAGTTTTAGAACTTTGAACTTAGAAAGTTTTTCCATGTGCCCAACCTGCTCACTTAACAATATACTTGGACATTCTTTATATGTACAAGGCCCTGGGAGATTCAAAGGTGAACAAAATCAGAAGCATGATTATTGCTTTAACAAGTGCACTACCTAATTGGTGTCAAGATACAAGACCAAATGTTAAAAATGATAGGATAGCTAAATGACATAGGGCAATCTCAGAAGAAAGTCACCGGATATTATTAAGGCTACATGAGACCCACCTTGAATTTCTGCTTAAAAAGTTATTTTCCTATTTCTGGTCCTCACTAGAAACAAAGATCATGTTACAAACCATCGTACAAGAACTGTTAACATAATTTAGTTGGCAGGGGCCCCTGCTTAACCTGTGTTTCTCTTTTGGATTATCTTCTTCCTATGAAAGTTCCTATGAATTACAAATAAGTAATTATACACACATATATATTACAGTCAATGCTAAGCTCTTTGTTCACACCAAAAGAGCTTTTATATACATAGTGTGAGTAGAGAAGCAAATATAAATCTGTTTCTTATTTATACAGAAAAATATGTGGAACTTTTTAAACCATTGGTACATCAAGAAAGTGGGGGTTTTTAGAAAAGATTTTTAGATATGTTTTAGTTTCTATGAATAGATTAGGGGAGAAAATTACTTTGGATTTTCTGGAACTACCTCTTCTGCTCCCTCCTCTGTTTTAATTTGGACCTGTTCTTCCCTCTGGCTTCATCGCTCATGCCTTGCTCAATTTGGATGATGCTTCCAGTAGTTCCTCCTAAGTGCAGGACCTTTTGGAAGGGAACTTTGTTTTATTGGATTGGAGTTTGGGCTCAAACCGCTTCAACTCCATCAGGCCTTTCTGCCAAAACACTGACCAGCAGGTTGGGGTCCTGGAACAGCCAGGCTCACTCACTACAGGCTGCTCTTCTCAGAACAACTCCTTGTACTATCAGAGAAAGAGCATCTCTTCCTCTTCATCTCTTTCCGCCTAACCTCTTAGTGGGCCAGACCTTCCAGATCTAGCATACAGGGACTAAAAGGCAAAACTCAGGAGCTTTTTTTGTTCCTGGCAGTCTTTCACACGTGAATGGTACAAGAGTATTGATAGCTGAGGAGTTTTACGTATCTCTGGACCATGTCTTTTGGAGCTCTGATCACTCAGGAGCTAGAAGTACACAGGAGCTGGATCACTCAGGAGCTGGAAGTAATTCACGAGAACTGCATTGGAGAAATGGAGGAATGATGTACTCTTTGGATCCAGACTGGGTGGGTGGCTTCTACTTCACATTGCAATTGCTTGCCCAGAAATGACAGTTGCTGTCATTGGTATAGCTTTAGGTATAAGTGGTATGGAAACACAGTTTATTGAACTTCTCGTTGAGGTAGATAAAAAGAGATGATGGGTGAAGCTACCAAAACATAGTGAAGTAGTGCCTCATTTTTTAGTAGAATTTCATTAAAGAAGCTGAACCCTGATGCCTGTTACATAACCCTCTGCTTGTAAGAGTGCTCCCTGGCATGAAGGGTGGTGTCCTTCTTGACCTGCAAGTGACTAACCTAGTAGTCTATATATATGAAGACATCGTCATTATTGTGGTTGTTGTTCAGTTGCTCAGTCATGTCCAACTCTTTGTAACCCCATGGACTGCAGCCTGCCAGGCTTCCTGTCCCTCACCGTCTCCTGGAGTTTGCCCAAGTTCACGTCCATTTAATCGGTGATGCCATCCAACCATCTTATCCTCTGTCACCCTCTTCTCCTCCTACTTTCAGTCTTTCCCAGCATCAGGGTCTTTTCTAATGAGTCAGCTCTTCCCATCAGGTGGCCAAAGTACTGGAGCTTCAGCTTCAGCATCAGTCCTTCTAATGAATATTCAGGATTGATTTCCTTTAGGATGAACCAGTTTGACCTGCTTGCTTTCCAAAGGGCTCTCAAGAGTCTTCTCCAACACCACAATTCAAAAGCATCAATTCTTCATCATTCAGCCTTCTTTATGGTCCAACTCTCACATCCATATATGACTACTGGAAAAACCAAAGCTTTGCCTAGACAGACCTTTGTTGTCAAAGTAATGCCTCTGCTTTTTAATACGCTATCTAGGTTTGTCATAGCTATTCTTCCAAGGAGCAAGCATCTTTTAATTTTGTGGCTGTAGTCACCATCTGCTGTGATTTTGGAGCCCCCCAAAATAAAGTCCACTGTTTTCCATTGTTTCTCCATCTATTTGCCATGAAGTGCTGGAACCAGATGTCATGATCTTAATTTTCTGAATGTTGAGTTTTAAGCCAGCTTTTTCATTCTCTTCTTTCACTTTCATCAAGAGGCTCGTTAGTTCCCCTTCACTTTCTGCCATAAAAGTGGTGTCATCTGCATATCTGACATTGATATTTCTCCCAGAAATCTTGATTTAGCTTGTGCTTCCTCCAGCCCAGCATTTCATAGGATGTATTCTGAATATAAGTTAAATATTCAGTGTACTGCCTTGATGTACTCCTTTCCCAATTTGGAACCAGTGTGTTCCACGTCCGGTTCTAACTGTTGCTTCTTGACCTGCATACAGGTTTTGCAGGAGGCAGGTAAGGTGGTCTGGTATTTCCATCTCTCTAAGGATTTTCCACAATTTGTTATGATCCATACAATCAAAGGCTTTAGCATAGTCACTGAAGCAGAAGTAGATGTTTTTCTGGAATTCTCTTGCTTTTTCTTTGATCCAATGGATGTTGGCAATTTATTCTCTGGTTGCTCTGCCTTTTCTAAATCCAACGTGAACATCTGGAAATTCTCAGTTCACATACTGTTCAAGCCTGACTTGGAGAATTTTGAGCATTACTTTGCTAACACGTGAAATGAGTGCAATTGTGCAATAGCTTGAACATTCTTTGGCCTTGCCTTTCTTTGGGATTGGAATGAAAACTGACCTTTTCCAGTCCTGTGGCCACTGCTGAGTTTTCCAAATTTTCTGGCATATTGAGTGCAGCACTTTCACAGCATCACCTTTTATGATTTGAAATAGCTCAGCTGAAATTCCATCACCTCCACTAGCTTTGTTTGTAGCGATGCTTCTTAAGGCCCACTTGACTTTGCACTCCAAGATGTCTGGCTCTAGGTGAGGCATCACACCATCATGGTTATCTGGGTCAGTAAGATCTATTTCTTCTGTGTATTCTTGCCACTTCTTCTTACTATCTTGTTTCTGTTAGGTCCATACAATTTCTGTCCTTTATTGTGCGCACACCATCTTTGCATGAAATGTTCCCTTGGAATCTCTAATTTTCTTGAAGAGATCTCTAGTTTTTCCCATTCTTTGTTTTCCTCTATTTCTTTGCATTTTTCACTTAGGAAGCCTTTCTACTCTCTCTTTGATGTTCTTCAAAACTCTGCATTTAGACGGGTATATCTTTCCTTTTCTCCTTTGCATTTTGCTTCTCTTCTTTTCTCAGCAGCTTGTAAAGCCTCTTCGGACAGCCATTTTGTCTTTTTGAATTCCTTTTTCTTGGGGATGCAATTGATCACTGCCTCCCGTACAATGTCACGAACTTCCATCCATAGTTCTTCAGGCACTCGGTCGGGTTTAATCCCTTGAATCTATTTGTCAGTCCCACTGTATAATCATAAGGGATTTGATTTAGGTCATAGCTTAATGGCCTAGTGGTTTTCCCTACTTTCTTCAACTATGTCTGAATTTTGAAAGATCATAGCCTTGACTATACAGACCTTTGTCAGCAAAGTGATGCCTTTACTTTTTAGCACAGTCTAAGTTTGTCATAGCTTTCCTGCAAAGAGGCAATCATCTTCTAATTTCATGGCTGCAGTCACCATCTGCAGTGATTTTAGAGCCCAAGAAAAGGAAATCTGTGGATGTCATCTTCTGTCTTAAGAGAGACCATCAAATGAATGAAATAAAGGGTATTAAACATATTATTTACGCTAGAAACACACATTCAAGCACATAGATTGCGGAGGAAAGAGAAAAACAGTAGAATGCACATTTATTGAGAGTCTACTATGGGCCAGCCATGGTCATAACACATATTTCTTATTTAATCCTTAAGCTCTGAGATAGATGCTATTTTTGGCATTTTATAGATAATAAAACAAGATAATAAAATAAGCTTCAGTAACTTATCCAAGGCTGCACAGTTCAAAGACAGTTGCTGTTGTTCAGTCACTAAGTCATGTCCAACTCTTTGTGACCCCATGAACTACAGCAAAGGCAGAAGGGCTGGATTTCAAGCCTAAGTCTGTCTCCAAAATCCGTGCTCCTCCTGTTGCACCTTGTTGATATGGCTGATGTGGAGGTAAATGTTAGAACTCAGTTATTAAGGATCAAAGTGGCATTAGTCTTGTGAAATTTAACCAGCTCAATGTCTATGTTCTTTTCTGCAATGTGATGAGAATATAATGGGAAACATCATGGAATCAACTCATGGGGACCCTTATTTTGTTTTGTTTTTAGAATATCAGTTGTCTTTTTACTTATTTGGCCACACTGGGTCTTAGTTGCAGCACGCATGATCTTCGATCTTTAGTTGCAGCATGTAAGGTCTTTAGTTGCAACATGTAGGATCTGGTTCCCTGAACTGGGATCAAACCTGGACCCCCTGCATTGGGAGCATGGAGTCTTAGCCACTGGACCACCAAAGAAGTCCCAGGGGGACCCTTGTTAATCAAGCCTTTTCTGTTCCTGGACATTAGGAAGGTTTTTTGTGCTGTCATGTTCATTTCTTTGTGACCCTGTGGACTGTAGCCCAACAGACTGCCCGTTCATGGGATTTCGCAGGCAAGAATACAGGAGTGGGTTGCCATTTCTCTTCCAGGAGATCTTCCCGACCTAGAGATGGGACCTGCCTCTCCTGAGTCTCCTGCATTGGCAGGTGGATTCTTTACCGCTGGGCTACTTGGGAAGCCCTTTGCTTCTCTTGGACATTAGAAAGGTATCCTCTCTTAAACAATGTTGAGGTTGGGGATTAGGTTCCTTTTCTTTTAAGATTGATTTAGTTATGGCTGTGGTGAGTCTGTTGGTGCACACGGGCTCTTCTCTAGTTGCAGCAAGCGGAGGCTACTCCCTAGTTGCAGTGTGTGGGCTTCTCATTGCAGTGGCGTCTTTTGTTGGGGAGCACGGACTCCAGGCACACAGGTTTTAGTAGTTGCAGCACATGGGCTCAGTAGTTGCTCTTCAAGGGCTCTAGAGTGCTGGCTCTGTAGTTGTGGTCCACGAGCTTTGTTGCCCTGAGGCATGTGGAATCTTCCTGGACCAGGGATCAAACCAATGTCCTGTGCCTTGCAAGGTGGATTCTAAAACACTAGGCCCTCAGGGGAGCCCCCTTCAAACGCTTTTGAAGCTACCCCTTGGGGTGACTACAAATCTCCACTGCTCCTGTACCTATCATCCTCACTGATGCCCAGCACACTGGTACCATGATGAACTGTATTAATTTACTTCCTATTGCTTCTCCCTACTCCTAGACATTTGTAGAAGAAAAAAAGATCCTTGACCTCCACCTCACATCTTATACAAAAATTATTTTGAGGTGGATCATCGAAAAAAGCTAAAACTAAAATCTATTAGAAGAAAATAAAGGTGACTATTATCACACCTTGGGGTAGTCAAGGGTTTCTTAGGATATATATATCCTAGTATATATTTAGTATATATACACATACTCAAAATGGAAAAATTGGACCTCATCAAAATTAAAAAATATTTGTGATGCATATATATGACAAAGGACTTATATTGAGAATATGTAAAGAATGCATAAAACACCATAAAATTAGAAAGAAGTCTTAGATACTACACAGAAAGAAGATGATACTAATGATCTTTCATGTACTAATAAGCACCCGAAAAAATGTTCAACATCGTTGGTCAGCTTGGAAATGCAAATTAGAGCCATATTGAGATACCAGTATATTTGTATTAGAATTGCTAAAATTTTTTAAAAGATTGATATTTTTAATATATTTTTATTGAAGTATAGTTTATTTACAATGTGTTAATTACTGCTGTACAACAAAGTGATACAGTTACAGATATATTAATACATTCATTTTTATATATTCTTTTCCATTATGGTTTCTGTCATATTTTAGATTCCAAATATAAGTGATATCATATGGTATTTGTCCTTCTCTGACTTAACTTCATTTGGTATGAATCTCTAGTTGCATATAATCTCTAGTTGTATCCATGTTGCTGCAAATGGCATTTCTTTTTTATGGTGGAGTAGTATTCCTTTGTATATTTGTACCACATCTTCTTTATCCATTCATCTGTCGACTGACATTTAGATTGTTTTCCATATCTTGGCTATTGTGAATAGTGCTGTTATGAACATAGCGGGTGGAGGGTGCATGTATCTTTTTGAATTATGGTTTTGTCTGTATATATTCCCAGGAATGGGATTGCTGGATCATATGGTAATTCTATTTTTAGTTTTCTGAGGAACTGCCATACTGTTAGTAGCTACACCAACTAACATTCCTGCCAACAGTGTAAGAGAGTTTCCTTTTTTCCACATCCTCTCCAGCTTTTGTTATTTGTCAACTTTTTAGTGATGGCCATTCTGACTGGTGTGAGGTGGTACCTCCTGGTAGCTCTTATTTGCATTTCTCTAATAATTAGTGATGTTGAGCATCTTTTCATATGCCTGTTGGCCATCTGTATGTCTTCTTTGGAAAAATGTCTATTTAGATCTTCAGCCGTTTTTTTAACTAGTTAAGATTCATGTAAGCATATCATGAGTAAAACAAATCATGTTAATCATACCTTGAGAAGAGCATGGTTTTTGTTTTTTGAATTTTTATTAGAATATAGTTGATTTACAGTGTTGTATTAGTTCCAGGTGTACAGCAAAGTGAATCGGTTATACATATACATACATCCACTCTTTTTTTAGATTCTTTTCCCATAAGTCATTGCAGAGTAGAGTTCCCAGTGCTATATATTCTGTCCTTATTAGTTATCTATTTTGTATATACATATAGTCCTGTGTATATGTCAATCCCAACCTCCCAATTTATTCCTCCCCTTCTTGCCCCTTAGAAACTTAAGGTTGCTTTTGTTTTCTGGAAGTCTATTTCTATTTGGTAGATAAGTTCATTTTTACCCTTTTTTAAAGATTTCAATGTATAAGCAATATCATATGATATCTGTCTTTCTCTGACTTCATTCATTATGACAATCTCTAGGTCTATCCGTGTCGCCGAAAATGGCACTATTTTGTTATTTTTTATGGCTTAATATTCATACACATACACACATACACACACACAGACACACACACACACACACACACAACATCTTCTTTATCCATTTCTCGGTTGATGGACATTTAAGTTGCCTTCACGTCTTGGCTATTGTAAATAGGACCAAAGTGAACATTGGGGTGCATGTATCTTTCTGAGGTGTGGTTTTCTCCAGATATATTCCCAGGAGTGGGATTGCTAGGTCACATGGTAGCTCTATTTTTAGTTTTTTAAGGAACCTCCATACCTTTGTCTGTAGTGGCTGTACCAATTTACGTTCCTCGCAGTAGCGTCAGAGGGCTTCCTTCCCTCCACGTCCACTCGAACATTCATTATTTGCAGACTTTGATGATGGCCATTCTGCCTGGTGTGAAGTGACACCTTGCTGTAGTTTTGCTTTGCATTTCTCTAATAATTAGTGATGTTGAGCATGTTTTCATGCACCTATTGACCATTTGTATGCCTTCTTTGGAGAAATGTCTATTTAGGTCTCCTACCCATTTTTTAATAGGGTTGTTTGTTTTTTATTGTTGAGTTGTGTAAGCTGTTTGTATATTCTGGAAGTTAATCCCTTGTTGGTCTCATCATTTGCAGATATTTTCTCCATACTGTAGGTTGTCTTTTCCTTTTGTTTATGGTTTGCCTTGCTGTGTAAAAGCTTGTAAGTTTGATTAGGTCCCAGTTGTTAATTTTTGTTCTTATTTCTATTGATTTGGGAGACTGACATAAGAAAGCATTGGTACAACTTACAAGAAGATTGACAATATTAAATGTTACTGAATTTCAAAGCAACTGGACTCTCATGAACTACTCAGAGTAGAAAATGATATATAATTAAAAAACTCTTAGGCAATTTCTTTTAAAGAGAAAATATATCTTATGATGTAACAATTCCATTTCTAACTATTCTTTCTACAAAAGAAATGAAAATATATGTCCTCAACAAAACTTATACAAAAATGTTTATAGTAGCATGATTCATAGTAGCCCCAAACAGAAAGAACCCCAAATGTCCATCAACAGACAAATGACTAAATAGTGGTATACAATGGAATATTATTCAGAAATAAAAAGAAACAAACTGATATACCCAATATGGATGACTCTTAAAACATTATATTGTGCCAAAGAATCCAGACACAAAAAAGTACAAACTGCATGATTCTACTTAAATGGAATTCTAAAAAGACAAAACTAATATTTGATGATAGAAAACAGAACAATGGTTGCCTTTGTGAGTGTGGGGGTATTAACTAGAAAGGAGAATGAGGGAATTTTCTGGAGTGATGAATTTGTCCTGCTTCTTGATTTGGGCTTTGTTAATAAGGATATATGGGCTTCCCAGGTGGCTCAGTGCTGAGAATCCGCCTGCCAGTGCAGGAGACACAGGTTTGATCCCTGGGTTGGGAAGAGCCCCTGGAGTAGGAAATGGCAACCCACCCTATATTCCTACTGGGAAAATTCCATGAACAGAGGAGCCTGGCAGGATACAGTCCATGGGGTTGCAAAGAGTTGGACACAACTGCACATACACACACGCACCTGGCAAGTTTTCAAAGTCCTTTGAACTGTATAGTTAAGATGTCTTCATACTGCTTATGAGTTATGCCAATAGATATTTAATCATACATTTACAACTAAAATATGGCACCTGCAGCTGAATTCAGTCAAATCTTGAACATCTTGTTTATAATTTAAGGTCTGTAGGTTTCAATTAATTTAGGTTAATCTTACAACCAAAAGAAAAGCTTGTTACATGTTTGCATTTTCTTGAAGAATCAGATCTTTCAAAGAGGGACTCCCAGGACCAACCAATGCATAGAAGAGAGTGAATGCAGAGGACAAGACCCGAGGAAGGCAAAAGTCTAAAATGCTTAAAGTGTGTCTTCTTCCTCCTCAGTATTCCTTCTACCATACTCTCTGTGTGTTGGACCTACCCAGTCCATCTTCCCCACCACCACAAGAGAGATCCTTTAAGAGCAATTTCATAGCTCAAAAATTCTACTTTTCATAAAACACTGGAGCACAGTTTAGCCAAGTTCTTTACCACTCTGTAACAAGGATTGCTGCTGCTTCAGTTTCCAATTTCCGTTCTCCTGTTTCTCATTTCCGTCTGAGAACTCACCAGAATGGTCTTTAATGTTCATATTCCTACCAGAATTCTGTTCATGATTACTTACACACTTTATTCTAAGATGGAAGCTTTCCCTCAGTTCTCTTTTCCTTCTGAGCCCTCACTAGAATTGCCCTTAACCTTTTATGTTTCTAGCACACACATCTTCCAGCTCTACCCACTACCCAGTTCGGAAGCCCCTTCTATATTTTTAGGTGTTTGTTACTGCCACAGCCCACTTCTTGGTCCAAAGTATGTATTAGTCCAAAGTATGTATCAGGTTTCTGTAACAAAATACCATAGACTGGGTGGCTTAAATCACAGAAATTTATTTTCTCAGAGTTCTGGAGGCTGTGAAATCCAAGATCAGTCTGGCAGAGTCAAGTTTTCTGTAAACACGGCCTTCCTGGCTTGCAGATGATCGCCTTCTTGCTGTGTCCTCACATGGTGGGAAGAGGGGTTGTGGGAGAGAGAGAGAAAAGAGGGAAGAAAAAGAGAGAGGATAAAGAGGAGGGAGCAGGGAGCGGGGAGACAGAAGGGAGAGCCTGCACGTGCGCTCTAGTGCCTCTTCTTACTGGGACACGGATGTTATTGGATCAGGGCCCACCCGTATGACCTCATTTAACCTTGGTTACGTCCACAAACACACCATCTCCAATACTGCCACACTGGGGATAAGGTCTTCAACGTAAGAATCAGGGGAGGACACAAACATCCAGTCCTTAATAGCTTCTTTGTGTGAAAAAAATTCTGTTAAGTCTGAAGAGCAGAAAGTATGAAAAGTCAGAAGGAATGTGCTAAATACATATTAATGTTTTAGGCCAATATTTTCAATTCTTTCCCCTATGTTCTTTTCTCTCATTTAGATCAAATGAACAAATGTTCCTATTTTGTTTGTGTGTTGCTAGTCCAAGCTGGCTTTCTACTACCTGCTAGGTAAATGCTATGTGAGGTTTTAAGATAGATGCCCTCCTCTTGAAGAACCAAAGGAAGAAAGATGGCTTCTAAAGAAGACGGCTGACTTGGCTTAATCTTTTACTCAAATGCTGTTTGAACTATTTGTTCCTCTAGAGTGATATTATGACTTTGGAGCCAAAAATATAAGATATGAACCTATTTTAAGAAAATAATGCCCCAAGGGAACCCTGTACACTGTAGGTGGGAATGGAAATTGGTGCAGCCACTGTGAAAAAAGTATGGAGTTTCCTTAAAAAACTAACAAATAGAACTACTATATGATCCAGCAGTTCCACTCCTGGGTATCTATCCAGATAAAATGAAAATGCTAATTCAAAAAGATACATGCACCCCAATGTTCAGAGCATCATTACTTAAAATTGCTGAGATATGGAAGCAACGTAAGTGTCCATCAACAGAGGAATAAAGATGGTATGAGATATATATATATATAAAATATATATATCCCATTATGTATTATATATATAATGAGTTAGTACTGAACCATAAAAAAGAATGAAATTATGCCATCTGCAACATGGATAGACTTGGAGGACGTTATGCTTAATGACTGAAGGCAAAAGGAGAAGGGGACAACAGAGGATGAGACGGTTGGATGGCATCACCAATTCAATGGACATAATTTTGAGCAAACTCTGGGAGATAGTGAAGGCAAGTCTGTCATGCTGCAGTTCATGGGGTGGCAAACAGGACATGATTTAGCAACTGAACGACAATGCTTAATGAGATAGAGAAACTGTATGATATCACTTATATGTGGACTCTAAAAAATACAACACACTAGTGAATATTAAAAAAAAAAGAAACTGACTCACAGATACAGAGAACTAGTGGTTAACAGTGGGGAAAGGAGATGGACGGGGAGTTGGGCATGATAGGAGTAGGGGATTAAGAGGTACAAACTGCTGTGTATAAAATAAACAAGCTACAAGGATATACTGTATAACACAGGAAATTAATAGTCACTATAATAACTATAAATGGAGTATAACCTTTAAAATTCTGATTCGCTGTGTGTGGCACACCTGAAACTTATATAATATTGTATTTCAACTACACCTCAATAACAAATAAATAAAAAAGAAATGCCTTTTCCTTATTCACAGAACAAAAATATATAGGTTCATCTCCCTGTCCATACACAAATATGGCATATCAAGGAATCGTATGTCAACGTACAAAACTGATGCTAATGACTCACCATGTTATCTGCTGTGTTGGGTATCATGCCAGGTGCTGGGAGTGAAAGAATAAAACCCAGACCTTGTCCACAAAGAACTTACAGTTGGCTAGGGAGATAGCCCGATACTTTCCGGCTGTTTTCCCAGGAGTGATAAGGGGTTTGTGCAGTCATCCACTTTCTCTTACCCAGGTGGCTGGTTAGAAAGGCAGCTGTGGGCAGAGAACAGTTCCCCAAGAGAAGCTCTACCCCGTGAGTGCCACAGTGTTAAATATAGAGGCTGTGTCAAATGGTGAAGCAATATCTATTTTAAATAGAGTTGAAGTTTTTTAAAAAATTTATTATTTCGACTGCAGTGGATCTTTGTTGTGGTTCACAGGCTTAGTTGTGACGTGTGGGATCTATCCATTGGACCACCAGGGAAGTCCCAGAGTTCAAGTTTTACGTTGAATGCTTATGTCACTTAAACATTCTTCAGTTCACTCCACGATGCCTTTAACCATTGGAATAACCATAGACAATTCATCAAGTAAATTGTAGGAGGGCGCAGCCAGGCACAAGTTAATGTCCTCATAAAAGAAACTCCCAGGGCCACTCTTCCCACAAAATGCTGCCTATTTGCTTTTTCTAAAACATCTTTCTAAATTTCATTTTCTTAAAAAAAGATTATCTCCCCTAGAGATGTTTAAAAAACTGTCATTTTGCTTCTGAGGTGTTTTTTGCAAGCCTTGCCTCTTTGGTTTTGTGACGTCATAAGCATCCTAAATAAGATAACATGTTGCAGCTCACAGGGAGACTCTGCATCTCTGCAGGACAAGTGTAATCTGAAAAGGTTCCAGGCACACACATCAGATTTTAACACTAAAACTTGTTGTAACAAGAGTTTTTCCTACACTTAAAAAATCCACACTGACACAAAGTCAATTAAATTTTATTACAACCAAGAATATAAAATAAATGCAATGTAATTCATTTCTAACAGTCATTTCAGGAAGGATGTCAGGAAAACTCAAAAGCGAGAAATACTTGGCTCCAAAGCGGCAAGCTTGTCCTGCACCCCGGGGAGCAGGCCCCTCGGGGGGGCAGCGGACCTCGCTGGGGGGCGGCCAGTTCTTAGTGCACACCTCACCGTGTGTGTGCAAAGCATACACAGTCATGTCTAAAGTCGTACAGACAGGGATGCGTGCAGAAAAATGGCTGAAAAGAGAGACAAGAACAGGTGCACTTCACATAGAGGAATTATGGGAAATACAAACTAGGCAGTTTAGAAAGGATATACTACATAACATATATAAAAAGTACTTTAAATTGTTGTTAAAAAGGACATCTTCAGTCCAGATTTTGTGTAATACTTTTAGTGTCTACACAGACAGATTTTTAAAAAAATTAAATAGTATTAATTTACTAAATATTTAGGAGATAACAGTGCATTAAGGATTTTTTTTCATATAATACATACATATCACTCCTTCGCAGTGATAGCATAGAAGAGTAAGTATGGCCTTAGGTACAACACATTTTTAAAAAACCCTAAAACAATGAACTTTGCCTTATGATATTTGTGACTATTCTTGAAGATTAAGGAAACCTAAACAGCTATGTTTTATATAAAATATTATTTATACTTGAATCCTTCAAGCTTCCTTTAGTCTGCCATTTCACTGCCTTTCTCCATTCCCCAGAAAGATAACATTACAGAGGTTAGGATTTGTAATTTTCATAGAATATTCCTTCATTGTACAGTTTGTCACAAGTATTCCAAGCAGATTAAGCTGCAAGGCTTATTGTCCAACTATTTTTCTCTTATCTTCAGCAGAGAAAACAGCATCATTATAGAGGCATACAACTAGCAGTTGCTTCACCAGGAATGAGGCAGTGAACACGTAAGTAAATGTCATCCCTTTCCATTCTTAAATGTAAATTGTGTTTACAAGAGCAAAAGAGTAGTGCAGAAGGCCAAAATTCTAAGTACTAAAGTTTTAAAACCACACAGATATAAAAATATACATGTCCTTGGTTTTTGTATGTTCCTGCATGATCTACTTCATCATAAGGATTGTTTCAGCCTCATAGTGTCAGTCCTGCCGCCAGGCTGCCTTACCTGTGAGCTCAGCTGTCCTGAAACTCTAGAATACTTAAATACACACCTTACCAAAAGCTAACTCAAAAACTGATTTGTAATATGAAATGCAGAAAGCCTTTGCTTTGATTCCTCCCTTCCTTTCAGTAACTTCCCCTGGTTTGGATGTCCACCCTGGATTCTCAGGGGACACCGACTGTGATAAATTTTTAAAGAGGAATGTGGTTATTTGGGGAACACAAAAGTAAATTTTAACCTCAAAAATCTTCACAGGTTTCCTTCAAGGGCCCATGAGTATGTTAAAGGCTTTGTTCTCCTTTACAAGGAAAAGGAAATTGTGAACCAAAATTACTTCAAAGGGTAATGGACACCAGTGGGCATCACCAACTCTGAGGCAAAACCTCAGGAGCAAAGGGCCAGTACCAGTGCAGTGACCAGAACAGTCACGAGTGTAATGGGCATATCTGGCTAGAGTCCGTGTGAAGAACACTGGGAACAACTGTAAAATCCCCACCAGTTTCTGTATTAGTTCTGCCGCTGAAATTCACTACATGCAAAGAAAGCAGGGTAGTCCTGTGATCATATAAGCACACATCACAAGAATTTATATCAAAGTGTATTAAAGGGCATGATATATGATTCATGCACATATTTGGGTTTGTCTTTTACTAAATGTACACCCCTCTCAAGGGCAGGAACAGAGCTTCTCTTTTCACTGTAACTTCCTACAGACTCTTAGTTGACTATGTTCTGCCTACAAGGGCCACCCAATTGTTGTTGAAAGGCTGCTGTAAACATTTCAAATATATATTAATGCCTGTGGTGATACTTAATTGTTGGCTTTCTTGAAGGTAGATAAACATAGAAACCTCTCCATGATACTTGTTTATATAGGGCAAAATTTGGGATAATAACTCTCTTCAAGAGGGTTTAGAAGTAGACGAAGAGATCTTCATGTTCTAAGATGATTTCATTTACAAGCCTGTCATCCCAGGAAAGCTTCCTGTCATGGACTCAGTCATGAGCTCTTCAAGGACAGGAAGTATGTCTTGCCCTTCCTATCTCCCCCAGCATGATGCTGGACACAGGGGGAGGACACAGTGAGGATCGATGACACTGAGGCTTCAGGGCCCAAGACAGAACTTCACACAGGTAGCTACATTATGCAGAGGGCTACTAATTTCTCATTTTTAACAATGGAAGCAGTAAATTACCATGGAGACAATCAGAAATTCCTTCCAAAGGGGCATGTCAATTGTTTCATCTTCAGTATTCATCAGTGTCCCTAAACAGTCTTTGTTATTAATAAGCATTATTATGCTGAGATCAGGAAGGTCCTTGCTGGCTACAGTATCACATCAATAGTGCAAAATGTATACTGGCTTCTGTCTAAAATCTTATTTCACTTGTGTATGGACCCAGAGGAGATAACCAGGTAGATAAGTTCACAAGGAAGAGTGAAAAATGCATATAACTTGCATATAACAACGATCCGCTATTTCTTCTAGCTCAAGAAAACATTAAAACAAGGCTGGTGCTGCTAGTAGCATTTAGAAGAACACAAATTTCTTGCCCCTTACATTACGATGGAAGCTCTTAAGTCTTTACATTTCTGTGGGACTCTGGGGAGCTTCCTTTATGCTGGCTAAGAAAGAACTCACTGGCTAAGGGCAAACTCAGCCTCTCATTCATAGATCAGAGAAATGCAAATATGTACTTAGATAATATAGTTGTACACTATCTGCCCATAGTTTAGGCACAATTATTAAGTTTTCTCCTAGGGGCAAAAGAAAGCATTCAGTGCAATGAAAAGATTCTTGATAGAATTAAGTTTCAGTAATAACAGCAAAATTATGCATACATCATACATACTTGAAACATGAACAAAACCTAAACTTTTAACATGCTTTAAAAATAGTCACTCTATGTCTAACACAAATACGAATGGAGAACACTGCTTTTTGTTTTAAAAGCAGATTAATTTGCAGGCTTCTATTTGAGTACCCTTGATTATGTAAGAAAGTTACTCAAGCTGACCCAGATGTGAAGAAACCAACAGTTCTTTAGAGAAGCCAACTGTATATACAATACACAAGAAAAGCTTTTCCTTCAAAGGGAAGCAATACATCCTTTGATCAACATTACTCTTAAAGAAATCCTAGTGCAGTTAATACTCTCTTCAGTTTTCTGGTGTGGGTCACCAGAGGACTGTATTTCATCAAAGCTCTTGAAACCCTTTTTAAAGTAGACTTAAGCTACATGAAGTTTAAAATTATCATTCTTAATTACTGAATACTATTCAGAATAAGATGATTCTGGGAACTAAGTTCCATATGAATGATTATATAAAAATTACCACATGTTTTAGTTCTTCATAGCATAAAGCATAGTAACTGCAAAGATCTAGGCTGTTTTTGGTTGCAGGTTCCCACTGTCCCACCACTTGTCTTTTTATTAGACCTTCCCTGAAACTAGATAAATAAAAATGTAATAGTAAGGTACTTTGGGACAGTAACAGTTCCCATTTAAGACTTCCATGAACAAAAGAGTTATATTTTGTGAAAACCACGTAGTGCTTTAAAAGGTGCATATTTACCTGTGTTGCTAGATCAGTTCATGAAGTATAAAACTATACACCACTGGATTCTTGTTTCTAAAACATTAAAATCCTAATAAAAGAGCTTTGAAAAGGTAAATCATAGCGATTGCTACAGCATGAGAAAGGTGCACCAGGAAGTCCTTCCCAAAGATGCTGAAGGTTACAGAAGGTAAGTGCTGGGTTTTAGATCAGACGCTTTATCAGAGAAGTCACAATGGAGCACATGCAGGGAAAGGCTGTTGGGGAAGCTTCACAGAAATCTTCTTTAAGTCACCAAAGAAGAGACATCAGTCAGTCTTGCAAAATGCTCTGTAAATAGTTTTCCTCCTAGGTGGATGGCAGCATCAGAGCTTGCATTTTTGGTTCTCTTCAATGCAGATGTCATATTGCTGGAGTCTGTGCTCTGGGCTGCGGCCGGTCAGTAGCGGTGGGCCTGGTGAGACGGGTGGTACTGTGCGCTCTGCTGAGACGAGGAGGAGTAGCCTAGTGTGCTCTGGGACTGAGAGGATCCCTGGACGCTGCTTTGGTAATTCAGGCGAGAGCTGGAGTGCTAGGAGAGGAAACAGGAAAAGGGGATGACCTGTGGGGTACGGGAGCAGCTCAAGACGTTCATCGCAACAGGACACACAAGGCTGTGGGTTCTGACCCACGGTAGCTGACAGTTAATTTCGTGTGTCAATACATCTTGCTGATTTCACTTCACAGCCTGCTACCACTGTTCTCACATGCACGAAAGCTGGCTGGATGTCTTTGGAAGATAAGCTACACTGGCAACGAGAGGTAGAGGGGAAATTGATGCTGACTAATTCTGGTTAGTGATTCTTTGCATAGCTGAGATTTGCAAACAGGAAGAATCAATTTGGCATTTTGATCTGATGGTGTTCATAATGTATACTGATGTGCTGTTAATTTTCTCATTATAAATAACAAAGCTGTGACTAAGAAATCGTTTTTTAGAAAAGAGTTTCCTCGGGTAGAGGCTAGAATAGCCTCAGCAGCACCACCTACCTGACAAACCAAGACGAGGTAACAGCAAATAGGTGCCTTTTTTAATCAACTTCAGGTAACATTTAGAATTAAAGAAAAAAAAAAGTATGTGAAAATTCCCTCAAGAAGGCTAAGACAAATGTATTTCAATTCAGTGTATTTTTATTACCTTAAATGAAACATTCATCTTCATGGTATCAAGGGCAAATATGAAAAAATATGTAAAAGAAAAATGCATCTAGAAAAATAGAATATAGTGCTTGGTTAACTATAAGCGCTAACTGCAGCTGTGTCTTTGGCTCTGCCCAGAAGACTGGTTCTTCCTGTGAGCAAAATATGACAAGATCCCATGTAATAAAGCTACTGTGAAAGTGTTAGTCGCTCAGTCGTGTCTGACTCTTTGCAACCCCGTGGATTGTAGCCCACCAGGTTCCTTTGTCCGTGGGATTTCCCAGGCAAGAATACTGGAGTGGGTTGCCATGCCCTCTTCCAGGAGATTTTCCCAACCAAGGGATCAAACCCAGGTCTCCTGCATTGCAGGCAGATTCTTTACTGTCAGAGCACCAGGAAAGCCCAATAAAGCTATTACTTGGAGTTTAAAATGTAAATGACCTTGAGGTGGCACTGGCCGGTTTAATGAAGGACAAATCAGCAAGGTGGCCCCACTCTGCATGAGAGGCAGCCAAACTGGACTTGCAACATCTGGTCCAAGAAAACAGGGCAATAAGATAGTCTTGGTTAAAAAGAATGCCACTTAATTCCTTCCTTTGTTACACAACTCTTAGTCATATTGTTGCAAGAAGGCTTGACAAATTCTAACAACATTTTATTGTAAGTTTATTATGGGAAAAAAAAATGTTCTTTCCATTCACAAGGCCTATAGTTGCTAGGCTGCCTATGACTACTTTTACTTTAGCAGATTAGACTCTCCAGATTCTCCATACTGGATAGAGAACAAATGTGGGAGAAAGAAATAGCAACCCACTCCAGTATTCTTGCCTAAAGAATCCCATGGACAGAGGAACCTGGTGGGCTGCTGTCCATAGTGTCGCAAAGAGTTGGACACGACTGAAGTGACTTAGCATGCATGCATGCATTGGAGAAGGAAATGGCAACCCACTCCAGTATTCTTTCCTGGAGAATCCCAGGGATGGAGGAGCCTGGTGGGCTGCCGTCTATGGGGTCGCATAGAGTCAGACAGGACTGATGTGACTTAGCAGCAGCAGCAGGACTGATAATATGAGAACTGCAAAGAGGTCTCTCACCCTCACCCTTCATGGTAATCTCTCCAACTAATTAGCTGAGAAAGCTATCCAAGTCACAGATATCCTGGTTTATTTTTAAGTAGACAGCTCAATATGGACAAAGAAAAACGTGAAGAACTCCTAGATTTGAAAGGAGTAAATACAGTAGTTAAGTCATCTGTCCATGATTGACTGTAATCAGTCTAATATAACATAATCAGAGACACCAAGATGAGCTAGTATATGATAAAGGTTTGTTGTTCATATAATACAATAGGAATAAACTAATGTTAGGGGGGAAACTGACTTTATAGTAAAATTCAAATATGTTCGTGACTACTACCCAAATAGCAAGCTGCTTTGCAGACCAAACTGATGCCTTGATTAGTTTAATTAGAACCAGTGGAAGTGCTATTATACACTCTGCTGCTTACAGGGAATCTTCCAAGAGAAGTTTTCAAAGTAGTTGTGTTGAGATATTCAAAATGTAAAGCCAGTTTAAACAGCTGTTTATTATGTCTTTCTTGTTAACGTTTCTCTGGTTTCCAGTGCCTAATCAGTGAGTTTATGTCTTCGTTGCCTGTGGTTTTGTTTTCTATTATCTCTCTCCTATGTGCTCCTTCTCCACCAGTTCCCTGAGGGTCTGTGATTCTAAACCTTTTTTTAAGTTTTTTGTTTCCCTTCTTAGATTTTAAGTTTGTTACTACCTTGAAAATTTTTTTTTCCCAAGATTCCCTATGGTTTTCACCCATATTTTTACCTGTCTCTCCAAATACCAATCCTTAGGGTTTTTTCCTTTAATTTCTTGAATTGGTAATACAATTGTAGTTTTTGTTTGAATCTCAACAAAACGTATTTTCTTGTCTCAAAATTATTTCTTGTGAGATTTAACAGTTATTTCTGACAAGTCTTTGTCCCCTTCTCTTCCGTCATGTGGCTATATACTGATTATTTCCTCCCAGTGATGGCAGATCCTTCTGAAATATGCTGCTTACTTTGTTCACAGTAAGGCACCATTCCTCTCCCTTTCTACTGCTTATTTAGGGCTTTTTTTCTGACCTAAACCTGACATTGTAAAATGACAAATGTTGAGGAGGAGCTGGCTGCCTCACCTTCCCTCCTCAAGGTTATAAGATAAAGAAGAAACAAAATATCTTGCAATTACATGAAATGACAAAAATCTTCAATTTCATATAATGCCCTAGAAAGACTAGGACTGTAAAATCAAACTTTAGAGTTAAGTACTGCTTATTTCTAAAAGGATTGTTGTTTTCTAGTCACTCAGTCGTGTCTGACTCTTTGTGACCCCCATGGACTGCAGCCCACCAGACTCCTCTGTTCATGGGATTTTCCCAGCAAGAATACTGGAGTGGGTTGTCATTTCCTTCTCCAGGGGAATCTTCACGACCCAAGGATGGAACCTGTGTCTCTTGCTGGGCAAGCAGATTCTTTACCACTGAGCTATGTGGAAAGCCCGTTATGTATACTTACCATTTCATAAAATGTATTGCTAAAAAAAGAGACAACAGGCTCAAAATGGAGTCATTTGTGCTAAGCCCATGTAACCAAACTGAGACTTAATACCTAACCTAACTGCAGTTTCAGCCCCTCCCAGGAATGTACTCTTCCCCAGTTGGTCTGGAGTCTCTGCTTAGCACTAGAGAAGTAATCTAGCTGGTAGACCCCTGCAGTCCCCAGAGGAAGGGGCCCTGGCCTGACATGATCAGTCCTCTGCTAAAGTAACATCCTTTCCCACCTCTTTCTGCCTTTACAAGTCCAGAAGTCTTTCATTTCGTACAGCTCTTCAGAGCCTTTTTCTGTATGCTAGGTGAGAATTTTGTTTTCTAACGGTATGTCAACATGAAAAAGTACAGCATTCAGGGGGAGTACCTGATAATCTGAGGGCATGACAGGCCCGCCCGAGTTTGTGCCTGAAGGCCCCAGCCGCGGTTTCTTGTTGGGAGGCACCTGGGCGAGGCCGGAGTCCTGGCTGTGCTGCAGCCCTGCCCCGGCCGGCCCGGCCCCCGTGCCGCCGGCGGTCCCGTTGGTCTGCGTGCTGTTCTGCTGTGCGGGGGCCTGCGGGGGGGCGGCCGCCTGCGGTGGAGGGGCTGTGGGCTGCTGGTGCTGGTTCTGCTGCTGCTGCTGGTTCTTATGAGAGGAGGGAAAAAAGGCAAGCTTGGTATGGAACGAAATCAGGCCTGTCGTTGTAGGATATGCATGTGAGACTGCCGGCCAGCCTGGGGAGAGACCCATGTGGGACACCAAAGTGACTGGCGCGCCTGGAGGACGGAGCCGCCAGGGAATACAGCACCCCCAAAGGTGAGTACGGAGCCCCAGAGAGGGCGCGCTCTCGGAAGTTCATTTAGACTGCACAGCAATCCGCCCTGTCAGGGACAGACATCCCGCTGAAGACACAGGCACAGAGGAAAGAGCAAGGCCTTAAAACAGCTCTATCAGTCCTTCCAGTCAATTTGAAAAGGAAGGGCTGCGTGGGGAGGAGTCAGTACGATCAAAGCATAGAGTGATGCTTTAAGAGCAGCCTGCATAACATGATGGCAAAGACACTGAACAAACGAAGGAAGAATCAGGAATCGGGGAATAAAATAGACCATAAAACAAATCAGGAAGTTCATTTATCTGTGAATGCGTATTTCAAATTGCAGAGTACATCTACAATAAAGTAAATACACAAATAAAATGCAGTTAACTGTATAGGAATTACTACATTTATCCTTCCCTAAGTGCAACTTATACCTTGTCACCTTTCTCTTCAGGTTCATCTTCATTAAGGAATTCTCGCTTGGGGTATGGAATCTGGCAGCCAGCAAACACACTACAAATCATTGAAGGAAAAAAAAATACATATCATGACCTAAAATCTATAATATGATTGACCTTGTTCATTTAAAATTCCACTTTTTCCCCCCTTATTTCCTACTCTTCATCTGTGGCTGGTATGCCTCTCAACACAATTTAAGCAATAAGAAAAGAACAATTTGTCATCTAAGTTTTACACTGGTGTAATTGCCACTTTGAATAACAAATCTTAAAACTGCGGTTGGCTAGTTGACATATGTAACACAGAAATTTCTCCACACAAACTTTATCAGCACTAAAAAGAGCTGACTATGTATTTGCTTCAACAATGAAAGTAATTTTTTTCTCAAGAAAAGCTGTACCTCTAATATCAGTAAATCCAAGCACAATTTATATCTGTGGGTATAATAAGGATGGGGAAATGGAGAGGTATAATAATGCAGCAGACACATGGAATTTTAAAAGCTGGTTTGGTGTAAACTGTTCTGGCTGACCGATCTATAATAAAAGTCCCATCTGTTCTCAGCTTTACTTTTTGTCTGTAAAACTGATTAATGATCATTCCATAAACTTGTTTTCATTCACACCTCTTTACAGCTTTGCCTGTTTCAAAATACAGGACCTCTCGAGTAGTTTTTCCCTGAGGTGGTTTTAACCAAGGAAATAAAAGACTCGAGTGACAAGTGCTTCCCTTGCCTTTAGCCACCACCGCACACCCTCAACCTGGAGCAAAGTGCACAGAAAAGGAAGGAAACATACTCTAATGTCGGCAAGGGGTCCTCCTGAAAATAGGGATCCTGCAGAGCTTGCTCAGAGGTAATTCTCTTGGTTGGATCCATCGTAAGGAGTTTCTGAAGCTAGAATAACACATAAGAAATTGACAGCACATGCAAGTTTGCTTCCAGGTGAATGTTTTGACTGTGTTAGTGTCTAACAGAATTAACATCAAATGCCAGTTTATTAATACACTACACACATTTATGTGAAACTGACAGAAATGATTAGCGGTAAAGCCGTTTTAGAATTTTTTTCCCCTACTGGTAAACCACTGGAAATAAGGCTAAAAGTCAAGGATGACATCTTAAAGGAAAAAGATTTAATTTTGCCCCAGCATTCGCCAATTTCTTTTTTTCCTGAAGAGGAGGAAGAGCTGGGACAATTCCACGGTAAGTGGGGTGGGGTGAGAGCTGTGCTAAGGATCACCTTCCCACTCTGGAGAGATGCACCTACCAAAAGGAATACTTTGCTGTCAGGCTTGACCTTGTGTTTCTCCATGTACTTTATGAGGCTACTGTTGGCATACCTGCAAAGACATGACATCCACACACTATTGAGGACATTGACACAATTGACATCTTTTAATGGAAGGTTCCAAGGTTGGTTTTCCTATGAGGTATGTATTCATTTTAGCCATTGTTTTTTTTTCTGATTAAAAAGGAACAAAAAACCAAATGTTGGTAAATGTGTAAAAAAGAAATAAGAATTCTTACATACTTCATGTAAGAGTTTATACTGTTAGAATTACTTTGGAAAATAATGCATTAACCATTAGAGCTGAAAATGTAACTATCCTATGACCCAGCAATTCCTTCCAATGTACATATTCTATATTAGGATATCAACTGCTCAGGCTGAGGGGTGAGTAAATAGATATTTATTTTATTATTCTAAATAGACTATATGTTTTCATCATGTATATTCTTTCCTACATATGAAATATTTCAAATTTAAAAGGTCAAGAAACAGGTAATATATGTTTACGGTAGAAAATTTAGA
This sequence comes from Muntiacus reevesi, assembly GCF_963930625.1. NCBI lineage: Eukaryota > Metazoa > Chordata > Mammalia > Artiodactyla > Cervidae > Muntiacus > Muntiacus reevesi. Next base: position 37,423,628 of record NC_089267.1, on the reverse strand, counting down.
GAATATAAAAAAGTATAAAGAAAAAATTGAAAACACTCATAGTAAAGCTGTGAAGCAATTTAAAAAACTCTGCCATCAAGTTTTTGATAATTTTTCTTTGGCATTTTTTCTGTGCATACATATATATATATATATATATATACACACACACACAAAGAGGTATTTCTGTTTTTATAAAATTGGAATCATAGTATATATAAGTTGTCCTTTTCTCACTTAATGTTGTTTTATAAGCGTTTTCTCTTGCCAAACGCTCTTTAAGCTTATTATTTGTACTGCTTGAACATTTTCTACTGTTGCTAATGACGTTTGTTTCACAACAGTTAGAAAGCGCAGAGCCTTGTAGGTAAATCTGGTGCACTTTGAGGGGGACAGGACTGCACGGCAGGTGAGAATCAGAGGCCCCTCCCAGACCCTGACTCAGTCGTTCACCAGCTGTGTGATCTTGGGTAGTTAGTTAACCTCTATGAAAGCCTTTAGGTGCCTCATCTTAGCTGTGTGTGGCTGCTCTGATGCTTTTTCAGGATAAAGCCTTAGAATTATTAGGTCAAAGGGTAAGTACATGCCGAAGCCTTTCCTGTGTGCTCTAGAGCTTGCTGCATGAACCTGGCCCCCAGCAGCATGGGCACCTGACGGCCTGCACTAGGAATGCGGTGCGCAGGCCCTATACAGATTCTGAGTCAGAGTCTGCATCTTTAACAAGGTCTCCAGGTGATCTGTGGATACCTTAATGTCTGAGAGCTTTCATTCTCCCCAGTAGCTATAAGAAAGAAAGCCCATTTTATTATACCCTTGCTAACACCAGGTATTTTTAAGAAAATCTTTGCCATGTATATTAACTTAAAAATTATTTTCCTCCATTACCAGGAATATTTTTATTGGCAAGGTAACCATTAAGTTTAGTGATGGTTAAATGAAACTTTAAGGTTTATATAGAAATTGAGTCTGTCAGCAGTGCTTTGGTCTGTATGCTGAATCAACTGATTTCTTGAGTTAACTCCAGATTCTAAGGTTGTTTCTATCATAATATAAAAAGTCCTAAAGTTGAAAAATCCTATTGCTCAATTCCCGTTGTGGTTTCTTATTTTTCCTAGTATTATAAATAAGATAAATTGTCATTTTCTGTATTATCCTCTTCTAGATTTACTACAGTTTAGGAGCCAAAAAATTTTCAAACTCTCTATATACATTATAAAGCATTTTATCAGCATGTTTATTCAAACATTCAATTTTTAAAGTCAACTTATTTCCTTTTAATTCTGTTCTCACCTTGCCTTCTAATGAGCTAAGAAGAGCTGACACTTTGGAAAGATTACAGAAAATTCTATTGTTACCCTTCACAATTCACATCAAGAGTAATTTTTTTGGTTCTTTTTATCTGATATAATGAAAACAAGTTATTTGTTTACTTTTTAATGTCATTTGAAATAATATCTGGAACTTTTTATTATACTTTAGTGACTTTTATGCACTGCATTATATTTAGCTAATTTTTAATAAATTCCTTTTTGTGTTATGTATTAGTAGGCAGCCTTTATGTGGATAAAATTGTTTGCTTAGAAAGTATGGGCTTTCAGCAGATGAATGGATAAGGAAGCTGTGGTACATATACACCATGGAATATTACTCAGCCGTTAAAAAGAATGCATTTGAATCAGTTCTAATGAGATGGATGAAACTGGAGCCCATTATACAGAGTGAAGTAAGCCAGAAAGATAAAGAACATTACAGCATACTAACACATATATATGGAATTTAGAAAGATGGTAATGATAACCCTATATGCAAAAAAGAAAAAGAGACACAGAAGTACAGAACAGACTTTTGAACTCTGTGGGAGAAGGTGAGGGTGTGATGTTTCGAAAGAACAGCATATATATTATCTATGGTGAAACAGATCACCAGCCCAGGTGGGATGCATGAGACGAGTGCTCAGGCCTGGTGCACTGGGAGGACCCAGAGGAATCAGGTGGAGAGGGAGGTGGGAGGGGGATTGGGATGGGGAATACATGTAACTCTATGGGAGCAGTGGATAAAATGATCTCTATGTGATGTGATTGGAAAAATCTTTGTACTTAGTTAAAGATAATACCAAGTGATTAAAAAAAAAAAAAAAGAAGAAAGAAAGTATGGGCTTTTATCTCTGAACTTTTTCTGTTACTTTTTAACTAAATTTCAATTATCTTTCTAAATTTCTCTCCTGTTATTTCTGGCTATTATAAATACTATCATTTTATGTAAAACTCTTCCTTTGGCCTTTAAATACTAAGATAAAATGTTGTGTCTTCATTAATTTTCTCTTTTGTATTACCAGCTTATCTTCAATTACTTGAACCACTTTCACTTAATACCCATTTGACAAATAACTAATGAACGTACACTATATACTAGGCCCTGGAGATGCCTATAATGGTGTATAAAATAGGCATGATCCATATTCTAGAGGGAAAGGCAGATAAGTATTCAAAAGCCAACTGTCAGGCAGAGTGATGTGTGCTGAGAGCAGCAGCTGAGGACATGCCACAGGAGTGCAGAGGGGGAGCACCTGACTAGAAGGGCAAGGGGAGACCTCATCAGGATAGAAAGGATAAACACGAGTTATCCAGTGAAATGGGTGGGAGGGTGGTAGTAATACGTCCCAGACTGAGGGAGCAGCATGTGTAAAAATTCAGGGGTCCAAGAAAGCTCAGGGGTTTTGAGGATCTTAAAGAAATTTATGATGTCCAGCCTATAGAGTACAAAGTGGACAGAGGTTTAGGAGATAAATTTGGTGATGCAGACGCCAAAGCTTTTTGTAAGCCATACTTAAAAACTGAAAGCAACGTGAAGACTGACATGGTCAGGTGTGCCTTTGGCAATGACTGCAGAACAGGCAGTGAGTTAGAATGAAGACTCAAAGTAGAAATACCACTTATCAGGCCAATGCAGGACCCCAGGTGAGAGAGAGGGTGGACGTCTGGCCTATAATAGTGGCAGGGTAGATGGAGAGAAATACAGAGATCTGAAGGATATTGAAACAAAGAGTTTACTAGATTTGCTAATCGTTTGGACACTAGGGGATAAAATGGAAGACAGTGAGAGAAGAGAAGGATCAGGGACATCTTTAAGGTCTTTGGCTTGAACAATTAGGTAAATCATGGAGCCATTTCCTAAGATAAGAAATATAGTGAGAGGAAAAGTTTAGGAGGACAGATGATGAGCTCAGTTTGGGACATGTATTTTGAAGTATTTATGGGACACTCAATTTGGGATTCCAAAAAGCAGTTAGATACATGGGTCTGAAACTTGGAAAGGAAATTGGAGTAGAATGTATAAATTGGGAGCCATCAGCATAACTGATGGTGCGCTATAGCCATCAAAATCACAGAGACTGTCTAGGGAAATATCTAGGGTGAGAAGAGAGCCCAATTCAGACACCTGAGCAATGTCAGCACTCTCTTTAGGAGATGCATGGACCCCTACCTAGGACTGTGTGAAAGAGAGGCCCAAAATGATCAGTGCCATTCGCTGCTTCTCTTTATCATGTCTGCTTTCATTCCTACAAGCCATTCCTGTCCTGAAATTAGGAGAATCTCTTCCACCTTTTCCTCTAGGTGCACATATTTGTAACAAACTCCTCTCATTTCTACTCAGCATACACATGCCCACTAGTTAGTTTTACTCAGACCCTAGGCCATGTTTTCTTCCTCCTGCCAACCTTACTGGTTGCCTAGCCCAGCATTTCAGATACAACTCATGATACAAAGACAAAACTACCATTAAGGCCTTGAACTGAGACCAACCTAAACATAGGAGACTTTTAAACTACTGACTCTTAAATTCTTAAAAGTTTTTAAATAAATATATGCCTAAGCCTGGCATATACATTAACAACATTTGAAATATCTTCTTTAAATCATAAACATAATTAATATACTAACATCTAAGTTTCTGGTTTAAACAATAACCTATCTGGTTTTTAAAAGGATTAATTTAAATATTCCCACTGCACGTTACTTGTATGTAATATGGTATTACTTACGTTGTTCTTCTAAAGTCTTTCTGAAGTGTTGGGTATTCTGGCATCTTTCTAATATCTTCCCAGTCTTTATCTTAGGCAAAAAAAAAATATTGAATGTTGTTACAGGAAGTAATGTTACTTATAAAAAATCTAGTTATTTTAGCTTAAAGATATACATAAATACTAAAATGTCCTTTTCAAAAAGAATGTTTTTGAAATATGACTCAAATATTATTTTGAAAAAAAAAAAATTACCTGCAGGAAATCCCATGACACTAAATATTCGGTCTAGTTGATCATGATGAAAAGGATTGCTTGTTTTTATATCTTCCTGACGACAGTGAAAAATAGGTTCTGAAGTCAACAGTTCAGCAAATATGCAACCTATTGCCCATATATCTATGAAGGAAGAAAAACAAGTTTTTGTACATATTTATTATATTTCTTTGGTTATAATTTCTTGGTATAATCACAACCTACATATAAAAATATTTTTCAAGGTAGGCAGATGGATGAAATAGGTAAAAGAGCTTAAGAGGTACAAACTTCCAAGGATATTACAGGGATGAAATGTACACGAAGAGAATAAAGTCAATGATAAGTATTGTAATAACTTTACAATGGTGATAGATGGTAACTGGATTTACTGTAATGATTATTTTGTAACATATAAAAATTATATATGTCATATATCTTAATATAATACTTCATATTAAGTGTAGCTTTTAAAAAGAAAAGAATCCCCTGAATAATTTTTTTAAAGTTTTCAGTGAATACAATAAGTACACTAAGAAAACATATATATGACATGAAAGAGCTATATCATTGGGCCCCCCTGGTGGCTCAGACAGTAAAGAATCTGCCTGCAGTGTGGGAGACCTGGGTTCGATCCCATGGCAACCCATTTCAGTATTCTTGCCTGCAGAATACCCATGGATAGAGGAGCCTGGAGGGCTACAGTCCATGGGGTCCCAAAGAGTTGGACGCGACTGAGCGACTGAACACAGCATAGCTATACCATCACATAACACACTGAAAGTCAAAAAACATTTACTTGTAAATTTCCTGATCAAGATAAACTTGAGGAACTCAATTTAGCAAGCAATGAATTTTCTTTACATTTAGGTAAAAGCTTTTCTAACCACTATTAATAATTTAATTGCTGAAGCATTCAATTGATAATCTAGTACAAGGCATAACACTCAAGATGTGATAGAATAAAATAATATCATGATCAGGTACGGTGATGTTTCTTTACAGCAATCAAATACATAATGACTAGAATTTTTGAGTTGTCAGCCTAGACAGGACAGATCACACAAAATGATTTGGGGAAACTCAGTTTTTGTCTGAAAGATACCACCTTCAGTGTTTTCAAGAAGTGGTAAGGTCTGCTGCTGCTGCTGCTAAGTCGCTTCAGTCGTGTCCGACTCTGCGACCCCATAGACGGCAGCCCACCAGGCTCCTCCGTCCCTGGGATTCTCCAGGCAGGAATACCGGAGTAGGTTGCCATTTCCTTCTCCAACGCATGCATGCATGCTAAGTTGCTTCAGTTGTGTCCAACTCTATGCGGCCCTATGGGCAGCAGCCCACCAGGCTCCTCTATCCACAGGATTCTCTAGGCAAACACTGGACTGGGTTGCCATTCCTAGAAGTTGATAAATACAAGTATATACAAGCATTGCGTGACACCAGTAAAGAGAAGTGATCTGAACATACTCACTTAGATGCTGCCCCAGCTCCACCATGCCAAGATAAATTGAGGTATCTTTCAGAGTTTTCTTAACTACTTCAAATAACCAGTTAAAGATGATTCTACTTAGATTTTACACATTGAAAAACTATAATATAGTTTTAATCTAGATTCTAAGACTGTACTATTTATAATGCTTTGCCAAATGTACATGTGAATTAATTCTTGTGAGATGTATATTCATACTTGCCCACTTAATGCCACTTAGTGTTTTTAAAGTTAATAACACACAGACTATGGGACAGCATAGAAAAGTACAGTGTTTAGAAGTCTTCTAAACATAGGAATCACTTTCTGTAGACAAGCTATCAGGTAGAATTACTGTTGGGACGCCATTTCATAAATTACTAAATGAAAAAAATATATAGTAATGTCTCATGTATCTGACTGCATTCAGGGATGGTTTCCCTCCACCCAAGTTAGCCTTCTGGATAATGGGAACATATCCTTTCAATAACCATTTTTATTATGTTATTACCTGCCATCTTAAGAGGCTGTAAAATATAACTTAATCATCCTCATCATGAAGATCCATCACTAAAGAGGAGAACAATAATACTGTCCAGTGACTACTTTGTCGTTGTTTTCTCTGCCATGTCATGCTGGCGGTCCCCTTGGCCCTGCTATGGCAGCCTCTGACTGTCGACTGTCCCAAGTCTTCCCGCAGCTGCCTCTACTATGCAGTCAATGGAGACTGCTGTATGTCGCTGGCCACACGGTTCCTGGTTTGGCCTCTAATCAAAGGACAGGGGCCTGTATCTAGATTTCCTGAAGAACTGCTCAGAGAAGCAGTTGAGAACCTCAATGTAGCAGGTAGTACTGAATTCTAGGGTGTCTTGCCTCATGTTAGCATCTAATTTTAAATGATCATCTGGCTCCAGCATCATCTGTACCCATTTCTCAGCTCTTTCCTTTATCAATGACTTGCACTTTTCTCTCTCTCCCTCTCCCCTCTCCTCCCTGCCTCCCCCCGCCCCACTCCCCGTGTGTGTATCTCACACACATACCACAACCATCACCACTCACCTCCTGGGCTAAACCTCATTTCATAAATTTTCACTGATGCCAAATCAAATTCTCTTTTATATGCTCTGAATAGAAATAATACTCATTTCTGATATGAACCAGGCACACAGAACTCTAAGAATGAGTAGCTGTATATTTATGTCTGCTACGAATATATAAGCTAACTAATGTGGGGATTATTTTTGTATCTTAATTTTTTTCCTAACTTCTATCCAGAATGAATAATCGGGATGACTAGAATTAGAAATCAGTGATTATGTTTTTATCTTTAATTGCCAAGTCTCATTTTTACTGAGCTAGTAAGTCACAAGCTGGTTAAAATTCAATTTCAGTTCTCCTTACCCTGAGGAAATAAGAAATATAGTTGGTTTCCAGTTCAAACCCAATTACCTTTATTTCCAAAAAACCCATCTATATTTTACAACAGTAGAGCAGTTAATCAGAAAATATTCATAAAACCATGCTTCTCAAAGTGTGGGGACCACACACAACAGAATCACCAGAGGTACATGTTAAACATAGGCCGTGGGTTTGCTAAGAATCTCTGAGAGTGAGACAGTCTTTGGTGGGGCATCATTTTGTTTAACAAGGTTTCCGGCTGAGTCTTCCTTTTCTTCCTGGACTCTCCCTTCTGACACAGACTGCAGGCGCCAGGTAAGAGCCCAGGGCACGGGAGGCTCTGCTGTTATCACATCCTGCACTACCTGTGCCCGCGGCTGTCTCAGCACCAGTCCTGTTCTAAAGCACCAACGTTGCTCCCAGCTAGCACTCCGTTTTTCTCTGTCTTAACTTTTGGCACCTTCCTAGCCTCTGGTACCTTCTGAGATTGTCTAGATTTTATTGTTCTCAAGAGAGTGAACTAATAACAGAAAAAGCAACCATAATGCCAAATGTCTCAAAAATAAAGCCCCTCAGTGCACCCACGGAATGGAAACAGAGTCAGGCTTATTCTAAGAACCGCTCTGTCCCAGCGGTCCCCAACCTTTTTGGCACCAGGGACCAGTTTTGTGGAAGACAATTTTTCCACAGACCAGAATTGGGCGGAGGGGGGATGATCCAAGCGCATTACATTTATTATGCACTTTATTTCTAATCTAATGCCACTGCTGATCTGACAGGAGGTACCAGTCCACGGCCCAGGGATTGGGGACCCCTGCTCTATCCCTTCCATTTACTTTTAGTATCAAAAAAAGTCCTCCCGCCTTCACAGACAGCTGCCACTGCCCTTGGCTGATAACGGTGACAGCCTCTGGTCAGGGGTCTTATTACTACAGGCTCAAGTGCCAGGGCATGGGTCTGAGGTCAGTCTCACATGCCTCTACTATCAAACACATATGGTTTTCCTTATGATGCTGTGGCCACTCATAGCCTTTTTCACTAATTTAACAAAATCCTTCAGCGGTGCTTATGAAGAATTACAATATTCCACACTGTACTAGTGTCTCAATCCCTAGACAAAAGAAGTATAAATGTGTTCTGGGTATCTGAGTTTTGCAGAAATCAGACTTCCTGACGAATGAGGACATTACTATATTTTAATTTTTGTTTCCGTTTCTACCCATGAAGAGGTTAATTATTAGTTTGATCTCTTCAAATGTGAGAACTTCCTTGGTAACTCTTTGATAGTTCTTTTTAGTTTTTTCATAAGCTTAACAGAGAAAGGATTGTGCTTGTCTATTTTTAATAATTTTATAATTTAAGTGCCTTTATCAAATAGAACTTAACCAAAGCAGCTGAATGCAGTCAAAATTAGTCTAATACAAGTAAACAGCATTCAAGAAAAGGAAACTTTAAAGAAACACAGTAAGCAAAATGTAGCTACCTTACAGAACTTAGGCTTCACATGAATGGCCCTAGTACTCCCTCCCTGTCTTCTCCTTTCACCTCCTTTAAAGCAGCACCTGGGTTTGAGGGTAGCTCTCTCTTCCCGACTCCTTCAGTTGGCATCTGGGCCCTCTGAGGACACTATAGGGTCAGGTAGCAAAATCTCTGATGCCTCTGTTCTGAAGCAGACTTTAAATCCTACAGATTGTGTTTTAAGGTGTTCCTATTCAGTGTTTTACGCTTGGTGAGATGGCAAGATGCTGAGCACAGCTAGTCTACCCAGGCTCTGTTTCCTACCTTAATGGAGAAACTGCTGTCCTGATAACTATAATGGCAAGAGAGAAGGATCAGTCATACTGTTTCTTGCTTAGGACAGGACTGACTGACTAACTTTTTCCCAGATAGCAGGGGCTCCCTCCAATAACTACACTACTTCAGTTTTTCTGTTTTTCTTTTTGTGAAGAAAACTCAACCTCTCTCCAGTTCTTCTGATCAATAGTAGGTAGGTGCAAAACAAAGTCTGCATTTTATTATTTCTATAGCAACTCAACAAGACCAGACACTTCTATCCTCTGAAAGCAAATGCTTTCTTTTAGGCCCGAGAGGGAGGAGACACGTGTGTACTGACAGCCGATTCACACTTGCACAACAGAAACCAACACTGGAAAGCAATTATCCTCCGATTAAAAGTGAATAATTTAAAAAAGAAAATGCTTTCTGTTTTTAAAAAGAATCATATTCTCCTAAATAGCTGAATATCCAGAGTTCCTAGAATATAAAATCTGGGAATATAGATGACAACAGGACTTTCACAAAGCCATATAAAGTGGCTTTTACAAAGCCACTTTATTATACCCTTTAGTATTTATCATAAATGCAGTATCACACAATAATGATATAATACCAATTATAAGTCAATCATTTCACATTAACTTACCAATGGCCTTTGTATAATGCCTTGCGCCAAGCAAAAGTTCTGGAGCCCGATACCAGAAAGTCACCACTACAGGATCCAGATCTGCTAGTGGCTTTAGAGGAGAATTGAACAATCTGGCAAAACCCATGTCAGCTAAAAAATAAAATCAGTTAACAGGAACTCAGTGTGGCATGCTATTGTAACCATGATGACAATAGCCACTAACCTTACAAAGCACTCCTTTTCAACCAGTGGTCTGTACTAGCACCAGATCGCCCCTTCTGAGGGAGATACTGTTATTGTGCCTATTTTACTGATGAAGAGACTGAGGTTTAAAGATATTCTGACTTGTCCAAAGTCATAGAACTAGTACGTATAGAGTCAGAATAAAAATCAAGGTCTGATTCCAGATTCGTGGCTTTCAGAGACAGAATAATATTTGTATGCTTTTAAAGTCTAAACATTTTCATGATTATGACTTCTGTATGCCTATATATCTAAAATCTTGAGTCTATCTTAGTTCAGCCTGTGCCAGAGTTGGCTTTTATGGACTCACGAGAGCCAATTTAAGTATCTTCCCAACATGGTGTTCAGTAATGTCATGTTTGTGGCTTGAAATTGGCTACGGTGGGAGTATTTACATCCTGAAAAACAGTGCATGCTATAAACTGGGGTGATTTTTTTCCCCCAGAAAGCCAGTTGTTGTATAGTTACTAGAACATCACATACATGTTTTCAAAAACATATATAGACTATGTAAGAGAATTTGTTACAATTCAGCACTTATAAAGCTCTATACCGAAGCTAACATTTAAATACTAGAGGTATACAAAAGTAGTAAAAAGATTATTACTATTGATATAATAATGTACTGGTTACTATTTAATTTTCTTAAGATTTCCTAAAGAACATATACATTATATCTATAAAGCATTTCAGAGCTTACAAATGATTTTCATACACATCATCTATCATTTCATCTAATCCTCATAAGAATGCTGGTTTAATAAGTATTCTCCCCCTACCCCCACTTCTGTGATGAAGAATCTAAGGCCCAAAGCAGTTCAGTAACTTGCCCAAAGTCATAGGGATAGGAAGTAAAAATGCCAGTACTCAAGCAAAAATCATGTTATAGTTTAGCAGCTATGTTCTTAACCATGGATCTGATATACAACAGATTATACATATGATAATTGCATGTCACAAAGGTAAAAAAATAAATCACAAAGATAAGCCTCTATAATTTGAAATAGGTAATACATACAGTATAGTTTGATTATATAATGGTCCCCAATGTACTATACAATGCACAAGTAGTACATTAAAGTTGCAACTATAGAGTATCATTTAATCTAAAACCAGTAGGCTATGATATGCATTGAACTTTTAATTTACAGTGATTTTATCTCTTTAGAGTTTGAATAATTCACAGGACTTTCTGAGAATGCTTTGGAGAACACGGGTCTTAAAAAATAAAGCTATCCAAGGATGCCTGTGCTGATGCCTACACTTTTTAAGCCAAATTTCCCTATAGCAAGCAAAAATATTCAAAACCAGTCTACCAATATTACATCTACCTCAAAGCACTGCTTTATATATTGAATAGATGCTGACTGTTGTTGATGGCAAAGTAATATGATGGAATACTCTTCCCTCCATTGAAAAGCATTCTATTTTGAAGTAAAGGCTAAAGCCAGTATTTCTCCCCTTATTCTTTTTTTTTTTAATTAAGTATCTTTATTTTTTTTTCTCCCCTTATTCTCTACCTTCTTAGCTTTATGTAAGCCACACCAATTCACTGAAACATGAAATCAAGCCCAGAGAAACAATAAATACTCCTAAAAATAATTTTTTTCAAACCATTTTTCAAATGATTACTAATTTAGACAAAATGTAACTAGCCTAAATGTTACTAACACCTGTTTTCCTAAAGTTGGATATGAGTTAAATTATTCAGTTCAATAGAGGTAGTACAATTGTGGTGTGGGTGCTAATTAGTATCAAATGACAGAAAAGCAGCAGAAGGCAATGTCTACAGTCAAGGAGCTTACACAAAGGTGAGATGACAAAATATGTGGTGTAGATAAAAAGGGTAAGTACTGTAAGACAAAAAGGAAAGCTGCTACTGGTTTCTGTTAGACTCAAAGTCCCTTGCAGGAAGAGGTTATGTCTCCATGGTTTTATCTGGAACAATGTTTGATAAACATTTGCAGAAGCTGACTAAATGGAAAGTGGAATTTGAGCTGGATTCTGAAGGCGGAATCACTGTGAATAGTAAAGAAGGCAATGAGCATTTTAGGAAAGGCCTGTAAGTCTCAGGTGCTGGGGAGGGGAAGCCTCTGATACAGGGAAGGGTACAATGTGTCTTTCATTCAACTCTGCTTTTTCTTTCAATCAAAAAAGAACTATATTAAAGTGTTAAGCATAGATAGCAAAGCATTACTGGTTTTTTTTTAATAATGTGCTATTAAAACAAAATATAAAAATAATTTAATCAACTAGGTTAACTGTAACTGTTCACTAGACCTTTAATACTAATTATTGTTGACTTTTAACCCTGACTTTCTCTCTAATCTTGGGTAGAATTATAATCCTAAATTCTTAACAATAAGGCAACTAACTGGCCTGGCTGGAATACAGAATTCATGTTGAGTAGCAGAGCTACTTGGAAGACTAAGGAGAAGACATTAAGTTTGGTGACTGGGATAAATGTGATGACAGCATTGGAGAGTACAAGATGAGGATGATGAATTTGGTTTGGAATTAATGGAATCTAGGTTGCCAGCAAGACATCCAAATAGAGAGTTAGAGTGAGAGAACAGAATTTGAGATCCAGGTCTTCAAATCATTTTTATAAAACCCAAGATTTTACGGCCATAACTTATCAATTCCCTAAAGAAGTAACTGTAGAGGGAGGCCAGGTCTCGAGCCAGTGCCTAGGTTGTCTTGAAACAGAAGGTTAGTAGGAATAAGACAAGAATGAATAAAATACAGCAGTCACAGCAAAAGGAATAGAAAAATAGCATTATGTGATATCACAGAGGCCAAAGTAAGGACACTCACAATGCCAGACGAGCCAGAAGGACAAATGACAAGGCAGTAAAGGAAAACAGACTAAACACAGGCTGCTAGACTTGGTAAGATGAAGACCATAGATAGTCTTGGGGACTGCAGTTTCAATAGAGGAACAGAATTTGATGTCAGGAAAAAAAAAAGAATTTAATAACAGATAACAAATTAGGGTACGTGAAACCGATGTGTAAGCATGATTTCAGAAGTAGAGGAACAAGGGGAAAAAATTGAACAAATGGTTAAAAAAAAACAAAATGGATATGAGAAAATTTATGTTAAAATTGGATTATGAGTGTTTAAAGGTGAAGAGGAGAAACTTGAGAAGGAAAGAACAGAAAAACTGTAATTAGAAGGGCTGAAGTACAGCAGGAAGGGTATTTAGAAGCTAGAAGGGCACAGGATAGGACTGAGGAGAAAGAGACACTTTCTGAGGCTGTTTCAAAGGCAGAGCTGTGCTGACAAAAAGTGGTCAGTCAGGTCATACCAGATAGCTTTGATATCACCAGGCAGCAATGCTTGGAGTGAAAGAGAGCCCAGATTTGGAATTCAAGTCCTTCCTTTGAAAGGCCGAGTAAGCTACTGCCTCTGTAAATCCAGCTTTACTTATCTGCAGTGCCTACCAGAGGGTGGCTGTGTAAAACAAAGGAGGTGACACTCCAAAGTGTCTATTTTAGTGTCTCCCACAGGAGGACCATCCTTTATTTCCCTTTCACGGGGAAAAAACTTGGTACTCGATAGAAGTGTGAGGGTGAAATAGAAACAAGTGAGGAAGGGTAGAAAGGGGATGAGAAGGAGGAGGAACGAAATGGGAGAGGGAAAGAAAGCAGCCACCCGGTTCTTAATTAACATCAACAGAATTTTTTTATGATTCAATCTCAAACCCAGAGTAGAAATTTAAAGAAAGAAAAGTTGGTTTAGCACAGCTTCTTCAGGAACTGGGCTAGTGAATTAATGGAAGAAGTAGAAAACCAGGCAGCAGGGTATGCTTGGTTGAAGCAGGACAGAATGAATTTGTAGTAGGCAAAGTTAGCACAGTTCTGGGTCATTTCTAGCATGATAAGTTCTAATAGCAAAGAAAGCAGGTTGGTAAAATAAAATTTACTCTAAAATCTTTCTTAAAAGCACTGAACATTGAATAAATGTAAGTTCTCTTATAAAAAAAATTTAGAATAAAGCATTTCTCAGCTTATTTGCTCCCCAAATATGTCAGTATAAATGACATATATATTATGTCATTTATAAATGACATAAACTGGTATAAATGATGGCAGTTTCTTTTAGAACTTTCAAGGTCGCAGAGAAATGTTTAGTACAGAAACAAGACTTCTGCCAGTGCCTTAATCTAAGACTGGCAAGTAAGAGAGTCTACACACATATATATTCATTTGGAAAAGATATGTTGGTACCTGGCACAAGACATGCAGTAGGGAGAGGGGAGGGCAGGGGGAGGTATCTGTGAGGATCTGTTTGTATAAATCAGGGTCAGGGTGGGAAGGATGGGTTCAGGGAAACATTTGGTAAAGCTGAGGCAAAAGTAAGATTCAAGGGATTATGTTTAGGGTGACTATAATAGTAGCATTACAGTAACAGTAGCATAAACACATGTTTGGAGTATTGTATGGGAATGAATTTTTGCTTGCCTCAGCTTAGAATTATAGAACCTTATTTTGGGAATAAATCTGAGGGATTTTATAAACTATCTACATTTCCCAACATCTTGTCTATGAATATTATGAGGAATTAATTTGAATTAATTTTAAAATTACTTAAGTAAGAGTATTAAAAAGGGAAACCATCTTTGCAGTCACTTTAGTTTCTTAATAAGGTATTTTAGAAATAATTACCTACCTATTTTGACTCTCCCCCTCTCAGGACCTTCTCCCATTACTAGGATATTTGCTGGTTTCTAGAAATAAAAATAGAGCATTCAAATTACTATATTCTTTTGACATGCTCTAAAATGGAAAAAAGTTCTTATAATATGAAAATGTCACTTCTGGATTTTCATCAAAACTATAATTGAATAGCAAGTACCCTCTACATTAAGCATTTGACACACTTGAAGTTAGCACTAACTTTCCCAAAACATCCTTGCTATAGAAACATCTTATTTTCAAAATTATATCATACAAATAATCACAAAGGAATTAAAGCTATCATTTCTATTTATCCCTCAGAAGTAATGACTAGTAATAACTTTAAAACCTGTACAAATTATAAGCTGTTCTATTACTGCCCACAACAAAGGGCTTTTGTGGTTGAAAATTTTTATATAAATTCCCAGCCACAAGATAATTACCTTCATTTAAATGAGTCAAGTGGAATATTTCTTGCTAAATAGTTCTAAACTACTGTAGGAAAACATGGTCAACATTCAACAGATTCCATTAAAATTCATACACCTTATGGTTCATGCAAAAGTGAAATTCCAAGTATAATCTCAAGAAGGAGGAAAATAAAAGTCAAGGCTAATACAGAGCCATACAAAGAAAAGGGTAGGCTGAAAATGTATCCACCATCTTTTAAGACTCTTTAAAAAGTCATTCTTATTTGTAGACATTTGAGTAACATTTTAAAGGAGAAATTAACAGGATTTTGTGACTAGTTGAAGGCAGAGAGGCTTTTGGGCAAGTAAGTTTCCTCTGTAAATTCTCTGAAGAGAAAATTTATGATTCATTTATACAATCAATAAATACATTTTTAATGTCTTCCAGGACAGTGAACCATACTAAGAATTAAAAGGAAAAATAAAAGCACAGGAAACCAAATTCCTAACTTCCAGATGTTCACTATATAAATAGAAATATCAGAAGCTTTGTGTAATACTAGAAGCTAATGCTAATTATGAGCTATGAAGAAGACTGAGGTCTTGGGTTAGAGGTTAAACTAGATTACTTTTAAGATCCCTTCCAATTTGCTGACTCTTTTAAAAGTCTCAATGAAAACAATAAGCACTAAAAATAAAAATGAACAGGGAGGAAATGATTAGAGTTTCCATTGTTAAGGGAAATGTTCACTGAAGGTGGGGGGCAGGGGTGATGTCCATTATCCAGATCCTGAAAAATGAATAGGCAGAGCACATGAAAGGTAATGACATAAGCTTAGGAGAAAGTAAGAAGTCTGCCCTGACAGAAAGTGGAGGATGAATGCTGTAGGCAGCAGAATGAACCTAGACTCTGCATTGTTTTAAACACCAGGTGAAGTATCTGATCTGTATGTTACAGGCAGCAAGATTACAGGAAGTGTGAGGGAAAGTCGCTCAGTCATGTCTGACTCTCTGTGACCCCATAGACTATAGTCCATGGGATTCTCCAGGCCAGCATCCTGGAGTGGGTAGCCTTTCCCTTCTCCAGGGGATCTTCCCAACCCAGGGATCTAACTGGGGTCTCCTGCATTGCAGGCGGATTCTTTACCAGCTGAGCTATCAGGGAAGCACAGGAAAGGGGGAGGTATCAGAACTGGGTATGGGTCATAAGGGCTCCATCCAAGGACTTCTCAGCTGAAATGAAGACGGAGTTATGGAGCTGAGGAACATTTTAAAGGAGAAATTAACAGGACTTACTAGTTGAAGGCAGAAGATTAAGACAAAGGGTGATAAAGATTTCACCAAGGTTTTGAGTTAATGTGACTGGAAGAATGGTGTCTTTGTGATAGAAAATCTATGAGAAGTACTGATTTGGGAGGGGGAACAAGAAAGAGAAGATGACACGTGGAGTTGTGTGAGAGGCCTGGTCGCACTAGTCAGGACAGTGGAAATAGGAAGATTCAGATTTGAAGTTTATTGTCACTGGAGCGTGGTAATTGAAGACATGAGACACGATTAGTTTACTATAGCAGAAAGAGAAAAACAGCATCAGACAAAAACCAAACCTTCAAAATAAGTTTGACAATTATTTATCAAAGCTCCATTATGTTTAAAACACTGTATTGCAGACTTTCGGGAAACAAAGAAAAATAAAACATGAAGCCTTATCTTCAAACAGGTTAATATATCTAGTAGGGAAAGAGAGAGAACTTTTTATAAAGTACAAGGCAGATTACAGAAAGTACCAAAACAGCAAAAGAAATCGCTGGGATTAGATGATCCTTCTCAGTGAATATCAGGGTAGTCTTTAGGAAGGAAATAACTTTAGATGAATTTAAGAATGACTAAGATTTTGATAAGCATAAACAAAAGAATGACTTTTCAGGCTCAGAGAACCCAAAAGTTAAGAGCCCAGTCACAAAGAAAACCCACAGACATAGCATGCTGAAGAGCCTAGACGTGTTATGATGTGACTAGAGTACAGAAAGCTCAGTGAAGAAATAAGGCTAGGAACTATGTTGGGAATTAAATGTCACATTAGAGAAACTACAATTTATTCTATAGGCTGGGCCAAGACAAGACACTGAGATAATCAGATCAATATTTAGGGAAAAAAACTCTGGTAGTATTATGAAGGATAAACTGGAAAATAGAGATGGACCACAAAGTAAAGACGGAAGCCAGGTGGAAGTGGACTACAACAGTCCAGGGAAAAGTTAACTTGTGGCAGTGGTCATGGGGGAACATGTAAGAGCATTTCAAGGTAAAAGCTCAAGATTTGGCATTGCTTTTTTTGCACTACTTTCTCTACCCTCCATAGTCATTCGTTCAACAAATACTGACTGAGCATCTAACAGTAATTTAGATCCTAGAGATATCATACTAAACAAAACCAGGTAAAATCCTTAACCGCATGAGCTTATATTCCAGTGGGGAAAAAAGGGTAATAACAAATATACAGTACATCAGTATTGATCAATACTGTGGAAAAATAATAAAGAGAATACAAGAGATTTCTGCATCTAGTATTATGGCTGACTTCTGTCCACGGAATTCTCTAGCAAGAATACTGGAGTGGGTTGCCATTCCCTTCTCCAGAGGATCTTCCCAACCCGGGGATCGAACCTGGGTCTCCCACATTGCAGGCAGATTCTTTACCAGCTGCGCCACCAGGGAAGCCCCCTTTCTTAATAATGCCCTTTTCTTAAAAGCTATTTTGTATAACACTACTGTAGTTGATTCTTTTAGCAGTTTGCATGCTATATCTTTTAATAGTCTTTTACTTTCACCTTTTTCTAAAATCAACATAAGTCCAGTACTATAAAACAATAATTAAAGACATATGCATTAGAAAGGCAGAAACAAAACTACTAGTTATTTTGAGGTGATATTAATTGTCTACATAGAAAGCCCAAAGTATTTACAGACAAATTATTAGCAATAGTAAAAGAGTTTAACAGGAAGTATGGCTACTTGAACAGTATGAACAAGTCAAATGTACTTCTATATATCACGAAAAAAAAAAACTAGGAGATACAGTTTTTCAAAATCATCATTTTTATAGCAAAAACAAAACAAAAACCTGTAAGATGCCTAGGAATAAATATATCAAATAATTTACAAGATTTTTATATAGAACACCTTGCAACCTTATCTTAAATTACATTAAGAAGTTCTAAGTAAATTAAGAGCTCATGTTTATACATAAGAAGACTCAATACAATAAAGACATCAATTCTCCCCATACTTATCTACATATTCAATGCAATTTCCATCAAAATTCCATCAGAGTTTCCTTGTGGAACTTGAAAGGCTGATTTTAAAATGTATGTGGAAGAGCAAACAGCTAAGAATAGCCAAGAGATTCACAAGGCATTAGGAGGAGGGGATGAAGAGAAGAATCTGGCTCATGATTTATTTTAAAGCTATCGTAATTAAAACAGAATGGGACTGGTACAGAGAGAGATAAACTGATCAATGGGAGAGAATGGAGAACTAAGAGGAGAAGAACCTCAGATCAGTGGAGAATGGAAGAATTAATCATTAAACGGTGCTGGCATAGCAAGTTATCCAAATGGGGAAAAAATAAGTAAAATGAATCCTCACCTCATACCATATATACAGTAATTTCAGGAGGATTAAGGAATTAAATGTGAAAAACAAAACTTTAAAACTGAAGAAAATAAAAAACTGGAGTATATCTTTCTGACCCTAAAGTAGGGAAGAATTTCTTAAACAAGATACAAAGAATAACCATAAAAGGAAGGACTGATAAATTTGGCAATTAAAGCAACTTCCAATCATCAAAGATCAGGAAAATAAAAAGACAAACAGGGAGAACTATTTGTAACATAGATCAGCCACGAAGGTTTCGTATCCAGAATAAAGAAGTTCTACAAATCAAGATGAAAAACAACCTAACAGAAAAATGAACAAAATGTCTGCACAGGGATTTTAAAAAAAGAAGAAAGCAGTTTAACTGCTAAGCATAGGAAAAGATGTCACACCACATCAATAATGGGGGAAATGCAAAGGAAAATCCCACTAAGATACCATTTTATTATACCTAGTAGACTGGCTAACAGTTAAGAACAGTTGAGTAGGAAATAGGTCAGGGGAAATTCCAGTACACTGCTGGTGGGAGAATAAACTGGTACAACTTCTTTGGAAAACAATTTGGCATCATCTTGCCAAACTGAACAATTGCATACCCTTCAACTGAGTAATTCCCTTTTTAGATACACTAAAGAATATCCAAAGCGCATTTTGTAATCCCCAAAAGAGAAAAAAAAAAAATCTGGACACAACCCAAATTTCTAGCTAATAGGAAAATGGAGAAATTAAATGTGATAGAGTCATACAATGAATTATAAAAATAGCAGTGAAAAATCATTGAATTACAAATAAAGGTAAAAAATGTTCAGATCTTGGAAGCACTATGTTGAGGGGAAAAAAGCACATTTCAGAAGACTATATATAGCAGGATGCCATTTTCATAAAACTTAAAACCAAGCAAAGCTAAAAAATATTAAAAATGTACTGTCTAGGCATATATACAAATGTTATAAACCTATTACTTTTTAAGGGGTGAATAACAGGTTCAAATTCAGGATGTTTGTTACCTCTTGGAAGGAAGCAGGAGGATAAGATAAGGGGGAAAAGATAAAACAGAAACAAGCTATCGGTAATGTTCCAATTACTGGGTTAAGTGATACTCTCTCGACTGTTATGCCTTGTAAGGTACATACAAACATATCAAATCTTCTTTTTGTGTTTATCGTACACTAAGATAATATGGACAAAAAGTAAAGGAACAGGGATGAGGTACTGATGACAGTGGGTTAGAAGGGTGTTATTTTTAACATTACTTAAGCATTCTTTTAAATTACTTAGACAGTACCTCCATGAGGTCACCTTTGGGATAAGGCCGGACAGAAGTGCAGTAATAAGGGGAAAGCAGTTCAGTGCCTGAAGGCGGGTGAACTGGAGACACAGCAGGGAGGACAGTGGGTACCCGGCAGAACAGAGGATAGGGCACTGTGATTCTAAAGAGAGGACACCCAAGGGAGGGCTGGCCTGCTCTTTCCAATGGTTCTGCTTTTGGCACAAGTCATTTGGGTACCAGAACTGGACAGGTTCTTGAGCACGTCTGGCCTGTGCTCTGAAAGTTCTGAGGGCTGCCATAAGATTAGCAGTAGGCCATGGTCATGGTTGTTTGGAGCAGTTAGGAAAAACACTGGTGAGCTGGCAGGCTGGCTAACTGGAGAAAAAGCAAAAGGGTCACTGTGGTTGGACTCAATGTGAGAAGACAAGCAGAGGGGAGGGGTAAGGCAAAGGTTAAAGAGGGAGCTGCCCATCACAATGTGGGGACTTGGAAAGACTAGGTTTTACATAACTAGAATTAGCATCATTTTGTTATCTTTCTGTCTTATCCATAATTTTTACAAATTGCATGATTTATTATGTGTGTGTGTGTGTGTGTGTGTGTGTGTAAAGAGCAATATTGCATAGGAACCTAGAATGTTAGGTCCATGAATCAAGGTCAATTGGAAGTGGTCAAACAGGAGATGGCAAGAGTGAATGTCGACATTGTAGGAATCAGCGAACTAAAAACTGGAATGGGTGAATTTAACTCAGATGACCATTATACCTACTACTGTGGGCAAGAATCCCTTAGAAGAAATGAAGTAGCCATCATAATCAACAAGAGTCCAAAATGCAGTACCTGGATGCAATCTCAAAAATGACAGAATGATCTCTGTTCGTTTCCAAGGCAAACCATTCAATATCACAGTAATCTAAGTCTATGCCCTGACCAGTAATGCTGAAGAAGCTGAAGTTGAACAGTTCTATGAAGACCTACAAGACCTTCTAGAATACCCAAAAAAGATGTCCGAGGCGACTGGAATGCAAAAATAGGAAGTCAAGAAACACCTGGAGTAACAGGCAAATTTGGTCTTGGAATACAGAATGAAGCAGGGCAAAGGCTAACAGAGTTTTGCCAAGAGAATGCACTGGTCATAGCAAACACCCTCTTCCAACAACACAAGAGAAGACTCCTCACATGGACATTACCAGATGGTCAACACCAAAATCAGATTGATTATATTCTTTGCAGCCAAAGATGGAGAAGCTCTATAGTCAGCAAAAACAAGATTTGGAGCTGACTGTGGCTCAGATCATGAACTCCTTATTGCCAAATTCATACGTAAATAGCCAAAACTGTGGTTTTTCCAGTAGTCATGTATCGAAGTGAGAGTCAGACTATAAAGAAAGCTGAGTGCCAAAGAATTGATGCTTTTGAACTGTAGTGTTGGAGGACTCTTGAAGAGTTCCTTGGACTGCAACGAGATACAACCAGTCCATCCTAAAGGAAATCAGTCCTGAATATTCACTGGAAGGACTGATGCTGAAGCTGAAACCAACTCCAGTATTTTGGCCACCTGATGTGAAGAGTTGACTCATTTGAAAAGACCCTGATGCTGGGAAGGATTGAAGGTGGGAGGAGTAGGGGACAACAGAGGATGAGAAGGTTGGATGGCATCACTGACTCAATAGACATGAGTTTGAGTAAACTCCAGGAGTTGGAGATGGACAGGGAGGTCTGGCATGCTGCAGTCCATGGGGTTGCAAAGAGTCAGACATGACTGAGCAACTGAACTGAACTGAAGAAAGTAGGGAAAAACCACTAGACCATTCAGGTATGACCTAAATAAAAACCCTTACAATTATACAGTGGAAGTGAGAAATAGTTCAAGGGATTAGATCTGAATAACAGAGTGCCTGAAGAACTATGGATGGAGGTTCGTGACATTGTACAGGAGACAGGGATCAAGACCATCCCCAAGAAAAAGAAATGCCAAAAAGCAAAATGGCTGTCTGAGGAGGCCTTACAAATAGCTGTGAAAAGAAGAGAAGCAAAAAGCAAAGGAGAAAAGGAACGATATACCCATTTGAATGCAGAGTTCCAAAGAATAGCAAGGAGAGATAAGAAAGACTTCCTCAGTGATCAGTGCAAAGAAACAGAGGAAAACAATAGAATGGGAAAGACTAGAGATCTCTTCAAGAAAATTAGAGATACCAAGGGAACATTTCATGCAGAGATGGGCACAATAAAGGACAGAAATGGTATGGACCTAACAAGCAGAAGACATGAAGAAGAGGTGGCAAGAATACACAGAAGAATTGTACAAAAAAGATCTTCATGACCCAGACAATCATGATGGTATGATCACTCACGTAGAACCAGACATCCTAGAATGAGAAGTCAAGCGGGACTTAGGAAGCATCACTACGAACAAAGCTAGAGAAGGTGATGAAATTCCAGTTGAGCTATTTCAAATCCTAAAAGGTGATGCTGTGAAAGTGTTGCATTCAATGTGCCAGCAGATTTGGAAAACTTGTGGCCACAGGACTGGAAAAGGTGAGTCTTCATTCCAATCCCTAATAAAGGCAATCCCAAAGAATGCTCAAACTACCACACAGTCTCACTCATCTCACACAGTAGTAAAGCAATGCTCAAAATTCTCCAAGCCAGGCTTCAACAGTATGTGAACCGTGAACTTCCAGATGTTCAAGCTGGTTTTAGAAAAGGCAGAGGAACCAGAGATAAAATCACCAACATCTGTTGGATCATCGAAAAAGCAAGAGAGTTCCAGAAAAACATCTATTTGGTTTTATTGACTATGCCAAAGCCTTTGACTGTGTGGATCACAACAAATTGGAAAATTCTGAAAGAGATGGGAATACCAGACCACCTGACCTGCCTCTTGAGAAATCTGTATACCGGTCAAGAAGCAACAGTTAGAACTGGACATGGAACAACAGACTGGTTCCAAATTGGGAAAGGAGTACATCAAGGCCGAATATTGTCACCCTGCTTATTTAACTTATATGCAGAGTACATCATGAGAAACGCTGGGCTGGAGGAAGCACAAGCTGGAATCAAGATTGCCGGGAGAAATATCAATAACCTCAGATATGCAGGTGACACCAGCCTTATGGCAGAAAGTGAAGAACTAAAGAGCCTCTTGATGAAGGTGAAAGAGAAGAGCGAAAAAGTTGGCTTAAAACTCAACATTCAGAACACTAAGATCATGGCATCCGGTTCCATCATTTCATGGCAAATAGATGGGGAAACAGTGGAAACAGTGAGAGACTTTATTTTGGGGGGCTCCAAAATCACTGAAGATGGTGACTGCAGCCATGAAATTAAAAGACGCTTACTCCTTGGAAGAAAAGTTATGACCAACTTAGACAGCGTATTAACAAGCAGAGACATTACTTTACCAACAAAGGTCCGTCTAGTCAAAGCTATGGTTTTTCCAATAGTCATGTATAGATGTGAGAGTTGGACCATAAAGAAAGCTGAGCACCGAAGAATTGATGCTTTTGAACTGTGGTGTTGGAGAAGACTCTTGAGAGTCCCTTGGACTGCAAGGAGATCCAACCAGTCCATCCTAAAGGAGATCAGTCCTGAATATTCATTGGAAGGACTGATGCTGAAGCTAAAACTCCAATACTTTGGCCACTTGATGCGACGAACTGACTCATTTGAAAAGACCCTGATGCTGGGAAAGATTGAAGGCAGGAGGAGAAGGGGACGACAGAGGATGAGATGGTTGGATGGCATCACTGACTCACTGACGGAAGCCTGGCATGCTGCAGTCCATGGGGTCACAAAGAGTCAGACAAAACTGAGCAAATGAACTGAACTGAACTGATGTATGTGTGTCCTGTTCAATCTGTGATGGCAAGGTTTGGAGAGATTATCATTTTCTACTACATTATATATTTCCATAATGTTTGACTTTTTATGTTTTGGTATTGTTTGTAATTAGAGAAGTAGTATGTTTAATAAGAAAAATAAAATAATACTGAGAGGAATAAAGGGTAGAAGAACAAGAGCCCATAAAAGAACTAGTGAAGGAGTATCCAAGATAAGAAAACATAGGTAGCCTAGGCTTCTAGAAGTTAAGAGTTTAAAGAGGAAAAGGTGGTCTTCAGAAACAGCAGAATGCAAGCTGAGAAGAGACAACTTTGAGACAACCAGAAGGTCGTTGGTGACTTTGAAAAAATAATTTCTGTGCATTTACAGAAGCTAGCTGCCGTAAATGAGACCCCAATTAAGTGGGAAACAGGCAAAAGCAAATTTAGGCTTTTTTTTTTTTTTTTTTTTGCCATGCTCTGTGGCATCCAGGACCTTAGTTCCCCAACCAGGGATTGAATCTGGGCCCTCAGTGGTGAAAGTGTGGAATGCCCAGTAAAGGGAGATTTAGAGTACATTTTTCAAGACCTTAGTGAGATTTCTGGGATATAAGTTTTTAAAATTGTAAAAGTATGTAAACCATCTTATGTACCATTTGTTACATTATTTGCATTTCCTAAAATTTGAGCTTAAATCCTTAAAAAAAAAAAAAAAAAAAGATGTAAGATAAAAATACAAAGTATGTGACAAAGGAACAAAAATTGTTTCACATAAGAACTGAAAATGGGGACTTCCCTGGCGACCCAGTGGTTAAGACTAGGCACCGCAGGGGACATGGGTTCATCCCTCATGAGAGAACTAAGATGCCACAGCCCTGCGGTGCAGTCAAAAAAGAAAGACGAAATCAAAGTAGATTATGAGCTGCTGAATGGGAGAAAACCAGGAAGCCGGTCTTGATCGCTATTAGCTAACTCTGGTTAGAAGTTCCTATAGCTGTGCTATAAGGAAACAGAGAACATGAACAGGAGCAGCACAGTGAAATGAGGATAGAGAGAGAGAGAGAAGGATCTAGCGAGTTCTGAAGTCAGTAGAGAATACTTTTGACACGTCTGTTGGAAGCCCAGGGAAGCTGTACGTGTGGAATCTCCATGTAGATAGAGCCTGAGATGAGGTCAGAAGTGGTGACAAGGTTTGGGAGAACATGACTGTCAGCTCTTTTGTACAGGCTGAGAGAGAAACCCAGAGTCTGGGCACTATCCACAGAGAAGGGCTCCTGTAGTCAAGTTAAAATCTGGAATCGCAGAGGGAATCATTTTGAAATGCACACCTCTTAACTGGGATTAACTATCCCCTTCAGAAATACGTAAATAATTGTTAAGGTCATAAGATATTTGATGTTTCAAAATAACAACAAAATAATGTGATCACCCATGAAAATACATTTAACTTAGGGAACTATCTTCAATATCCTGTCATAAATCATAATGGAAAAGAAAATAAGTAAAAATAAGATGTTTTTAACTTTTGAAAAGCATTTTTACATCAGTTTCCCTGTTTTTTTTTTTTTTTTTTTAGGAGAATTACGCAAAAATACAGGGCTGGGGGCAAGTCTCGGAACAACTCCATCTAACCCTCAGGATTCCACACTCAGGTGTGTTTACAGATATTATGCTGAATTTTCAAAAGACTAACTTTGACAGTGATTAATTAACTAAAGGTACATGCTATTAGAGAAACAAAGGAAACTGCAGCTCATGCACACACCCCCACACATAAACCTGAAAGAATGGAAAGAGGATACCAAAACGGTTCTGACCTAGTTACATCCCAATTAACACAGACGATGTTGTACTGAAACCCCTCTTCTCACTGTGAACACAAAATACCAGCTGTGAAAGAAAGTGACGCTGCTGGGTTTGCACACTTTGGTTACCATGGAAACAGTAGAAATGGCAGGACTTGGAGACCTCACATTTAACTTATCAGCAATAAAATTGGATAGACAAATCAAGGCTGCAGGGTTCATTTTAGTTAAATTGTATCTAAAAGGCAAAAGTCAGGGAAATAATGAGATAAACCATATGATTACTCAGAAATTTTTCTTGAAATATCTGCGTTTTACAAGAATTTAGTTAATTGTTGAATGTACATTCACGGTGTTTTACGTGTATCTTAGACAGGTTTTTTCCTTTTATAGAATCAATTGTTTTTCACAGGGTTAAATTTATTTAATTGGCACATCATAAATAGAACAGCCTAACAATATACAATTTATCCTATTACATTTGCTTTACACTCCCTGCCCCAGGACATTTGGAACAAAAATATGAAACCCACAAGATGACTCTCATCAGCACCAATAAAGAAGACAGAAAAACACAAACACAATTGTCTACAATCCTGAATGACAGGAAAAAACCAATCAGATATCAATCAGACTAGTTTCTGAACAATGAACAGTGCTAGCCTAATATTAGTGGCTGCAACTATTCTTTTCTTTAAATACAGAAGTGGCGCAACTCTCGTCACATCTGATACAGAAGTACATTCCCAGGAGAAAATCCTCAGTTTATGTTCCTTTGTTTACACTGTTCTCCATTGTTCACCTTGAACAAATAAGATTCTGTGTTGTAACAAACAGGGCAAATAACTAAGAATAAGAAACATGCTTTTTTCCTGAAATACAACACTCAATTGCTAGCAGCATTAGTCTTATCATACATTTACCCTTTAAAATAACCTGTTAGTAATTGTTTTAAAAATTATACAGTATCTGATTATTGTGACTGCAACCTCCTAAAAAGCAGGGAAGATATTTCTGTCACCACTTTATGTATTCGCTGATTTGCTGGCTGAATGAAAAATTGCCAATGGTTAGTAATCATGGTCCTTTGATAGGGAAGTTCTAAATTTTAAAAGAAACTGTAAGAAACTAGAATAAACACTTACCATGAAATATGCCAAGCTCACTTCTGAACACAGACTTTTAAATCCTAATTTAAATTTATTCCAGGATTTCAACAATCACTTATTGCCAATGATTCCAAAATCTATACCTCTAAGTCTCTATATATCTAGAGATACGTCAGCTGTATGCTGGTCATCTCCACAATCATCTCAAATTCAACATGTTCACACTGAATTTTCCCTACCCCTCTTTCTGATGGTATTCCCTTCTCAGTCACTCAGTTATCAAAAATATCAAAAACAGAAGTCTGAGCACCTGTCCTTTATTTCTCGAATCTAATCAGGTCCTCGGGTTTGATTATCTTACCTCCTAAAGATTTATCTACTATCTCTCCTCCTCTCTGGGCTTCCCTGGTGGCTCAGTGGTAAAGAATCCACCTGCAACGCAGGAGATGTAGGTTAGATCCCTGCGTCAGGAAGATCCCCTGGAGAAGCAAATGACAACTTGCTTCAGTATTCTTGTCTGGAAAATCCCATGGACAGAGGAACCTGGTAGGCTACAATCCATGGGGTCGCAAAGAGTTGGACAGGACTGAGCACACACACATCATCTACTATTAGCATCCCCAGTCTTCCTGCAACACAGGAGACCCAGATTTGATCCCTGGGTTGGGAAGGTCGCCTGAAGGAAACGGCAACCCACTCCAGTATTCCTGCCTGGGAAATCCCATGGTCAGAGGAGTCTGGTGGCCTACAGTCCATGGGGTAGCAAAGAGTTGGACACGAGTTAGCGACTAAACCACCACATCTGTCCTTCATGCACTTACTTCTCTATCAGTGGTAAAGAACCTGCCTGCTAAAACAGGAGACACAGGTTCAATCCCTGATCTGGGAAGACCCCACGTGCCCCGGAGCAACTAAGCCTGTGCACCATAACCACTGGGGCTATGCTCTACAGCCCAGGAACCACAACTACTGAAGTCCCAGCACCTAGAACCAGTGCGTGCACGCATGCATGCTAAGTTGCTTCAGTTGTGTCTGACTCTTAGTGATCCCATGAACTGTAGCCTGCCACGCTCCTCTGTCCATGGGATTCTCCAGGCAAGAATACTGGAGTGGGTTGCCATGCCCTCCTCCAGGGGATCTTCCTGACCCCTTCCTGGCAGGTCGGCTCTTGACCACTAGCGCTACCTATGTAGCCCCCTAGAGCCCATGCTCCACAACAAAAGATGCCACTGCGATGAGAAGCCTGCAGATGGCAACTAGAAAGTAGTTTCTCTCCCCAAAGCTAGAGAAAAGCCCATGCAGCAATGAAAACCCAGCACAGCCTTAAAAAAATTGTTTAAGTCTACTGTAATCTGGTGCCCACTTCTCTCTCCTTCCTCCTCTTTCGCTACTCTTGTTTTGCACCAGTAATATTAAAGTGCTCCCACTTTCTTACCCCTGGAGAAGGGAATGGCAACCCACTCCAGTCGTCTTACCTGGAAAATCCCATGGATGGAGAAGCCTGGCGGGCCCCAGTCCATCGGGTCACAAAGAGTCAGACACGACTGAATGACTAGCAGTTTCTTACCCCATGCCCTTATTCATGCTGTCCCCTCTGCCTGGAATGCTCTCCCCACCCACGCCGCCGCCCCCACCCCCCCCAATTCATTCTTATAAATTCCCACTCATCATTTCAGATTCAGCTCAGTGTGAGTCCTCCAGGAGAGCCCCATCCCAACTGGTTATGTATTCTTCTGTGCTCCCAGCACCTTGTACATAGCTGATCCATGAATATACCTTATAATTTCTTTTTTAAAAGAAATTTCTTTTACGATTATCCATTTATGTGTATCTCCCGCCCCCCACCCCCATGCATTCATTAGGAAAGGGATTGTATTTCATCTGTGCCTGTATTCCCAGTGCCCAGCCTACTGTCTGGAACACCTTAGAAAGATGAAATGTGTTTATAAAGCAAATATTCTAAGTCTAAAAACCGGTACTTTTCCCACAGAAATCCAGGAAAATGGCATTAGGTTCCATAATTCTGTAAGTGTCATACTTTAGGTGTATTGTGGGTTAAATAGGCCTTTGTATTCAACAGAACCTAACCACTATTTAAAGTGCGACTTCTAAGCAAAAATCCCTTCCCAGTTAGAAATTATGTATTTATAACAAGATGCAGGCTGTCTTATAATGGGAGCAGTCTGTAATATTAAATGCTATGATTAATTTCATTTTACTTTAAAATGGTCTAGAGGTAATGGGCATCCTTGTTAATTAAACCTTGGTATTCATGGTAAACAGCTGCCAACACAGCACTGCAAGACAGTGAACAATGCACTTCTTTGTCTTTGCCTTTTAGGAGTGGTCACAGGCCTGAACAGCAGAGATAAGGTTTTCTTTTCTCTAACAAGAACCAATAAAAAGCAGCCTTTATAA
Source organism: Muntiacus reevesi (assembly GCF_963930625.1). Classification (NCBI taxonomy): domain Eukaryota; kingdom Metazoa; phylum Chordata; class Mammalia; order Artiodactyla; family Cervidae; genus Muntiacus; species Muntiacus reevesi. Next base: position 37,394,694 of record NC_089267.1, on the reverse strand, counting down.
AAAGCTTAATGCAAGACAAACACATGTATCCAGAAGGCTATTTACCTAAGTAACTTCAAGGTCACCAACAGTGTGTAATCAAGATATATTCCACATTGACAGCAAGGCCAGGAAATAAAGCCACAATGACACTCAGATGCTATCCTATTTATTAACTAGTACAATCCATCCGCAGAGAAGCAACACTGGTAGAAAGCAGTTTTCTTTTTACATTTGTGACATTCATATTCAAATCGAAGAATTCAGTATTATTACCGTGGGAGATTAAGAATGTCAGAGGTAGAAATTAAGAAGCTGAGCCCTCTCAGTTTACTCATGAAGAAATGTAAAAAAAAAAAAAAAAACAAACCCTACAACCTCAACTAAGTTCACTGTCCACACACTGTGGCAGACCCAGGATTAGAACCCAAGTCTCTCAGTGGCGCACTCTAGGCCAAGCTTATGAGAACAAAAGCACACTTGGCAAATGAACAATACTTAATTGGCTTACAGCGCTCACCAAGAATAGACTTCTACTCTGATGGTACTTAGATAAAAATATAACCACACAAAATTTAACCATCATAAGTAAAATGAACCATCAGTCCTTAAATGCAAGATCCCCTCTTGATGAAGATACTATCATTCCCAATAAGGAATCTGAATCATCCTGTGTGTGTGTGTGTGTTAGGCACTCAGTTGTGTCCACCTCTTTCGAAACCCATGGACTGTAGCCCTCCAGGCTCCTCAGACCATGGAATTCTCCAGGTAAGAATACTGGAGTGGGTTGCCATTCCCTTCTCCAGGGGATCTTCCCAACTCAGGGATCAAAGCCAGGTCTTCTGCATTGCAGGTGGGTGGATTCTTTACCATCTGAGCCACCAGGGAAGCCCTGAATCTTCCTATGCTACTGCTGCTGCTAAGTCACTTCAGTCGTGTCCGACTCTGTTCGATCCCATAGACGGCAGCCCACCAGGCTCCGCCGTCCCTGGGATTCTCCAGGCAAGAACACTGGAGTGGGTTGCCATTTCCTTCTCCAACGTATGACAGTGAAAAGTGAAAGTGAAGCTGCTCAGTCATGTCCGACTCTTAGCAACCCCTGGACTGCAGCCTACTAGGCTCCTCCGTCCATGGGATTTTCCAGGCAAGAGTACTGGAGTGAGATGCCATTCCCTTCTCCAGGGGATCTTCCCAACTCAGGGATCAAAGCCAGGTCTTCTGCATTGCAGGTGGATTCTTTACCATCTGAGCCACCAGGGAAGCCCTGAATCATCCTATAGTGCTGCTCAAATAGAATGTCAGTGGTGGTCAGGGGCTTCTGCACATAACACAACCACTCAACTCCCCACTACTACCTTATCCTTTCAGCTCCGCTCAAACACCAGTTTCAAAGAAGACTTTCTGACCTCCTGGATTAGGTCAGTTCACACCTTAAATCCTCTCAAAGCACCTTGGACATCTCCTTTATTGAACTTACCACAGGTTTTTTTCAAATTATCATATATTTAGTCATGTGACTGTTTAAAGTCTATTTCCCTCCTAGTCTAAAATCAACTTTAGGAAACCTTCTTGTTCATTTTGCACACACTGTATTCCCCACATCTACAACACAAGGACCAAAACAAATACTTTTGAGAGTTGCATGGTAGGTAGCAAGAATGAATAAATTAATGATCCTTGTTCTTGGCTCATCTTCAGATGCCCTTTGCATGGGGCAGTTCTGACAGCAGCTGTTAAACCCTGCTCTAGATGAAACACCCCAAATGAGCTGTGATATTGCCTGTGGTGGACAGAATGGTGGCCCGCCCTCGACCCCAAAGATGTCCACATCTTAATTCCAGAAGCCTGTAACAATGTTATATCACATGGCAGGAGGGAATTAAGATAGTAAATAGAATAAGGTTGCTCAGGTGAGCCCAGTGGAATCACAATAATCCTTATATCTGGAAAACAGGGAAGAATCAGCATCATAGTGAAGCAATGAAAAGGACTCGACCAGCCATTGCTGGTTTCAAAGCTAAAAGGAAGGAAACCAAGGTCAAAGAATGCAGGTGATCTCAAGAAGACAGGAAAGGCAAGAAAGCAGATTCTCCCCTAGGGTCTCCTCAAAGAAACAAAGCCTTGCCAACACCTTGATTATTAGTTTAGTGAGACCCATTTTGGATTTCTTAACTCTAAGATAGTTTGTGTGTCTTAAGCCACTAAATTTGTGGCAGTTTGTTACAGCAGTAATAGGAAACTAATGCACAGAGTTTAATTTTATTTGGAAGCACAGTCTCAGTTGCCTCTCAAGAGTCTAGTCTTGACCAAAGTCCAGATCTGAAGGCTTGGAAGTGACCCACCTAATGAGAGCGTCTGTGTCTGTTCAATGCATAATATCAGGTGCAAATAGCTCTTCATAATCTTTATTGTGCTCTATTAAACTAAAACCCTTAGTTTACTTTGGTCTTTGAGAGCTACCCTGAATTTGCCACTGACTTAAGAAGTAAATGTCATTTGCTAACCCCTGTTGTTCCCATCCACTCTTGGGTCTTTAAAATCTTTCACAGCTAAATGATCAAGCCCTTCCTTGGTATCTGCGTGCATGTGTGCTAAGTCACTTCAGTCGTGTCCAACTGTTTGCAACTCTATGAATTGCAGCCTGTCAGGTTCCTCTGTCCAGGGGATCTCCAGGCAAGAATACTGGAGTGGGTTGCCATGCACGCCTCCAGGGGATCTTCTGGACCCAGGGATTGAACCTACATCTCTTATGTCTCCTACATTGGGAGACAGGTTCTTTACCACTAGCGCCACGTGGGAAGCCCTCCTTGGTATCTAACAGTCTTCTAATGGAGAAGGTTTGTGAATAGCCATGCAACTTGGAATTAGTCTGGGTCCTTTACAAATTGGGTAATAAATTATTATAAAAGTTTGTGGGAGCTTGGCAGTCCAGTGGCAGGCCAGTGGTTAAGACTCTGCTCTTCCAATGCAGGGGATGCAGGTTCAATCCTTGGTAGGGCAAACTAAGATTCCATATACCTCTTGGTGTGGCCCCCCCAAAAAGTTTTTTTGATAGTATACATATTTTATTGAAAAGAGAACCACCATACAATCCATTCCTGGGTATTTTTCAGAAAAAAAACAGCAACAGTAGTTCAGAAAGATATCTGCATCCCTATGTTCACTGCAGCATTATTTATAATACCCAAGATATAGAAGGAACCTAACTGTCCACTGATACACAGATAAAGAAGATGTGGTGTATACACACACACACACCATGGAATATTACTCAAGTCACAAAAAAGAATAAAATCTTTCATTTCCAACAATATCAATGGACCTGGAAGGTATTATGCTAAATGAAGTAAGTCAGCGAAAAGACAAATACAAAATGATTTCATTTATATATGGAATATGAAAAACAAAACAAATGAACAAACAAACCAAAACAGAAACAAACTCTGAGACACAGAGAACAAACAGGTAGTTTCCAGAGGGGAGGGGTGGGAGGGGATGAGTGAAATAGGTGACAGAGATTAAGAGGTACAAACTTCCAGTTACAAAATAAATAAGTTATGAGAATGAAAGGTACAGCATGGAGAATACAATCAACAATTTTATAATAACTTTGTATGGTGACTTTGGTCTTTGAAAACTGCCTTAAATTTGCTATTGACTTACTGTGATCATTTTGTGATGTATAGAAATATCAAGTCATTATGTTGTGTACCTAGAACCAATGAAGTGTTGCAAGTCAATTATATTTCAATAAACAAAATAATAAAAAGAATGCCTGTGGCAGTATATATATTTGTCCTAATTCATCAATTTGTAATTAAAATGGGTGCATTTTATTGTATACAAGTTCTACTTCAGTAAAATTAATAAAATAGTATGCCTGGATGAATTCTTCAGTTTTAAACATAGGACTCAAAGTACTGGGGCTCCTTCTGTATGCCCTGGTTCCTAACCAGTTTCTGCCATTGCTGTCACTGTGGAATATATCTTGACTATATACCCTTTTAGGGACTATTAAGTTAACTTGGCAAATAACCTTCTATATCATGTGTTTGTGAGTGCAGGCAATAAAACTATACTGAAGTCAGTGAGCATCAAAAGAATCTTGACCCTGAGCTGAAGCTTAAGAGGCCTTACAGGCCACTGTGAGTCAAACCACGTCCCCTTTGAAGCTGACCCTCTAAGAAGTGTGATTCTTAGTATGTATCACCTGCCTGTGCAACAGATGGTAGAGCATTACGCTCTCACTCAAACCAGATGTACAGGAGTCTGCTGGAAACTCCAGTGACTGGGCTGTGGGTATGGATGATGGAAAAACTGACATGCCAAAATGAATTGCAGCCCCACATCTAGAAAACACTTCAATAATCCCTTGTTACATTTGTAAAGTATGTGTGGCAGTATCCAGAGTATTGTAAGAAACGTTCCCTTACCTATCTTTACCAGAGCTGTACAGAGAGGGCATGACAGGAGTCAATGCACACAGTCCAAGGCCTTCCGGCTGCCGGCGGGAGCAGCTGAGCCACTGACCGTGGGGGACTAGCTCTCAGGAGCTAGTCAGGAACCACAGGTCACCCACAAAAGCCCTAGTGTGAATCTTCAGCATGACAAGATCTGTGACTATCCAGAATCATCTAAAATTACAGGTTGGAATAAACAGGCCATATTCAACTTTTTTCATTGTTAGCTCTGCATTCTGAAAGAAATTAGGGTGATTAAATCATATTAAAATAAATACTACTTTCTGTCACAATTCTTAATAAATCAAATGAAAAATAATAGTCATTTGATTAACATGGAATTGTTTGAATGAAAAGTTATGTGAAACACTAACTTTGATCTCATTTAAGCAAGTTTCTTGTATTCTTTAATACAAGACTTGGCAAAAAATATTAGCAATATTTAAATATAAACCAGATGAAACATGACCTACCTTTTTTTTTAAATACCAAGAAGCATGTCTCATATATTTATAGTAGGGCTCTACTCTCTAAACCAGAAGGAGCTAGGAAGAGCATTAGGCTAAAGGAATTCCAGAGAAGAAAGCAGTTAAAACCAAGGTCAATACTGGATTGCTGATGATATTCAGAAGAACATACAGAAGAAGCTTCTTCAGAAAATCAGGAATTCAGGAACTCTAGAGCTAACACTACAGAGTCAACAACCATGTAAAGCACCTATCACTGCCATTTTACAAATGAATAAGGCTTGAGTAGCAAGATTAACCATCTTAGAAATAATTTTTTTTTTAAATCTAGGATCTCAAAGCTCCCATACCACAAGAACAAAGCTAAAATTCTAAAACATTATCAAAATGCCTGCAAAATGCTGAAATGACGGCTACAGTAAGATTTTAAGGGTTTCTTTGACGTATAAACATTTACCTTATCAGGCCCTGTTTAGCATAGGCAAAATTAAAGACTTTGATCCATCTCCTTGTGACACAAGATACAAAGAGAAGCTGTGAGACACAGCGAGATTTTCTAGACAATTCTCCAACAACCAAGCATTTAACATTTTAATCAAACCTTCACAAAGAAGAACAGCACAGCACTTTTTTTTCCAGTTGAGTAGAAAACAGAGAGCCATCTTTGATTTCATATATAGCACTTTCCTATAATGATGTTCCTAAAGAGTCGTCAAATGCTCTTTTTGGCTAAAGGACTGTATTTCACGTTGTCCTTTTACTGCTTGTCAGCTAGCTGGTAGAACTCAACAGCATTAGCAACCTTGGAAAACAATATTTTTGTCATCATTGCTATGTATTGCTTTACATAAATGAGTGAAAAAGAAAAACAAACATATAATAAGTACTAATAGTGGTAAGAATATGCCTCAGACTGCGTAACAAAGAAAGAACCTCTCAGTATGTTCAAAGTAAAAAATCCTGGATCTCAGTTGAACATGCCCTCTAGGTTTACGTGGATTAAACTTGTGATCTAATAGCAGGGTGGGGAAGGAGCGAGGGGAGAGGTGAGGAGGGGAAAAGTAAGGAACATATACCAGATTCTGGGAGTAAATCACGAATAATGTAAAAGGGAAGGAATAATTGGTACATTATAATGTTTCATTACTCTTTAGAACTAGAACTATCCTGAAATTCTTACTACACAAGCAGCTTTTATACATGGAAGAGACTGTGTATGAAAAGAGAGGACTTCTTGCATTTTCTTCACTGTATTTTAACTAAATAAAAAGGACAATAACAGGATCCAAACCTCATTTAAAAGCCTCTCAGATCTATGGTAGGCAGCTTCAGATGTAGTTTCCAATCATCCCCACCCCCAGTACACACACTCTCCTTTAGCTATTTCTGTTGAATATGGCTATGCCTGCGTCCTCAGCTGCCAAGTCATGTTCAGCTCTTTTGCAACCCCATGGACTGTAGCCCGTCAGACTCCTCTGTCCATGAGATTTCCCAGGCAAGAATACGGGAGTAGGTAGTCATTTCCTCCTCCAGGGAATCTTCCTGACCTAGGGATTGAACCCGTGTCTCCTGCATTGGCAGGTGGGTTCTTTACTACTAAGCCACCACGGAAGCCCAGCATGGGCTCTGCCTCGTGACTTGTAATGAACAGAATACAGCACAAGTAGTGAGCTGTCACTTTCACCATTAACTTACAGAAAACTGTGACTTTCATCTTGCTAGCACATTCTTTCACCCTCATGGGAAAGAAAACTGCCATGTTTTAGATGAGCTATGGAGAGGCCCAAGTGACAACGAACAAAGGAAGGCCTCCACCACCCATCAGTCTGTGAGGAAACAAATCCTGCAAAAAAACCACATGAGTGAACTATCAAGACTTGACTATAGCCTTTCAAAGAGACTTTGAGAATCCAAGTAACCCACACCAAGCTTCCTGACCCATAGAATCTCTGAGATAATAAATGCTGTTTGAAGATACTACATTTTTTGAGGCCAATTTGTTACTAATACACACTTAAAATATACATTGCCAACATGTCATAAACAATCTACACTGATGTTGAAAGTCCAGTAAGAATTCTGCCTGAACAAGCAGGGTGTCATAAGGAAGAAAAATAAGTATCATCAAGCCAAAATTATGTAGTTTTGTCAGTTAGTATGACAAAATTATCCAGAGTCATATATTACACATTTCTCTGCAGCAAAAATCTCTAGTGCCTCATGTTTATTAGTCAACTGAACTATATCTGACTCTAAGTATCGGCGAGTTTTATTATTACTATTATTTTAATCATCATTAAACTCTAATAGAATAAATAAGTCTTAAGGGCCATAACCGAGCCTACTGGTAGTTCAGATGATAAAACAGCTGCCTACAATGCAGGAGACCCAGGTGTGATCCCTGGGTCAGGAAGATCCCCTGGAGAGGGGAATGGCAACCCACTCCAGTATTCTTCCCTGGAGAATTTAACCGACAGAAGCCTGGTGGGCTTCAGTCCACGGGTCACAAACAGTCGGACATGATAGAGCGAGTGATACTTTTCACTTTCTGGGTCTGAGACAGAAGTAACTTTATACCAATCCAAAACTGTTCAGTAGATGTTAGTTAGTAATAAAACTCAAAAGATCACAGGATGTAAAATTATTTTCTCCAACTGGATCTCACAAACACTTGCACGTACTATGTTTACAGACCGCATACTAGCTATTTGTGCCTGTGGACTTCAAATGACCCACTATTAGCCCGCTATTGTGAACAGTAATTACCATGCAAAACTCAAGTTAGAATTTTGCAATGGAACTGTCATAACATTTTTTAAAAGACAGAGCTAGGGTTAGAACCCTAGAGCATTCATTCAAATCCTTCATTTAATAAAGACCTACCATTTATTATCTGCTAAGCACAGAGATATGAAGGGGGAAAAAAAGAGTTTAACTTATAGTTCAGTTTATGCTGCTGATCCAGTAGCAAGATTCTGTAACAAAGGAGCCATAAATCCACTTAACAATACTACCATTTAGCCCACATTTCTCTACCTTTGCTAAAGAATAATGTGCAATTGCCAGATGCTTTGCTAAAATTCAACTCAAGTAACTTATGAGTACAAACATTATGCCAACGCTAGGAATACAAAAATTAGTGAGATCTGATTCTTGCTCTCAAGAAGTTCATAATTTTGAAAAAGAGATAAACTATATCCTGGCATTCTTTCAGCCTACCAGAATAATGTCATAAAAATGAGTCATCCTATAGTTCATCTTCTTACTCTTGGCTATATCCTGCTGTAAAATTAAAATACATCTTTCCTCCCTTGGTGTTTACAACTTCCAAATATTTATAGTCTTATGTCTCTATTTTACTGTCTCTTTGCTAAGTTGAATACATTTAGCTCCTTTTCTCCTTTCCTTTTAAAACAATTTCTCAATGTAAGTAACATTTTTGATGACTGTATTTAAATTCTCTATTTCTGTATTACATTCTAGGATCCAAACGACATAATTATTTTTCCAGATATGCAATCAATCACAATGAAAAACATCAACCTCACTGATGATGTACTTCTATGTGTGAAGTCCAAAACACTGGTTTTTATTTACTTTTTTAATTTGCTGATATACTGTTACACTGCAATTTTATATTTACTCTAACACTTTTAATTGTATGAATTTCCTACTTTTCTCACACAAAATTAAAATTTAGAGATGGTATGCACTCTGAAACAGTTGTGACTAGCAGTGTAAACCCAAATTTCCTACAGTAATAGGAAATGAAGCATTTAAAAAACCTACTCATTGACTAAAACTGCAACTCTACTCTTAAGCTCATACAAAAAAGTTTTTCAAAAGTCTCCATCATACCCCTTTTAACCTTGTTCATATTTCTATATTTCTATATCTACTGCAGAATGTATCTATAAAGTAAACATATGGTTTTAAATCTATTCCGGAAAATATTTTGGCCTAACCATGACAGTATGACAATATGGTCCAGATAGCAGGCCTCATGATCAGTGAAAGAACTAAGGAGGCTATCAAAGACTATATTCTTACTGGTTTAAAGCTTCAAATCTTATTAGAGTTATTTATTTAAGGAGTAGAGGCACTAGGGGACTATACAGGTAAAATATAAACAAATGTTATACTAGGGTCAGAACCACATTCAGAACACATCAATATTGTGCCCATGCTAATACAGATGGCCAATAATGGCACAATGGCACATGAAAAGAGGCTTCACATCACTAATTATTAGAGAAATGCAAATCAAAATTACAGTGAGGTACCATCTCATACCAGTCAGAACGGCCATCATTAAAAAGTCTACAAATAACAAATGCTGAAGAGGATGCAGAGAAAAGGGAATTTTCCTACACTGTTGGTGGGAATGTAAGTTGGTGCAGTTACTGTGGAAAACAGTATGGAGATTCCTTAAAAACTGAAAATAGTGTTACCATATGACCCAGCAGTCCAACTCCTGGAAATTATAGTTTTGTGGATATATTCCCGGATATATATCCAGACAAAACTGTAATTCAAAAAGATATATGCACACCTATGTTCACAGCAGCGCTATTCACAACAGCCCAGACATGGAAACAATCTAAAAGTCCACTGATGAGATGAATAGATAAATAAGATGTGGTACATATATACAATACCACTCAGCCATAAAAAAGCAAAAAACAATGCCATTCGCAGCAACATGGATGCAACTAGAGGCTATCATACTAAGTGAAATTAAGTCAGAAAGAGAAAGAAATACGGCCTTATATCCCTTGTATGTAGAATCTAAAATATGAAACAAATGAACCTAACTATGAAACAGAAACAGTTTCACAGACATACAGAACAGACTTGGGGTTGCCAAGGGGAAGAGGGTTGGGGGAAGGATGGAATGGGAGGCTGGGGTTAGCAGATGGAAGCTATTTCATGTAAAACGGATAAACAATAAGTTCCTACTATACAGCACAGGGAACAAAGTCAATATCCTATGATAAACCATAAAGGAAAAGAATATTTTAAAAAAGAATGTGTGTGTATAGCTGAATCACTATGTTGTACAGCAGAAATTAATACAACATTGCAAATCAACTATAATTCAATAATACATATATATAAGATATATATTGCATGTATATGTATGTGTACATATATATGTCTGTGTGTCTATGTGTGTGTATATATATGTAGTCCATGCTATGTATGAGGTAACAATAATCAGTGGTGGCTTCTTTAATAGGGAAAAATAATTTAATCAAGAAAAAATAAAAAACCCTTAATTCTGTTGCTCACAAACTGTCAGTAGTTAAAAACAAACAAACTCCCTAGCCTGATATTTAGGGCCTTCCTCAATCAGGCTCCAACTCATTATCTTCCTAGTCTGACTTCATACTACCCTAACTCAGCTTATCCATTTTTGAACCTGACAGAACTACACACTGTTTCTGAGATAATTCAAGTGCTTTCTCCCCACAGAAATGTCACATCCAACACTCCATTAGGTTACCCTCATCTCTCAAATCCCTCTTTAAATTCTAAATGGCACCTCTCTGAAGCTTTCCCCCAGCTCAGAATCTCTTCCAACCCTGAGTGGCATTTAGTCTGTACTCCTCACATTGCCATGATCACATTCTCTCCCATCTGTCTTGTAGTATAATTGTTTGTGTACATGTTATATTTCTTCTCTCAGACTAAACTCCTAAGAAGGTCTTGATATAGTCACATTGGTACTGACTTCACCAGTCCATGCTTGGCACATATTAATACAAGGAAATTAAAAAAAGTTTAGTTGGGAAGTGTGCTGAATACAAATGTTACCTGATTCAAAAACATGCTGTAATAATCAATATTCTTACTGATTCACTAAGGAAATATTTACTCAGTATCTATTGTATACCAGAGCATCAATATACCAAAATGAGCCACTGACCCCACTCTCTCAATAATTTTATGGCCTAGAACATCTTCCAGACATCTATATAAATCACTATAGTGCTAACAGACAAATGCCAGGAGAGGAGCAAGATGAAGTACAACAGCAACCAACAAGGACAGATTATTTCCACGTTGGGATAGATATGAGGATAAGTTTAACATTTGTGCAAGTTCTGAAAAACAGGGAATATCTGAATATATAGAGACAGGATAGTGTTTTAAGACAAGAGAAATAAATGCCACTGAGGCAGGAAATCTCAGGAGGATCTAAGGAATAATCAGTAGTTCAACAGTATAGTGTAAGTGAGAGATTATAGGGATATAGGAGAAAAATTTTAAAGGCAGCTGGAGGTGTACCTGACAAGACCTCAGAAGCCAAAAAAGGAACTAGAGCTTTAGTCTCTAAGCAGTGAGGAACTATTTCAAAGTTCCTGAGCAGGGACTGAGTAATTATTCTGAAGGTCTACAGTGGACTGGAAGGTAAAGGGATGGTCGACAAGGAGACAAGAGGCTAGCACCATCCTACAAGAAAAGGATAGTAAAGGCCTGAACTAGGACTGAGGCACCAGGAATAGAAACGGATGAATGGAAGAGAGATTTTAGTGGTGAAACTGACGGGACTAGACAAGCTCCAGATGTGGAGTACAAGGGTCTGCAAGTGGTAAGAGAAGTTTCTAGGCCAGAAGGAGGGCTGTGCCATCACCAGGATGGCTGAGTGTTAAGTCACTCAGCGTGTCTGACTCTGCAGCCCCATGGACCGCAGCCCACCAGGCTCCCCATCCATGTGATTCTCCAGGCAAGAAGACTGGCGTGTGTAGCCATTTCCTTCTCCAGGGGATCGTCCCAAACCAGGGATCGAACCCAGATCTCCTGCATTGCAGGCAGATTCTTCACCATCTGAGTCACCAGGGAAGCCTCCATCACCAGGATAGAGGACATTAAAGCAGCAGCAAGTTTGGGTGGGCGAAAACTGAGTCCTGGCTATAATCAGGTTTTAGTACTACTGGATATGCAGGCAGTGAAATCACAAATAAAACGTCAAACGATCCTATTTAGAATATAAAATTTTATGAAAAAAGAGTTGAGATTAATCTTCATTAAAGCTACAGTTCATGGGGTTGAAAAGACTTGGACATGACTGAGCGGCTAACACACTAACGACACATCCTATTTAGAAGAAATATAAAATTTTATGAAAAAAGAGTTGAGATTAATCTTCAGTAAAGAATTCTGATAAATGATTCAAACATGAATATGACCTCAAAAATATAACTCACAAAGGCTATATTAAATAACAAATTAAAATCTAAGACCATTTATGAAGGAGGGTTTGACCTAGAACCTCATGTACCCAAGAATTATTTTCATACATGCTGATTCACAGGTAATAGTAAAGCAGATATGTGGAAGGCAATGAGAACCTCAGTTTAAAATTATGAGGTGAAATCTTTCTGTTGAAATGGTAAATGCAGCTCTGTGCTGTCATTTGGCCCCAATTTAACTTAAATGCCATATCAGGAGATGCTCAAGTCGCAGACTAGGCCTAACTGACAAGGTAGCATTCCTTTCTATAATAAATACTTCTTCTCAATTAGAAGAACTGAGTCGACCTAGATTTATCCCTACTATATCCCTAGAATCTCCAAAAGTCTAAGTAAAATAAAACTTCTAATTATAAACTCACGGGTATCACAGCTATTCAGCACTCATATTTCTTAAGAACAAACAAAAGAATTTCATCAACATAAACTAAAATGATAACAATGAAAAGATGTGTAACATATAATCTGGTATTGATAAATTTTTGTTATATGTGTGCTGAGTAAAAAAGTCAAGTATTTGAATTGGGGTTAATATGCCTAATAAGTATATTTCCCCTGTTAGATTTATTCATTTACTTAATTCTATTTACTGGATGCAATGTCATTATTTCAGTTTAACTTTGAAAACAATGAGAACTTGGTCTTTAATTATTAACATTTTTACTAACAGTAAGCAAAATTATGAAAAATGAAATGGATTAAAAGGTATTTGTTTTACGCACAGCCATCCCATTAAGATTATGCAGGTCATTTGTTGAAAACCACATTGACATTTTACAGTTGTGTGTAAATGCAAGGGAAGAACATACACTAAAAGTTAAAAATGGTAATCTTTTGATCATAGGCATATGGGTGATTTTTATTTCCTTCTTTTTGCTTACATGCATCTTCAAATTTTCCTATAATTAATGTTCATCATAACTGTACCAAGAAGAAAAGTTATTTTTATAAGGAGAGAAAAAAAACATATCGATCAATTTAAAAGAAACATACTTACCAGATCTCTGTGAAGCACCCAATTTGCATGGAGGTAATGGATCCCATCGAGAATCTGGTAAAGTAATGATTTAACCATAGATCTTGGCAACTGCATGGGCTTTTTATTTGCTTTTGATGCACGGTGAAACTTAATAATATGCTAAAAATTAGAAAATATGTATTAGAGTAACATAGTCTTTGCCTGTGTCAACAAAACACAATAAAGGCTGCAATAAGTTCTGTACATTTTAAGATTACTTATTAAAGGCCAATAATGACGCAAAGAAAGATAAATAATAAGCTCAAACCAAAACAGAATCTATATTGAGGATCAATGTGACATTATTAATGTGGTTGTTATGATGACTTACTGAAACCATTAAGATTTGCATTAAGTAAAACCAAGAAGTAAAAAGGGTTTATAATTTAAAACCTGCCTTAAAATAGCATTAATTGTATTCTCTACTGACAGAAAGAAAAGGGAAAAAAATTCTGTAAATTTTCACTGTTCTATAAAATAAAGTTAGTACTTAGTGCATTTGGGTAACATTACTGACTGCATGTGTATCAGAATTATTGGAAAGTTCCACCTTCTTTTGCCACATAATGAAATTACGATATAGTCTTAGTAGTCAATAGTAAATAGCAAATCACTAGACACAAGCAGGAAGAGAAAAATGGGGAATTCAATCGCATTGAAATAAATGTAACTGGATCATCATATCCAAATTTTTATGTACACGTTATATTGTGGAAGGGGAAGAAATTCCACCTGCCCCCTGCACTCACACATCCACCTCCATCTCCATCCAACATTTGCCCAAAACATGCCAACATGGGTACTAGATATCCATGACAGAAGAGGTTCTTGTCAATATCTGCTATAAGGAAACTTCTTTCAAGGTCTATTAGTCTGTTAAAGTTATTCTTGAAAAGAATTATAATTTATATAAATGACAAACCACATTCTATTGAATCAAAATTTAATTATCCAAAGTTTGAACTTACTGCCAAGTTTGAATTTGTTTTTTACTTTTGGCAGCTCCTGGGATAAAATGTTTAAATGACTTGATTCCTAACTTTAAAAACGTGAAATTAGAATTTTTGGCTTCTTTTATATAGTTTAAAAAAAATCCCTAATATTTGCAGACCTGTCCATATTTGTTTGGTGGAGTGAATTTTAAATGGCAAAATGCTGCGAGAGAGGGACCTTCACTTAAGAGAGGAAAACTATTCACAAGCACATAACTGTTAGATATGAACTACTGTGTGCAGTGCAAAAGAAAGTAATTTCCCTGGAACTTATTAGGAAACTGCCTTTAATTACCTAAAACTACAATCTTCCACTCAGGAACATTTTTTGAAGTGAAATTTCTGAGTGTGATAAATACTATAAAACAGGATGTAAATGTTTATTGCTCTAATTCTTTTAAATCAAAATTTACCTTTAGTATATTTACTTTGCACTACGGTCAACAGAGCAAGTTTTCCTTTCTGTGCATGAGCAGTATGGAGCACATACATTTACTCTTCATACCTATATAAAATTATTATCCTACAGATAAAGTGAGTTGAGACTTACCCATAAGTCATGTTCTGCATAATCAAACAGCAGCCACACCTTCCTGTCACTGTGAGAAAGGAACACCTTCTGCAGGGCGATCACATTAGGGTGCTTCAACTCTCGCAAAAGCTGAAGGCAAGAGGAAGAGAAGGGTCACTATTCTGTTAGCAAAGAGGATAATGCACTTCCCGTAACTTCAAAATGAAATTTTTGAAAATTTAGACAATCCAGATAGCTAGCATTAAAAAAAAAAAAGCAACACCACCACCCAAATACCACAACTTAGAGATAAGCTCTGTCAACATCTTGGTACCTCTCTTTCCAATCCTTTCTCTGTATACGTATGTTTGGAAAATGGAATCCTTTTACATGGCAAGATGTAAAATAGTAAACAAAAGTAATACCATATTGCTAAATAATGAAGTGTATTTTGGCATGTGTATAATTTTTTCCTAAACTAGAGGAAAGGCGTCTAGGGAGCAGGAAGACTGTTTATATCCACTCCAGCACAGTATGTGCTCAATTTGACAAAAGGCGGAAAGATATTTAACAGTTCCTACCTAACTCAAGGCTATGGTGTTTCCAGTGGCCATGTATGGATGTGAGAGTTGGACTGTGAAGAAAGCTGAGCGCCGAAAAACTGATGCTTTTGAACTGTGGTGCTGGAGAAGACTCTTGAGAGTCCCTTGGACTGCAAGGAGATCCAACCAGTCCATCCTAAAGGAGATCAGTCCTGGGTGTTCATTGGAAGGACTGATGCTGAAGCTGAAACTCCAATACTTTGGCCTCCTCATGCGAAGAGTTGACTCATTGGAAAAGACCCTGATGAGGGATTGGCGGCAGGAGCAGAAGGGGATGAGAGAGGATGAGATGGCTGGATGGCATCACCGACTCGATGGACATGAGTTTGAGTAACCTCCGGGAGTTGGTGACGGACAGTGAGGCCTGACATGCTGCGATTCATGGGGTCGCAGAGTCGGACATGACTGAGCGACTGAACTGAACTGAATTAACTTACCCATGCCTAGAGCATGAGAGTAGTGAGCATAAGAGAATGAATCTCAAACCCACTGATAAAACTGATATAGAAAAGAGGTCCTATAAACAGAGAAAAGACTAGGCCTTTCACAAAGCAGAAGCTTCAAGCTGAACTCTGATAAGAAGAAGGAAAGATAGACCATATCAGCAAGTGAAAACTTAGTTCTTGGCCCATAACAGGCAGTTGCTTGATAAAATATTTAGCAACAATAACATTAGCTGTTCAAGGTGGAAGTCTTCTAAATATCCCTGCCTCACACTGTCCTTAACCAGAGTTCAGACTTAGCAGGTATAAACACACTCAATTTGTTAAATACTTCAAATGCCTTTTAAATGTAAAGCTCCATGGAAAATACAGAAAGAGGGGACAAAGCTCCTACTGAATAATTTCTATGTGCAAGGTGATTGTATACATCTGTTTCTTCTCTTACTTAATCCTTCCAACAACCCTATGATACACACAGAAGCTCGGGTTCAGTGTAAAAAAATAACTTGACCAAAGTCAAACATTAGAAAGAGAAGAGGTTTGAATTTAGATAGTTCTGCCTGATTCCAAAGTCCATGCTTTTTCCAGTTCCACTAAAGTCCTTGTCATCTGTTCCCACAATGTAGAAGGGAAGACAGACATACAAACAGATCAATGAGGCAGAGAAACATATTTAATTAGAGAGTTTGACTTTATTAAATGTCTACCCAGAATATGTCCTCTTTCCTGCCTGCAGGGGAAGGAAAGGTAAAACTCACTTCTGTACCTAAACCAAGCTCCCAAAACACCAAACACTGGCACAACCCCTGAACCCTGGACTCCATTTGTCTGGGAGAGGGCATGTCACATGTAGCAGTATTTAATCAACATCTCTAAAAAATTATAGTTTTTTGTGACTACAAATTACTGAGCCCTCTACAGTGAATCCACCTTAAGTTCCATGTTTAAACATTATTTCAAATAGGTAATACATCTACACAGTTCAAAAATCAAATGTACGTTAAAGGAAACACATTGAAATTACCACTCCTTCCCCCAGTGACCACAGGCTGTCCTCCCTGCTAGAAGTAATTTTTTTTAGTTGCTTGATTAGTCTTTGAACTGTTTATGCAAAGGAAAGCAAGTAGGAATATTTACACAAAAGATAGCACTTATTTTTTACTTTCTTGTAAATCTTTCATTATCAGCACAGTATTAGTTTATAGGAACCTTTCTGGTTCTTTCTTACAACTCCAAGGTATTTCCAGGTCACTTTTTTGTGGTAAAATATACATAACATAAAATTTACCACTTTAACTATTTTTAAGTGTGTAGTTCAGTAGCATTAAGTACACCGTATTCAAGAACCACCACTCTATCTCTTCTCCAAAACCTTTTCATTACACAACATTGTGTCCTATTACACAATATCTCCCATTCTCCTTTCTGTCTCTAGAAATTTGACGATGCCAAGTACTTTATATAAATGCAACTGTTCAATATTTGTTCTTTGGTGTCTGGCTTCTTTCACTTCACGTGTCTTCACGTGAAAAGACAACAGATTCATCCATGTTCTATGGATGGATCCATATAGGAAAGAAGTCCCTTTCTTTTTAAGGGTAAATATTAATAATATTTCATTGTATGCATATACCACATTTACTTATTCATTCATCCCTCCCAACATCCTATGGACATTTGAGTTGATTTCAC